>NC_090654.1:44137344-44474553 GCF_040937935.1 Hyperolius riggenbachi
GCCATCTGCACTCTCTGCCACCGAACATTGAGCCGGGGAAAGACCAAGACCCGCGTAGGGACAACTACCTTACGAAGGCACATGATTACAAAGCACAAACTGCAATGGGATGACCACCTGAGGAAAAGCAGCACACAAAAGCAAAGCCACACACCGCAGTGGAAGATACCATGCCACAAATATTTATCAAAAAAGGCGATACCCAAATTGTACCGTGATGTTGAAAGGAAAGTGGTGTCATCTCTGGCACACAGCGTTGGGTCAAGGGTCCATCTGACCATGAATACCTGGTCTTCAAAGCACGGTCAGGCCTGCCCGAAGACTTTGTCAGTCCCCACACACAGCATCTCTGCCTGCACGCTATGTGACTACCTGCCCCAAGACTGAGTCGGTCCCCACACAGCATCTCTGCCTGCAGGCCGCTTGACTGCCTTCTCCGCCACCACCAACAGGGTCCAGGAGTCCAGGCGGATTCCTGAATTTTTAAGGCCGCTGCTAGCAGCGGCCGCTATAATAATTTTTCTGGTGCGTGTACATGCCTACCTAATTTTTCTGACTGCAGTGCGGCTGCAACAACAAAACAAAAGGCATGTACATGTGTCAATTCCTCTTCGTGATTGTTACCTTACCGCGGTGAAAGGGCTTGCATATCACAATGAAGCAATGACAGGCTAAATGAGTGTGTTGGGGGCACACCCAAGATAATAAGGTTGTTGCTTCATTGTGGACAAACCAAATACGGTCAGCTGGACACTCAGTCACTGTTGTTCTGTCATTCAGCTACCTCAGCCCGACCATATGGGCTTGAAAACCGCCATCACCTGCACTCTCGCCATGGTGCGCACCAGTCCAGCATGGCCGTCACTACACAAACAGCTGTGTGCGGTGCGTTACACAGTGAGTTTAGTCTGTCAGTGTGAAGCAGTACACTAATTACACTACCTGATTGATGTATACACATGCAAGATGTTTTAAAGCACTTTAGGCCTCCAATTTAGCATGCAATGTGATTTCTGCCCTTAAACCCGGCTGAGCATCAAATTCGGATTTTTCCCCGGGACTTTTGGCATCTATCCCACTCCGCCATGCCCCCCTCCAGGTGTTAGACCCCTTGCAACATTTTTTCCATCACTTTTGTGGCCAGAATTAGTGTTTGTAGTTTTGAAAGTTCGCCTCCCCATGTTCGCGAAGTTCGCCGTTTAGCAAACTTTTTTCGCATGTTCGTGTTCGAGGAACCTAAAATCGGAGGTTCGAGACAACTCTAGTTACAGACCTCATATTTCACTATTGTAGATAACTCCAGTGAAAAACATATCCTCTAAAGCTTTAAATTAAAGTACACCTGAAGTATTTATTTACATTTCCTGGCGTCCTGCTGATCTTTCATGTGTTAGGCAGCACGGTGGCGTAGTGGTTAGCACTCTCGCCTTGCAGCGCTGGGTCCCCAGTTTGAATGCCAGTCAGGGGGCACTATCTGCACGGAGTTTGTATGTAATACCCATGTATGTGTGGGTTTCTTCCGGGCACTCTGGTTCCCTCCCACATCCCAAAAAACACATAGATAAGTTAACTGGCTTCCCCCTAAATTGGTCCTAGACCAGCGCTGGGCAAACTACGGCTAGGGGGCCATATCCAGCCCGCGGGCCGTATCCAGCCCGCTTGCACTGTTACTCTGGCCCGCCAACAGGCGGCCGGATTCCTCTCCTTCCCCCCTTCTGGCAGCTAGCGTGTAATATGCTGGCACATACATTGTGATAGGGACAGAATTTAAATGGTGTAATAACCGAGACAAATGGGCAAATAAAATACATAGGTTTTTAATTATGATAGCATGCATTATTTTAAAGCTATAATGGCCGAAAAAAAGAGAAATAATATTTTTTTTTTTTTCTTAATATTCCTGTGAAAATGCATTTAGAAAAAAAATAATTCTTAGCAAAACGTTCCACCCAAAGAAAGCCTAATTGGTGGCAGAAAAAACAAGATATAGATCAATTAATTGTGATAATTAGTGATAAAGTTATTGGTGAATGAATCGGAAGTGAAAATTGCTCTGTTGCATAAGGTGAAAAATCCCCGCGGGCTGAAATGGTTAAATCTTATTGCGCGTGTTAATGAACTTAATTCTAGCGTGTGCATGTTACGCCGTGCGCCACTGGCAGCGTAGCATGCACTCCTTAGCAACCACCGCTCCTTGTAGCGCGACCGCGATACTATGTCACTATTGCCGGACATTTACAAGTATCGGCCATTGCTAAGGAGCGCACACTATGCTGCCAGTAGCGCACATCGCATGCGCGTGCTAGAATTAAGCTGCACTTATTTTAATAACGCACACAGTAAGATTTAACTCGCACTGTTTCTGTGCCGTACGCTTAATGAATCAAGGCCTATGTCTTAACCTAACTCTACTCTCACACAGGACCATTCCTCTACCGGTTCCTAACCCTTAACACTCCCCATCCCCCACCCCCGCTTGGCGCTTAACTGCTGCAAAACCCCGAATTTGTGTGAAAGAAGGGATATTTGGTTAGCCTGAGGCGCCCAATAAATTCACGGGTGCTGAGACTTCCCGATATGCAATTTGTAGCTTCCCTAATTATAGGGTGACACTTGACGGTGCTCTTTTTTGCTGTTCTGATTTGAAGTGAACCAGAGACAAAGCACCCTCATGTATTTACCATATAAACCAGTGGGAACATTAGAGAAAACACCTACCCTGCTCTCTGTTTCATTCTCCACTGCTCAGCCTGCTTGTTATCAGCCCTGATAAAATCCCCGACTGAGCATTCAGTCTGGCTTTGCTCAGGAATCACTATAGCTGAGTCTGTCTTCTCTGAATTATTTTCTAGCCAAAGCCCGCCCCTTTCTGGCTCTGCTATAATGACTCAGCTATAATGATTCCTGAGCAAAGCCAGACTGAATGCTCAGTCGGGGATTTTATCAGGGCTGATTAGAAGCAGTGTGAGCAGTGAAGAATGAAACAGAGAGCAAGGTAGGTGTTTTCTCTAATGTTCCCACTGATACATATGGTAAAATACATGAGGGTGCTTCATCTTTGGTTTCTCTATCCGGTGGTCGTTCATCAAACTGCAATACGTAGTAAGACTCTGCATGTGCATCCCGCTCTTTTTACAGGTCAACTTTGAGCCATAAAGTTACTGGAAAGCGAAAGGAATATATGAGCAGAGTAGCTTAATGGCTTTGACTGTGAATACTTTCTAAGTTAAGTATCACAAACAGTCAACACAGCCGACTTTATAACTTGGGTGTTCTGATGTTTGCCTGCTGGCCAAATAAAAATAAATATCACGAATCAGTTTAAAAATAACCACACGGGCTTTGGTGAAGGCCCTCAATCACGTTCCATGCTTGCCTTGTAGGCAGATGCTATTACTGCCAGGTGGACAATAACAGCCTTGATGGGTGGCCGGATTAAATGCATATTTGAATCCAAACTATCGTGAGTTTAAATTTAAACCCTGGGTATGTGTTTAGGCCCAGACGGAGCTGCCTGCCGTGGTTAATGTACGTCATTAATTGCTCTCTGTCAGATAAAAATGGAAGCGTGGGTTCAGGGATAAATCGGGAGATAATCTTGTAAACTGAATACACTACGCTGTTATTTTTATCTGTGACAAGAGCGCATGATGTCATTTACAAAGCAGATACACATCTCTCCCAGCAGACATCATTCAAGCAATTTCACACACTAGGGAGAGTACTGCACTGCCAGGCTACAAGGACATTTATTTAAAGTGAACCTCCAGACTAAAAATTTACTCAGCAGCACTGAAAAGGCTTGGTGTTTCTTTAACCTCCTGGGCGATAATCCCGAGCTGAGCTCGGGGTATATCGCGCAGGAGGATTTCTCAGGCCCTGGTGGGCCGATTTGCATAATTTTTTTTTTGTTACACGCAGCTAGCACTTTGCTGCGCAGCGGCTATCATGTAGCGAGCCCTGGACTCGCTACATGATTTAAATAATAAATTTTTTTTTAAAAAGTGCTGCGCCCCCTCCTGGGCGATGCAATTGTATCGCCCAGAGGGTTAACAGTTTCATAGCATCAGATCTTTGTTTTTCTTAAATAAGCCTTATTTTTAGCTTTACAAAAGCTAAGCTCCGCCCCATCAAAGAAGACTGCCCGGGCTTTTTTTCACTGATGCTGTGCAAAGCATGATGGGATTTCCTGTGCTGTTGTTCACGTTGCCTAGCAACTGGGAGGGGTGATCAGCACACAGGACAGTTGGAACTGTGTCTCATGCTCCCTGTCACCTCCTTTCAACCAAAAAGATGGCTGCCCTCATGAAATCAAACATTTGCCAGTTCTTTTAAAAAAGGGTGGGTAAGAGATTATGTTACCTATCCATTTTAATTAACATAACTAATGTAACTTAAGGACAGTATGTTTGTTTAGGCTGAAGTTCCTCTTTAAAAGAAACCTGAGCTGAGATGATAGAAGTATAAGCATTTATACTTACCTGGGGCCACGCCCGGATTTACATCACAGGAGCCCATAGGCACAGATGTCCTGGCACCCTAGACTTCGCCCTCCATGAACTTACAACCCCCCGCCAAACCGCTCCGCAAGTGTGCTGGATGGCCCAACTGTCACTTCTCACTTACTTCCCTTGCCCGTCATAGGTAGCTACTACAGGTGTCCCTTGAATAGAAACCGTAAACAAGAATTGAACTTCATCCCAATCAGTAGCTGATACCCCCTTTCCCATGAGAAATCTTTACCTTTTCTCAAATAGATCACCAGGGGGGTCTGTATTGCTGATATTGTGGTGAAACCCCTCCCACAGTGTGATGTCAGCGCCGCACAGCACTGAGGTGCTGACATCACACTGTGGGAGCCTTGCTGCATTGTGGGAAATAACAGCTGTTTCCAACTGCCAAAAAAGCAAGCAGCATCTCCTTCCAGTGACATCACCTGCCAGCGGTAAAAATGTCACCATGTGGTAAATGTCAGACTGTAAATCAGGGAGAGGAAAGATTTTACAATGAGAAAACACTGACTAAATCATTTATACATAATGAATGTAAAAATTAAGCATGTTTTTATTACATTATTTTCACTGGAGTTCCTCTTTAAGGTGGCCACACACGGTACAATGAAATGATCCAATTTTACAGCAGTTCAATAAAAAAGATCGTATTTCCCCAAAAATGTAAAGCTTTTTTTGCATTCAAGCAAGAAATCCGATTGGATTTCCCGTATTTATGCAATGAAAGTTGATCGGGGATGGTGGATTTTTCTAATCAAATTTTTATGAAAATTGAATGGTGAGTGGTAGATTGTCAGTATATTAATATACACACCCTAGCAATTTTCTCAGTTTCCAATCATTTTTTTTTCATAATTGAGGAAATATTGAACATAGGTGTGTGGTACATTGGTCAGATTTTTGAAATGTTACAATCAGTCACAAAAATTGATTACAATTCTTGAATTGGAAAGATATTTAAAAGGTGTGAAGGATCCTTTAATATTAGCTAGCCAGAGGTACTCTCAGTATTAATAGCTATAGGTGACCTCAAGTATTAGGTAGCTAGAGGAACCTCAGTATTAAGTAGTTAGAGGTGCCCCCAAGTATTAGGTAGCTAGAGGAACCTCAGTATTAAGTAGCTAGAGGTGCCCCCAAGTATTAGGTAGCTAGAGGAACCTCAGTATTAAGTAGCTAGAGGTGCCCCCAAGTATTAGGTAGCTAGAGGAACCTCAGTATTAAGTAGCTAGAGGTGCCCCCAAGTATTAGGTAGCTAGAGGAACCTCAATATTAAGTAGCTAGAGGTGCCCCCAAGTATTAGGTAGCTAGAGGAACCTCAGTATTAAGTAGCTAGAGGTGCCCCCAAGTATTAGGTAGCTAGAGGAACCTCAGTATTAAGTAGCTAGAGGTGCCCCCAAGTATTAGGTAGCTAGAGGAACCTCAGCATTAAGTAGCTAGAGGTGCCCCCAAGTACCGTATTAGGTAGCTAGAGGAACCTCAGCATTAAGTAGCTAGAGGTGCCCCCAAGTATTAGGTAGCTAGAGGAACCTCAGTATTAAGTAGCTAGAGGTGCCCCCAAGTATTAGGTAGCTAGAGGAACCTCAGCATTAAGTAGCTAGAGGTGCCCCCAAGTATTAGGTAGCTAGAGGAACCTCAGCATTAAGTAGCTAGAGGTGCCCCCAAGTATTAGGTAGCTAGAGGAACCTCAGTATTAAGTAGTTAGAGGTGCCCCCAAGTATTAGGTAGCTAGAGGAACCTCAGCATTAAGTAGCTAGAGGTGCCCCCAAGTATTAGGTAGCTAGAGGAACCTCAGTATTAAGTAGCTAGAGGTGCCCCCAAGTATTAGGTAGCTAGAGGAACCTCAGCATTAAGTAGCTAGAGGTGCCCCCAAGTATTAGGTAGCTAGAGGAACCTCAGTATTAAGTAGCTAGAGGTGCCCCCAAGTATTAGGTAGCTAGAGGAACCTCAGCATTAAGTAGCTAGAGGTGCCCCCAAGTATTAGGTAGCTAGAGAAACCTCAGTATTAAGTAGTTAGAGGTGCCCCTAGCTGAAGGGAGATCTCATCAGTGGAAAGCAGAGAGCAGGGTGAGTAACCTCTCATGTACATCCTCATCAAGGTTCTGCATAGGGAAGGAGGCGCTCAGGGGGGAGGGGGGGGGGCGGATGGGACTTTCCATCTTCAGGCGCATGTAGACATGTGCCTACAGTGCCTTATGGTAAAGCTTCCTCCAGCCCCCTGTAGGCCGTGGGCTCCCTCGCATCCTTGGTCGCGCTCCCTTTACCAGGAGTGTTCTGTGCCTGTGCAATTACAGTCTTAGCGAACTGCACATGTGCAAGTTGCTCCTGGCCATGGAAACACGATTGGGGGGTACACACGGCCGGGACTGTGTACATGCAGTGAAGCACGACTGGGGAATTTGCTGGAGAAGACTGCAGGAAAAGAGAGGACAGAGAGGGAGGCCAGAGCCTACAGGTGGCTAGAGGAAGCCCCAGGTTAGTATAAATGCTTACAGTTCTATCCTCTCAGGTACACTTCAGTCATTTAGCAGCCACATATAGCAAAACGATATGTGTGCTGCAGTGTGTCTTCCCCAGCCTGGCAGGGTATGCAGGGCGGAGGAGGGAGCTGTTATATTGACCTGTTCTGGGCAGCTGGATCAGCCTCTCCTCTCCTCCACTCACAGCTCTGCAATGCCAACATCCTCCTCTGAGTTCCTATCACATGATATGGCATGTGATCATAACCCAGGGGATGGTGTCAGCGTAGCAGCACCGCCAGGTGGTGGAAGAGGGGTAATGGATGAGTCTATTTCGTCACCCCTCTTCCACCACCAGGCGGCGCTGCAACGCTGACACCATCCTCTGTGCTACGATCACGTCATAGCATGTGATCAGAATGCAGAAGAGGATGCTGGGAGTTTAGTGCCGGGGGTGGATGAAGAGTTGATCCAGCCGCCCAATAATATAAAAAAAGCTCCCTGTACCGCTCTGCATAGCTGCACTATGCAGCTAAATGATATATCCTGGCAGAAGATGCCCTGCCCCTGGCACGCATTATCCAACTAAAGATCATGCATGCAGTGCTGTTAATATGTTAATAGGCCATTTTTTGGCACTAGAGCCTGGCGAATAGCCCACGGCGAACAAGGGATGTTTGCATTCGCCCCCTCAGGCCAATACATGCGGTGTTCGATTTGCCCCCTATACTGAGCCAACCAGGAGAAGCTCCACCCTGTTACTCCTTTACCACTGGATTCTCTGGAGTTCTTTTGTTTAGTCCATATAACCCGGGCTGCCAAATTTACCATGTAAAATGTTCAGCTTATAAATCATATACTCGAGTATAAGTCTAGAAATGTAGGTCTGACTAACTAAATTAAAGTATAGGGGTCGACTTATCTATAAGCCAGAGGCAACACTGAGCAAACTGAGTAATTTGTGTACTATTAGTGACATTCCCATGTGCAGCAATTTATCCAGTGGTAAGTGACACTTTCTTGATAAAGGAAATGCCAAGAAAACACAGGTCTGAAAGTCCCGGCCACAACAATTAACAAGAAATAGGACAGGGGAAAAAATACTGGGCTAAAGTGCTCACTGGAGGGAGAGTGGATAATTTCTCCACTTGGGAACCTGTAGGAGTTATTGGCTGCACTTAAAGAGAGACTGAGGCCATTATCAATATCAGTTTTTACCATTTATTTCTTTTAAGGACCCCGAGGCAGAACGAGGGTTCTATCACCCCAAAATCCCCAGGGCAATGTTGGGGGAGCGCTTCCTGATTGAGGCAGAGCTTTCCGCTGTAGCTCTGCCTCTCGTCGCATCAATCCACGCTGATCGCTGCCTCTCTCCGCCCCTCTCAGTCTTCTTTCACTCAGTGGGGCGGGGTGAGGCGGAGATCCGCGGTGGATTGACGCGAATGGAGGCAGAGCTACAGCGTTAAGCTCTGTCTCCCTGGGCAGCAAAATCCACAACTCGGAAAGTCATGGATTTTGCACAGGGGATTTGGTGGGTATAAACCCCTCTTTTTGCTGCGGGGATGCTGTGTTTTATGTCTGGCAATCATTCTTAAACGAAATAAAAGGTAAAAACTGATTTTTATAGTGGCTTCAGAGTTTCTTTAAGGGACAGGGACTTAGGGGACAGGAAGGGGTTAATGGTTGCAATACTGTATGCAGTGCAGTCATTAACCAATCCTAGGCCCCAAGTGCAGCCATTTACTTTGCTGGGTAGACTTATACATGAGTCAATAAAAATTCCAGCTTAAGAGAGTCGAACATTGGAGTTGACTTATACACCAGGTAGACTTATCTTCGAGTATATACAGGTAAGTAGTTGGATCAGAAAAATAATTTATTAGGTCAAGTAAGCTTTGACTCACCAAGTCCTCCTGCAGCGATGACGTAGCCCCCCAAGTACCCGGCAACAAAGTCGGCCCTCTTCTCCCTCATCCGTGTGGAGCGGCCGGGTTTGCTCCAGACGCCTGCAAGAAATAAACAAAATAATTGATTGCGCGTCTACTTCTGCCATTTTATTTCTGTGGTTTTCAATATGTTAGCTTTTTGGGTTTTTTGGGGGGGAGAAAAGTTAGTTGCGAGAGGGGAAGTAATAACAGCAAGGAACGCGGAGTGCACCGAGAGCCGGGGACATCACAGGACCTGCTGACAGGATGATGATGACAATGCAACTCCAAGTGTCAGTTCTGGTAAACGACTTTATTCTCCGCGAGGTGCGCTATTCATAGCGCCGTCACTGTCATTGGCAAACAAATAAACACGTTTCTAAGGGTGCTTTTGTGTACTTCTGACAATAAGAAAACTATCGATTGCATAAACAATCTGTGTCAACCTGAGGTTTTGACTTTTTTATGTTTCTGTAGTGCTTTTCTGTATAACAAATAGTTTATTTTATGGCTCATTAGGCACAGTAGTTCTCTTGGCAAGATAACAGGGTATTAAACGTACATGCTGAGAATACGAGTAATAAAAACGAGATGTCCCTGACAGATTTCTCAGGGGGGCCTCTACATAGATACAGCCAGGGAACAGGAGGGCCTCTGCATGGATACAGCCAGGGAACAGGAGGGCCTCTCTCTGCATAGACACAGCCAGTGAGCAGGAGGGCATCTGCATGGATACAGCCAGGGAACAGGAGGGCCTCTGCATAGACACAGCCAGGGAGCAGGAGGGCCTCTGCATAGACACAGCCAGTGAGCAGGAGGGCATCTGCATAGACACAGCCAGGGAACAGGAGGGCCTCTGCATGGATACAGCCAGGGAACAGGAGGGCCTCTGCATAGACACAGCCAGTGAGCAGGAGGGCCTCTGCATGGATACAGCCAGGGAACAGGAGGGCCTCTGCATAGACACAGCCAGGGAGCAGGAGGGCCTCTGCATGGATACAGCCAGGGAACAGGAGGGCCTCTGCATAGACACAGCCAGTGAGCAGGAGGGCATCTGCATGGATACAGCCAGGGAACAGGAGGGCCTCTGCATAGACACAGCCAGTGAGCAGGAGGGCATCTGCATGGATACAGCCAGGGAACAGGAGGGCCTCTGCATAGACACAGCCAGGGAGCAGGAGGTCCTCTGCTTAGATACAGCCAGGGAGCAGGAGGACCTCTGCATGGGTACAGCCAGGGAGCAAGAGGGCCTCTGCATAGACACAGCCAGTGAGCAGGAGGGCCTCTGCATGGAAACAGCCAGGGAACAGGAGGGCCTCTGCATAGACACAGCCAGTGAGCAGGAGGGCATCTGCATGGATACAGCCAGGGAACAGGAGGGCCTTTGCATAGACACAGCCAGGGAGCAGGAGAAACACTGCATAGATGCAGCTAGGGAGCAGGAGGGCCTCTGCATAAACACAGCCAGGGAGCAGGAGGGCCTCTGCATAAACACAGCCAGGGAGCAGGAGGGCGGGTGCATAGACACAGCTAGGGAGCAAGAGGACGCTGCATAAATGCAGTCAGGGAGCAGGAGGGCCTCTACATAGACACAGCTAGGTAGCAGGAGGGCATCTGCATGGATACAGCCAGGGAACAGGAGGGCCTCTGCATAGACACAGCCAGTGAGCAGGCGGGCATCTGCATGGATACAGCCAGGGAACAGGAGGGCCGCTGCATGGGTACAGCCAGGGTGGAGGAGGGCCTTTGCATGGGTACAGCCAGGGAGCAGGAGGGCCTCTGCATAGACACAGCCAGGGAACAGGAGGACCACTGCATAGACGCAGCCAGGGAGCAGGAGGGCCTCTGCATGGATACAGCCAGTGAGCAGGAGGACCACTGCATAGACGCAGCCAGGGAGCAGGAGGGCCTCTGCATAAACACAGCCAGGGAGCAGGAGGGCCTCTGCATAAACACAGCCAGAGAGAAGGAGGGCGGGTGCATAGACACAGCTAGGGAGCAAGAGGACGCTGCATAAATGCAGTCAGGGAGCAGGAGGGCCTCTGCATAGACACAGCCAGGTAGCAGGAGGGCCAGTGCATAGACACAGCCAGGGAGCAGGAGGGCCTCTGCATAAACACAGCCAGGGAGCAGGAGCGCCGCAGCATAGACACAGCCAGGGAGCATGAGGGCCTCTACATAGACACAGTCAGGGAGCAGGAGGGCCAGTGCATAGACAGCCAGGGAGCAGGAGGGCCAGTGCATAGACACAGCTAGGGAGCAGGAGGGCCTCTGCTTAGATACAGCCAGGGAGCAGGTGGGCCTCTGCATGGGTACAGCCAGGGAGCAGGAGGGCCTCTGCATAGACACAGCCAGGGAACAGGAGGGCCTCTGCATACACACAGCCAGGGAACAGGAGGGCCTCTGCATAGACACAGCCAGGGAGCAGGAGAAACACTGCATAGACGCAGCTAGGGAGCAGGAGGGCCTCTGCATAAACACAGCCAGGGAGCAGGAGGGCCTATGCATAAACACAGCCAGGGAGCAGGAGGGCGGGTGCATAGACACAGCTAGGGAGCAAGAGGACGCTGCATAAATGCAGTCAGGGAGCAGGAGGGCCTCTACATAGACACAGCTAGGTAGCAGGAGGGCATCTGCATGGATACAGCCAGGGAACAGGAGGGCCTCTGCATAGACACAGCCAGTGAGCAGGCGGGCATCTGCATGGATACAGCCAGGGAACAGGAGGGCCGCTGCATGGGTACAGCCAGGGTGGAGGAGGGCCTTTGCATGGGTACAGCCAGGGAGCAGGAGGGCCTCTGCATAGACACAGCCAGGGAACAGGAGGACCACTGCATAGACGCAGCCAGGGAGCAGGAGGGCCTCTGCATGGATACAGCCAGTGAGCAGGAGGACCACTGCATAGACGCAGCCAGGGAGCAGGAGGGCCTCTGCATAAACACAGCCAGGGAGCAGGAGGGCCTCTGCATAAACACAGCCAGAGAGAAGGAGGGCGGGTGCATAGACACAGCTAGGGAGCAAGAGGACGCTGCATAAATGCAGTCAGGGAGCAGGAGGGCCTCTGCATAGACACAGCCAGGTAGCAGGAGGGCCAGTGCATAGACACAGCCAGGGAGCAAGAGGGCCTCTGCATAAACACAGCCAGGGAGCAGGAGCGCCGCAGCATAGACACAGCCAGGGAGCATGAGGGCCTCTACATAGACACAGTCAGGGAGCAGGAGGGCCAGTGCATAGACAGCCAGGGAGCAGGAGGGCCAGTGCATAGACACAGCTAGGGAGCAGGAGGGCCTCTGCATAGACACAGCCAGGGAGCAAGAGGGCCTCTGCATGGATTCAGCCAGGGAGCAGGAGGGCCTCTGCATAGACACAGCCAGGGAGCAGGAGGGCCTTTGCATGGATACAGCCAGGGAGCAGGAGGGCCTCTGCATAGACACATCCAGGGAGCAGGAGGGCATCTGCATGGATACAGCCAGGGAGCAGGAGGGCCTCTGCATGGATACAGCCAGGGAGCAGGAGGGCCTTTGCATGGACACAGCCAGGGAGCAGGAGGGCCTCTGCATAGACACAGCCAGAGAGCAGAAGGGCCTCTGCATGGATACAGCCAGGGAGCAGGAGGGCCTCTGCATAGACACAGCCAGGGAGCAGGAGAGCCTCTGCATGGATACAGCCAGGGAGCAGGAGGGCCTCTGCATAGACACAGCCAGGGAGCAGGAGGGCCTCTGCATGGATACAGCCAGGGAGCAGGAGGGCCTCTGCATAGACACAGCCAGGGAGCAGGAGGGCCTCTGCATGGATACAGCCAGGGAGCAGGAGGGCCTCTGCATAGACACAGCCAGGGAGCAGGAGGGCCTCTGCATGGATACAGCCAGGGAGCAGGAGGGCCTCTGCATGGATACAGCCAGGGAGAAGGAGGGCCTCTGCATAAACACAGCCAGGGAGCAGGAGGGCCTCTGCATGGATACAGCCAGGGAGCAAGAGGGCCTCTACATGGATACAGCCAGGGAGCAGGAGGGCCTCTGCATGGATACAGCCAGGGAGCAGGAGGGCCTCTGCATAAACACAGCCAGGGAGCAGGAGGGCCTCTGCATGGATACAGCCAGGGAGCAGGAGGGCCTCTGCATAGACACAGCCAGGGAGCAGGAGGGCCTCTGCATGGATACAGCCATGGAGCAGGAGGGCCTCTGCATAGACACAGCCAGGGAGCAGGAGGGCCTCTGCATGGATACAGCCAGGGAGCAGGAGGGCCTCTGCATAGACACAGCCAGGGAGCAGGAGGGCCTCTGCATGGATACAGCCAAGGAGCAGGAGGGCCTCTGCATGGATACAGCCAAGGAGCAGGAGGGCCTCTGCATGGATACAGCCAAGGAGCAGGAGGGCCTCTGCATGGATACAGCCAAGGAGCAGGAGGGCCTCTGCATGGATACAGCCAGGGAGCAGGAGGGCCTCTGCATGGATACAGCCAGGGAGCAGGAGGGCGGGTGCATAGACACAGCCAGGGAGCAGGAGGGCCGCTGCATAAACACAGCCAGGGAGCAGGAGGGCCTCTGCATGGATACAGCCAGGGAGCAGGAGGGCCTCTGCATGGATACAGCCAGGGAGCAGGAGGGCCTCTACATAGACACAGCCAGGGAGCAGGAGGGCCTCTGCATGGATACAGCCAGGGAGCAGGAGGGCCTCTGCATGGATACAGCCAGGGAGCAGGAGGGCGGGTGCACAGACACAGCCAGGGAGCAGAAGGGCCTCTGCATAGACACAGCCAGGGAGCAGGAGGGCGGGTGCATAGACACATCCAAGGAGCAGGAGGGCCTCTGCATAGACACATCCAGGGAGCAGGAGGGCCTCTACAAAGACATAGAAGGGGGCCATATGCAAATCACAGTACTGGTAGAACAGAAGTTTTATGCAAATAATGCAAAATTCTATTGTATACTCCACAAAACAATGTGACGCGCAATGAACACGAGCAGCTGATTACAAGCTCTTAGCAGGGACGGGTCCATATACAATAGAATTCTGCCTGAATCAGACAATTAAAGCCTTCAAAGGGGAGGTAAGTCCACTGCTACCTCCCATTTTTAACCTGTTTTTAATGTATTTTATTCTTCCTGGTGCCTCTATTACCTATTCCTATATTTAGACTGCTAAGGACTCTATTGTGGAGGTATTTCGCTTGAGTTGCTCAGATCAGGATTCTTCCAACTTTCCCCACTCTATTCATGTCTTTAGTTCTCCCCTAACATTCTCCTGATAGCTGCGTTGTCAATCATCTCTTGCTTCTTTAATCTGAAACTCAATTTCCATAAATTCAATATACCTTGGCGTTTCCTTTCTCTAAGTTATGCTTTATTACAATATCTTCCCCTGATAGCCGGTCTTCTGGGCTTGGAGATCTTTCAAACTCTGAGAATCAGCAGTTTAGTTCCTATCATCAAAATCATATTTAAAGAGGAACTCCAGTGAAAATAATGTAATAAAAATATGTATGTATAAATTATTTAGTCAGTGTTTGCTCATTGTAAAATCTTCCCTCTCCCTGATTTACATTCTGATATTTATCACATGGTGACATTTTTTACTGCTGACAGGTGATGTCACTGGAAGGAGATGCTGCTTGGATTTTCGGCAGTTGGAAACAGCTGTTATTTCCCACAATGCAAAAAGGTTCCCACAGTGTGATGTCAGTACTTCAGTGCTGTGAGGCGCTGACATCACACTGGGAGGGGTTTCACCACAAAATCAGCCATACAGAGCCCCCTGATGATCAGTTTGAGAAAAGGCATAGATTTCTCATGGGAAAGGGGGTATCAGCTACTGATTGGGATGAAGTTCAATTCTTGGTTATGGTTTCTCTTTAAAATTACATAGTTACCTGAGCTGAAAAAAGACATACGTCCATTGAGTTCAACCAGAAAATAAAGTACAACACCAGCCTGCTCCCTCACATATCCCTGTCGAAGCAAACTTGATTTAAACATGCCAGGGAGCAGGAGGGCCTCTGCACGGATACAGCCAGGGAGCAGGATGGCCTCTGCATAAACACAGCCAGGGAGCAGGAGGGCCTCTGCATAGACACAGCCAGTGAGCAGGAGGGCCTCTGCATAAACACAGCCAGGGAGCAGGAGGGCCTCTGCATAGACACAGCCAGTGAGCAGGAGGGCATCTGCATGGATACAGCCAGGGAACAGGAGGGCCTCTGCATAGACACAGCCAGGGAGCAGGAGGGCATCTGCATGGATACAGCCAGGGAACAGGAGGGCCTCTGCATAGACACAGCCAGGGAGCAGGAGGGCCTCTGCATAGACACAGCCAGGGAGCAGGAGGGCATCTGCATAGACACAGCCAGGGAGCAGGAGGGCATCTGCATAGACACAGCCGGGGAGTAGGAGAGATTCTGCATAGACACAGCCAGGGAGCAGGAGGGCCTCTGCATAGACACAGCCGGGGAGCAGGAGGGATTCTGCATAGACACAGCCAGGGAGCAGGAGGGCCTCTGCATAGACACAGCCAGGGAGCAAGAGGGCCTCTGCATAGACACAGCCAGGGAGCAGGAGGGTCTCTGCATAGACACAGCCGGGGAGCAGGAGGGCATCTGCATAGACACAGCCAGGGAGCAGGAGGGCCTCTGCATAGACACAGCCGGGGAGCAGGAGGGATTCTGCATAGACACAGCCAGGGAGCAGGAGGGCCTCTGCATAGACACAGCCGGGGAGCAGGAGGGATTCTGCATAGACACAGCCAGGGATGCATAGACACAGCCAGGGAGCAAGAGGGCCTCTGCATAGACACAGCCAGGGAGCAGGAGGGCCTCAAGCAAACTTGATTTAAACATGACACTGAATCCACTATGGTTCACAATGAGATGAACTCAGCATCTGTCCAGCACAGAAGTTTTGGACTTCTCTGTAGTCTGTGATAGGACCCATGGACAACCCTGTCCAAAAAAATTTAAACCAGCCGGGTTTGTCCATTGAGGAAACACAGTGGGAAGAAAACGGACATGATACAAACAAGTACATGTGAACCAGTGCATAGAAAATATTTGACCCATCCGTTTGTTAAAATGTTAAGTAACGGACATTGTGTAAAACAAGGCAAAAGGTCCATACCCACAGCAAGATCTCGCATAAAACTTTGATTTGTTTTGATTTCTTGAAAGGCCACAAGGGCCCGGGTCTTAGGCAGTAGCAGCCCAAGGTGGCACTGGGACCTGAAAGAGGGGTTGTTACAAATGAAAGAGGATGCTGATAATGGGGAGCAACACATGAAAAGCGAGGCTGATGCTCAAGAGAACTGTGTATGAACAAGAGAATCTGCAGTACACGGATGAAACACATGGAAAAGGGGGCGGTACATGAAATAGGAGGGGCGCTGCTGTACATAAAAGGGGAACCCCAACATACTTGGCCTAGGGGCACAAAAAGTATAAATTCCACCTTGTTTGTTTCCCGTGATATATGTGTAACCATTGTTTGACGAAAAATCATCAAACGAGGGTTTAAGACAGCCTACGAACTGCAACGACTGTTCGTTTTGAAAGACCGTCATGATAGATCACATCAGAAGTGTTCTTAAAGAGAGCCCAAGGTGGGCTCATAAAATAAAAAATAAAAAAAGTAGGCGATTTGATTGGGGGTGGGGGGGTGGGGTGGGGTGGCTGAGGGGATCGAGTAGCTTTAAAGCGGAATATAACCCAGCATTTCATCTTTGCTCTAAAAAAATATTCACAGCAGATTAAATAGCAACCAGCATTTTTTTTTTTTACTAGACCAGCATTCGATAAGTTACACACAGAGCTTGAAAGTTCAGTGTAGTGAAATGTGGACGCATCCGAACTTTAGATAATGTTATCTTGTGTTTACTTAAATGTATCAAGTGAGGAATGTGACACATCCTCTGACTGTGGAGAAGCAGCTCAACACAGACAGAGAGTCAAAGCAAGTCTGCCTTCAATACATAATGAATAAAGCCAGTTATTAATAAAATGCAAAGTCAGCTCACAAAGCAAAAAACTGTACTTTTGGGAAACATATAATATCTACGGTAAATAATTAATAATACTTATGCACAAATGCAAATATGATAGCAAGTAGAAAAACATGTTTGTATTGAATATTATGTCAGGGTTGCAAACCGCTTTAAAAACGGCCGCTCCCTGCTGCTCCTGTGGGCCGCAATGGCCCACTTTCACTTTCGTGCCCTCTGGGTCATGATGGAAAGAGAGATTCATTCTCTTACCAGCGTGCAGGGAGGCGGGGTAGCAGCAGGAGGCGCAGCCAGGGGGAGAGAGAGCTGCCCAATAGCAGTTCTGGAGACCCTGTAGTAACGCCCCTGGCGGGCATTTTGAACAGGGAATCCCTCTCCCCTGTGTTTACCTCCGAGATAGTGAGATAGCAAATATTGTCGCTAATCTCAGGGGGCCATAGAGCGGCGTAGGGGGGGGGGCAGAAAGCGTTGGTGGCATGTCATGAGGCAGAGAATATGCCTCTGTGTCACATCTGCCACCCCCACCCTCACCCCCACCCCCTCAACCACGTCGGGTTCTCGTTAAAGACTTTCGCTAAAGCCAATGGACTTTAGCAAAATATTGATTCATTTGTTTCATTTGAAGGCTTGTAAGCACGATCGTTCATGCCCTGTAGTCTGCGTCCCACCAAATGCACACTGAAAGATATATCGGGGAATGATCGTCAGCGGAGTTCCCCGATCTTATCTTTCTGTGGGTACTCAGCATAAGGCTATATTCTATGCAGCCTTCCCACCTTTTCTATGGGGAAGCATTAAAAATGTTGTTTTTGCTGCTTGCCTTAATGTAGAGATATAGAGGCAGCCCATCTGGCTATACAGTCCTGGCCAAAAGTTTTGAGACTGTCAAAAATATTAGTTTTCACAAAGTTTGCTACGAAACTGCTTTTAGATCTTTGTTTCAGTTGTTTATGTGATGTACAGAAATATACAGTAATTATAAGCACTTCATACGTTTCAAAGGCTTTTATTGACAATTACATGAGATTTATGCAGAGTCAGTATCTGCAGTGTTGGCCCTTCTTTTTCAGGACCTCTGCAATTCAACTGGGCATGGCATGCTCTCAATCAACTTCTGGGCCAAATCCTGACTGATAGCAGCCCATTCTTTCATAATCACTTCTTTGAGTTTCTCAGAATTAGGCCCAGTGCACACCAGATCCGCAATACGCTAGCAGTTTTAGGAGCTGATTTCAGAGCGATTCTAGGTATGTTTAGAGAGGTTTTCTAAACATACCTAGCGGTTTTGGGTGCGTTTTTGTGTGGCAGATTACACATATTGTTACAGTAAAAGCTGTTACTGAACAGCTTCTGTAACAAAAACGCCTGGCAAACCGCTCTGAAGTAGCGTTTTCAGAGCGGTTTGCGTTTTTCCTATACTTTACATTGAGGACGAAACGCTTCCGAAATCCGCAAACGCGCAGCAGGAGGCGCGTTTGCGGCTTGGCAAAAACCTCAAACCGCCGGTGTGCACCATCCCATTGCAATACATTAGCCAAGCGTTTTTCCAGGCGGATGCGGCCGGCGGATCGCTACGAAAACCGCTCGGTGTGCACTAGGCCTAAGTTGGTTTTTGTTTGTCCACCCGCCTCTTGAGGAATGACCACAAGTTCTCAATGGGATTTAGATCTGAGTAGTTTCTAGGCCGTTGTCTTTAAAGTGGACCTGAACTCTTGCACAGGACACAAGGAAAACAGAGAAAAATGCACCCTGTATGTATTTAGAGAGTTTAGCCTGTCTAATTCCACCTCATCTGTGACTAATCACAAGTTGTAATTTGATCTCTCCCTGTGTCAGCTGACTGCCACGGCAGATAAGCTAATTTGAAAGCACAGGATGTTAACAATATGTCTGCTTCCATGAAAACAGGACGTAGACACACCGCAGATTTATTGCAGGACTGGTATCAGTTGTTACAAAGAAATGTGTTTTGTTTAAAGCTTATTATGCTGTTGCGAATCTTTTAGAGCAGAGAGGCAGTTCTGAGTTTAGGTCCACTCTAAGTGGGTGCATATCAGCATGAGCCCTCTCCAGATACATGACACTTAGGTGCTGCGTCCACTTTAACATTTACAGCCAGTAGTGTCTCCGGCCCTTCAGATGATGGGACTCGATTAAACAACGGTAATGAACAACACTCTGCTGACCGAACGCAGCGGCTCGTAGTGCCGGCGAGCATCTGTCAGCCTTGAAATTGGTTTCTCTGTATGCGGAGGAGCCCTTGGGACCCAGGTGTGCTGCCAAATGCAGGGGCCTTGACTTCACCGAATTAGATCTAAGCCCGGATGAACACGTTTTAGATCTTAATAATCGCCTCGCAGCTATTCAGAGCGGAGGGAGATTGAATTCTGGACGGGGCCGGCTATTTGCAGCTGCTGAGATTGGGGAGAGATGAGCCACCCCAGCGGACAGAGATGTGACAGAGCTGCACCCACCTCTATACATTTACACCTCTCACAGCTCATCTCTCTGTGCAGGAGAGCAGGTAATGATGGAAGGTCAGTGCTGTGCACAATGCAGAGACACACATCCCAATGCTCTCTTTCTCCAATGACATACTGTATAAAATGAATGTTTGCCTTCATAAAACAGAAGGTATTTGCAATTACTCTGAGGTGTCCCACAATGCATCACTCCTGCATGTGCAATTCATCCTTTGTTGTCCCTGTAAGCTAACCACACCTCCAGATCCGCTGGAATGCAATGATGTGCATAGCTCCCAATTGTCCCTATTTTGGAGGGACAGTCCCTCTTTGGGAGCCCTGTCCCTCTGTCCCACTCATTTTCCCCCTCATTTGTCCCTCTTTCTATGTAAATATATATATATATATATATATATTTAATATATATATATATATAATCATTATGGTATGCATGGCTAGGGGTGTTGCGAGGGCGTGATCACGGGTGTGGCATGGGCGTGGCTTAAGTGTCCCTCTTTCTCATCTCAAAAAGTTGGGAGGTATGGATGTGTCAGCTTGTTAATTGTACAGAGCCACAATAATTCAACATGCATACATACTGTTTCAGATTGGTTGATCCTCATCAGTGCATGGCATGGATTTATGTGGCTCTGTGGGGTAGGACTTGTAGCACCCAGTATCCTACCCCATAAAGCCACATTAATCCAGGCCACTGGAGCGCGACTGTGAACGGCGCGGCCACACGCTCGCACAGGTGCAGAAGATGCCGACCTGGCTAGGTTGGCCAGGGACAGCACGGTAGTCGTCTGTGAGGGAGCACTTTGCGGTAAGGTATATAATTCTTATCTATGGAGGTGGACTTTTTGCCTATGTATGCCTAGCATTGCGCTGTGCACAGTTATTGCCACTTATACGTGCACACATACTGGATACTGCGTTGAGACAATTCAGGGCCGGGCCGAGGCATAGGCTGGAGAGGCTCCAGCCTCAGGGCGCAGTGTAGGAGGGGGCGCAGAATTCATTCAGCTGTCATTCCTAATTGTGTTTGAAGCAGAAAGAAATAATAAAAGGGGATGCATAGCAGTGACTGCAAGCCAGATAACTACATATTAAGGTGTTGGGGAGGTTGTGGGCCCTGTGGCCCTCTTAGTCTAATAGCAATCAGTGTGTGACGGCTGGGGTGGCAGGGATGGAGGGGCGCACTTTGGTGTCTCAGCCTTGGGTGCTGGAGGACCTTGTCCCGCCTCTGAGACAATTACTTGTATTTTTTGCATTATTGCATTGTTTTGCTTGTCACATTTGGCTGTATTGATCTGTATTACTGTAATCGAGCCCGTGTCCCCCCCATTATATATGTTTGATTACATACATATCATGAAGTGATTGCATGAACTTTATATACTTGCAGATGTATTTGCCTGCTGCTTGTAGCAGTTTTTAATTGTTTTTATCTCTTTTGATACATACTGCACTCATTAAATAAAGATTTCATATTTTGGAGAATTTATCTTTCACTTCACTATTTGTTGCCACACGGATGGCTTTTCCTTGTTGTGTATAATCTGGCTAGGTTGACATCTGCAACAGAGGGGACCCAGGGACACTGGAGCTGCGGCAGGGGACATA
Organism: Hyperolius riggenbachi; assembly: GCF_040937935.1. Lineage (NCBI taxonomy): Eukaryota > Metazoa > Chordata > Amphibia > Anura > Hyperoliidae > Hyperolius > Hyperolius riggenbachi. The sequence goes on from NC_090654.1 coordinate 44,158,308, forward strand.
TTGGCTCCTAGGAAGCCCCTGGCTGTGGCTGGATGGTGTAATGGTTAAGGGCTCTGCCTCTGACACAGGAGACCAGGGTTGGAATCTCGGCTCTGCCTGTTCAGTAAGCCAGCACCTATTCAGTAGGAGACCTTAGGCAAGTCTCCCTAACACTGCTACTGCCTATAGAGCGCGCCCTAGTGGCTGCAGCTCTGGCGCTTTGAGTCCGCCAGGAGAAAAGCGTGATATAAATGTTATTTGTCTTGTCTTGTCTTGGTAAGTAGAACTTTTTTTTTCATTTTCCTTAGATGTGTCCTTTAACCACTTGAGGACCACAGTGTTAACTTCCCCCCCCCCCCCCCCCCCCCACAAAGACCAGGCCATTTTTTGCTAAATTGGCCACTGCAGCTTTAAAGAGAACCTGTACTGAGTAAAAATATTTAAAATAAACACATGAGGTAACTTCAAATGAACATTACATAGTTACCTTGCCATCAGTTCCTCTCAGAAGCTCACCATTTTCTTCTGACAATAATCCCTTCCAGTTCTGACAATATTTTGTCAGATCTGAAATATATCAGTTGCTGTCAGTAAAATATCAGTTGCTGTCAGTTATAGCTGAGAGAAAAACTGATGTACCAGGTAATGTCCATGTTTCCCTATGGCTCAAGTGGGCGATGTTACAGTTTAACTGTGTGCTGACCAGAAAGCTGTTATGGGTAATGGCCATTTTCAAAATGGAGGATGGAAAATTCCCTTGATCACAGTGAACAAACAGGGCACGGGACAGGAGAAAGACACTGAGGAGTAGACTACATGGAAGGTATGTATGACTTGTGTATGCCTATTTTGACTTTTAATTTTCAGTTCAGGTTTTCTTTAAGGCCTCGCTGCAGGGCCGTACAACTCTGCACTCAAGTAATTCCCTCCCTCTTTTCTCCCCGCCAACAGAGCTTTCTGTTGGTGGGGTCTGATCGCACCCCAGATGTTTGTTTATTTTTTTTATAAATCTTTATGTTCTTTTTTTAAATAAATTTCCCTATTTACTACTTATTTCCCTAACTCCCTCCCTTCCCCCAGCCAGCCAATGACGGCGATCGGCTGTCATAGGCTTCAGCCTATGAGAGCCGATCGCTCTCCTGTGTCCCAGGGGGACAGCCGTGTCCCAGCGCTGCGCAACATGTTGGCGCTTTATAAATACAATAAATAAATGGCTGTCCCCAGTACAGGGCAGCCTTAGATCGCAGCGCTGCAGTATGTTAATAGAAGGCGGTTTTGCTGTCTAACAGTCTCCTAGCAGTGATCGCCGCTGTGAGACTGAAGGCAAGCTCCACTATCCAAGCAGGGATGCGCGTGCAATCTCCTACAAAATAGGCCCGCAGGACCTTACGTCAATCGGCGTTAGGCGGTCCTGGGGCTGCCGCCGCGGCCACGCCCATCGGCGTGCCGCGGCCGGCAAGTCGTTAAATTGAACTCGAAGTAAAAATAAACGGATGAGATAAACAATTATATTTATCCTCCTACTTCTAAAACATTACTTTTTTAAGTATCCCATGTTTTTTTTTTATATTTAAACATTAAAGTAGGTTGAATTTTTTACTGTCTCTAATCAGTGGCAGTCTATTAAGTGTCTCAGAGTTAGAAAAAGGTCAATAGTTTCCACCCTGACCTCAGAAGTTGTATTTTGCCATGAAAACTTGTATGGCTGTAATTTGCTTATCTGTGATGTTTATTATGTTCCTGACAAGGTACCGACGATACAGAAGCTGTCATTTCCATGCCTAGAAATAAACTCCTTCAGGCAGCAAAATAAAACAGCCTGGTTATTCCTTTGTTTTGTACTGTACATGCACATGATTGTCTCATCATGTCACATATCACTACAAGTGCACTTGAAGATTCCTGGACACCTTTTAATGGCTGCCACCCATAGCGATCAGATGCAACCGCTAGGGCGACGGTTCAGGGACTCAACGCTGTATAAATGCATCTCTGTGCAATCGCTACAGATGCACGGGATGGCAATAATGGTGTGCTACATGCCAACTAGTAATGAAATTTGGCATATGTAGTATCATTTTACCAGAACAAACCAAATAATGTAGTTTGAGGTGTTTTATAACTGTGGCACTTGACATGTGAACATTAGGAAGGGTGAAAGATGGACAAATTTGTATTTTCTACATTCACACTTATTTTCTCCTACAAAATACCTGTAACATTGAAAAAATATGACCCAAAGAAAGCCTGCATTGTACCAAAAGAAAAGAATATATGTATTACTTTTAAGGCATGGGTAATAAAAATGTTATTGCTGTGTCAATAGCAACAAAGGAGAAAGGCCAAAATTGTCAGGAATCTTAAGGGATAAAAACCCAGGAATGTGAAGCGACTAAAGTGGTCTGAAAGCCAGCATTTCTACTTTGCTCTAAAAGATTCCTCACAGCTTGAGAACATCACTAAAATGGTTAAACAAAGCACTTTGTCCTGCTATTCAGCATCAAATCCGCATCCAAACTGGAGATAACAGTATATTTGTTCACATTCCAATGTTGTTACAATGGCTATCATTCATAAAGCATTTCCGCATGCGGAAATGCTGAAAACAGCTCACTTTACCGACCTCTTAGGGAAGTCTCCATTCATAAAGGCTCTTTCCGCATGCGAAGCTGACATTTCCGAGCAGAGCGCTAAATCACCGCCTTGTGCAGTGATTATCATAAAAAATGTAACATACTGTCAATTCATAAAGATTACCGCAAGCGGTATGAGGGCGGGGAATACCGCCCCCTCAGATGTGGCGATAACAATGTTAAGTTAATGGAGACACAGACCTCCCAGGCAGCTGCAGTAGAGCGGAACACGGAGAAATGTATCAACTCCGCAGCTTCTCCTGTTTCCGCAAGCCTACCGCCTGCCTACCGGGAAATCTCCGCACTCCTATCGCAACTGTATCCTTTTCTATGAATGCCCACACAGAAGTCTAAAATACCGGCAGCGGTGTTTTTCCGCACTGAGTCTCATTACCGACAAAACCTTTATGAATGATAGCCAATGTGTGTAAACACAGTGTAACAGGTGAAAAGGAGCTCTCTGTCCTACAGGCACACACACAGTTCAGAATAGCTCATTAGAAGATGTAAATATATAATAAAAAGCAGTTTGAATAAAATGCAATGCCAGCTTTCAGGGTACGATAAACTACACTTTGGAAACTTGTAATTTGTAAACAGACTATATTACTTATGCACACAAGCAAATATGATAACTGTAGGAGTAATAAAAAGTAGGGAAACACGTTTTTATTTAATGTTATGTTGGAGTTTCAGACCACATTAAGGTTAAAAATCTAAGTTTAAAGAGACTCTGTAGTAAAATTTTCAGCCTCATTTCTTCCATCCTATAAGTTCCTATACCTGTTCTAATGTGGTCTGGCTTACTGCAGCCTTTCCTAGTTGCACAGTGGCTGTATTATCTCTGTTATATAATTTAATCTTCTTTCCTCTGACAGCTTTTTCGGGCTCAAGCACTCAAGCTGGAATGTGCTGCTCTGCTTGTGATAGGATAGAAGCTATACACACCCTCTCCATGCCCCCTGCAGGCTCTGTGTGAGTCACAGACTGAGCTCCTCTCAGCCTATCACATGCTGGTTAGCAGCCATGTTTTTTGTTTGTAAACACTGCCTAAAACTGGCAATTACAAGCCAGGATTGCAGCAGGGAATGGCAGAAAAAGCACAGAGGGGCCCAGGAGAACATAATGAATAGAATGGTATATTTTTTATTGAAAGAATTTTAGAGTACAGATTCTCTTTAAAGCTTTGACTGTTCTTGGTACATGAGGGCAGGTTTTTTTTTTTCTATATTTTACTCAGGCTCCATACAGACTAATCTTGAACTACTGCACTGTCAGAGGCTTTTCTCAGTCACCCAGGAGCTTTGTGATCTCTAATTAGTTATTATTCACAGTTACTGTACAGTATGATTGGACTGCAGAGAAGCTGTCATTTACAGCCCTGGATTCTTAACCCTTACAGTGAGAAAAAAGGAACACTAGTTCTATGTCGGAATAGGACTTTACGCACACACATCAGTTTAGGTGCCCCTTGAAGGGAACCTGAAAGGATAAAAGTGTTCTGGATCCCTTAGAGCCATCTTGGTCTTCTCTGCATCGCCTCCTTGCACTGCATAGTCCTCTGTTGCAACATCTGACTAATGTTGAAGAACCCTTCGGGTCTCCACCAAAGGCTCGGAAGTACTTGGGTCTCCGAGTACTTCCTAAAGCAAAAGGCTCTGCACTATACATAGGAATAGACTTAAAGCCTTTCAAGGAAACTTAAAGAGACAGCCGGCGGGAAATTCAAACAGGGGCCCGATGAGGGAATGAGCAGACCGAGAAAGGATCGGTAACGCTCTATAGGTTCCAGAGCCTTCCCTGTTCTAACTACTTAACTTTCTTTTCCTCGATGGCTACAGGTATTCTTTAAAGTGGACCTGAACTCAGAACTTCCTCTCTGATCTAAAAGATAAGCAACAGCACAATAATCTTTAAGGGAACACTATCAATAACCAAGTGTTCAAAAATGAAAATGTGCAAATAATGTCTAAGTAGCTGTGTAAACATATTCCTACTTTTCATGTTAAATATCAGAAGCAAAAGCTTTAATTCGCTGTGTGTAGATTTTAGCTGCATTGGAATTATTCATTTGCAAAGGTGAGTCTCTGCTTCAATATTACACACCCAGCCAGTGCTGTTCTTTACATGTGTGACTACAGCAGAGTTATATGAAAAGCCTCAGGTGTCAGGTTTCACACACAATTACAAACAAGATACATTTCCTCTGCTCTCTGCCCAGACAGCTCATTCAGAGAGACACAAGCAGCTGCAGTTAAAGTGTACCAGAGCTCATATAAATAAAAAGATTTATACATACCTGGGGCTTCCTCCAGCCCCATACGCTCCGATCGCTCCCACGCCGTCGCCCTCAGTCTTCCCGCAGCTCCGATACCGGGTCCCCGCACTTCTGTCAGTTGGTGCCAGTCTGATGTTAAAGAAGTGCACCCTCTACATATCTTTCCAGCAGCTGCATCTTTTTATTTATATGAGCTCTTAGTCCCTTTAAGCTAGTGAGACCAATCTCACACACATAGTTACATAGTTATTTTGGTTGAAAAAAGACATACGTCCATCGAGTTCAACCAGTATAAAGTACAACACCAGCCTGCTCCCTCACATATCCCTGTTGATCCAGAGGAAGGCGAAAAAACCCTTACAAGGCATGGTCCAATTAGCCCCTAAAGGGAAAAATTCCTTCCCGACTCCAGATGGCAATCAGATAAAATCCCTGGATCAACATCATTAGGCATTACCTAGTAATTGTAGCCATGGATGTCTTTCAACGCAAGGAAAGCAACTAAGCCCCCTTTAAATGCAGGTATAGAGTTTGCCATAACGACTTCCTGTGGCAATGCATTCCACATCTTAATCACTCTTACTGTAAAGAACCCTTTCCTAAATAAATGGTTAAAACGTTTTTCCTCCATGTGCAGATCATGTCCTCTAGTCCTTTGAGAAGGCCTAGGGACAAAAAGCTCATCCGCCAAGGTATTATATTGCCCTCTGATGTATTTATACATGTTAATTAGATCCCCTCTAAGGCGTCTTTTCTCTAGACTAGTGTTGGGCGAACATCTAGATGTTCGGGTTCGGGCCGAACAGGCCGAACATGGCCGCGATGTTCGGGTGTTCGACCCGAACTCCGAACATAATGGAAGTCAATGGGGACCCGAACTTTTGTGCTTTGTAAAGCCTCCTTACATGCTACATACCCCAAATTTACAGGGTATGTGCACCTTGGGAGTGGGTACAAGAGGAAAAATTTTTTTAGCAAAAAGAGCTTATAGTTTTTGAGAAAATCGATTTTAAAGTTTCAAAGGGAAAACTGTCTTTTAAAGAGGAACTGTAACGACAAAACGGCCCCTGGGGGGTACTCACCTCGGGTGGGGGAAGCCTCAGGATCCTAATGAGGCTTCCCACGCCGTCCTGCGTCCCTCGGGGGTCTCGCTGTAGCCCTCCGTACAGCGGTGACGCAATATTTACCTTCCTGGCTCCTGCGCAGGCGCTCTGATGGCTGTCGGCGCCGAAGTAGGCGGAAATACCCGATCGCCGTCGGGTCTGCTCTACTGCGCAGGCGCAAGTTTCCGGCACCTGCGCAGTAGAGCGGACCCGACGGAGATCGGGTATTTCCGTCTATTTCCGTGCCGAAAGTCGCCACAGCGCCCCCGCTGGAGCCAGCAAAGGTAAATATTGAACTGACAGTCGGCACAGTCGGAGGGCTGCGGCGAGACCCCCGTGGGACAGAGGACGGCGTGGGAAGCCTCATTAGGATCCCGAGGCTTCCCCCACCCGAGGTGAGTACCCCCCAGGGGATGTTTTTCATGTTACAGAGTCTCTTTAAATGCGGGAAATGTCTGTTTTCTTTGCACAGGTAACATGCTTTTTGTCGGCATGCAGTCATAAATGTAATACATATAAGAGGTTCCAGGAAAAGGGACCGGTAACGCTAACCCAGCAGCAGCACACGTGATGGAACAGGAGGAGGGTGGCGCAGGAGGAGAAGGCCACGCTTTGTGAGACACAACAACCCAGGCCTTGCATGAGGACAAGAAGCGTGCGGATAGCATGCTTTGTACCGCCATGCAGTCATAAATGTAATAAAGATAAGTGGTTCAATAAACAGGGACCACGCGGCAACGCTAACCCAGCAGCAGCAGACGTGATGGAACAGGAGGAGGCGCAGGAGGAGAAGGCCATGCTTTTTGAGACACAACAACCCAGGCCTTGCATGAGGACAAAAAGCGTGCGGATATAGCAGCAATGCTTTTTGCCGCCATGCAGTCATAAATGTAATACAGATGAGAGGTTCAATAAACAGGGACCGGAAACGCTACACCATCCCAGATGTTCATTGGTCATGTTACTTGGTTGGGGTCCTGGAGTGTTGCGTAGTCATTTCCAATCCAGGATTGATTCATTTTAATTTGAGTCAGACGGTCTGCATTTTCTGTGGAGAGGCGGATACGCCGATCTGTGACGATGCCTCCGGCAGCACTGAAACAGCGTTCCGACATAACGCTGGCTGCCGGGCAAGCCAGCACCTCTATTGCGTACATTGCCAGTTCGTGCCAGGTGTCTAGCTTCGATACCCAATAGTTGAAGGGTGCAGATGGATTGTTTGACACAGCTACGTCATCTGACATGTAGTCCTTGACCATCTTCTCCAGGCGATCGGTGTTGGAGGTGGATCTGCACGCTTGCTGTTCAGTGGGCTGCTGCTGCATGAGTGTCAGAAAATTTTCCCACTCCAAGGACACTGCCGATACCATTCCCTTTTGGGCACTAGCTGCGGCTTGCGTTGTTTGCTGCCCTCCTGGTCATCCTGGGTTTGCGGAAGTCAGTCTGTCGGCGTACAACTGGCTAGAGGAGGGGGAGGATGTCAATCTCCTCTCTAAAGTCTCCACAAGGGCCTGCTGGTATTCTTCCATTTTGATCTGTCTGACTCTTTCTTCAAGCAGTTTTGGAACATTGTGTTTGTACCGTGGATCCAGAAGGGTATAAACCCAGTAATTGGTGTTGTCCAGAATGCGCACAATGCGTGGGTCGCGTTCAATGCAGTCTAGCATGAATTGAGCCATGTGTGCCAGAGTCCTACCAGAATCCTCATCATCCTCTTGTGAGCGTTGTGATAGTTGTTGTGATGCATCATAGTTGTCACCTTCCTCCTGGTCTGCTTCTGCTGACCATTCGCGCTGAATTGTGGAAGTCCAACGTGCACCGCTCTGGCCCTCGTCAGTGGTGGCATGAAATTCCTGCTCCAACTCCAGCTGTTCCTCCTCCTCTTCTTCGTCATAGCTGCTGGGGCCAGCGTTCCCTGAGGCGGATAGCCTGATGTTGGTACCATCACGCTGATCGTTTTCTCCTTCAGATTCCCCCAGTTGCATCATGACAGCTGTTTCCTTGATTTTCAACATTGACCTCTTCAGTAAACACAGCAGTGGTATGGTAATGCTGACTGAAGAGTTGTCACTGCTCACAAGCAACGTGGATTGCTCAAAATTTTGGAGGACTTGGCAGAGGTCCAACATGTTGGCCCAATCGGATCCACAGAAGCTTGGCAGCTGTCCGGATGCGCCTCGGTACTGCGCCGTCATGTACTGGACCACTGCACTCTTCTGCTCACAAAAGCGTGCTAGCATGTGCAGCGTAGAATTCCAGCGCGTAGGGACATCACACAGCAAGCGATGGTGGGGGAGATTGAAGCGCTCCTGCATCTTGGCGAGTGCCCCCGAAGCAGTACTGGAATTTCTACAATGTTTGGCCACTCGACGCACCTTCAACAGAAGATCGGCCACGCCTGGGTATGTCCTCAGGAACCGCTGAACTACTAGGTTCATCACGTGCGCCAGGCAAGGGATGTGTGTCAGCTTAGCCAACCTTAAAGCGCGAATCAGATTACTCCCATTATCACACACAACCATGCCCGGTTTCAGGTCCAGCGGTGCCAGCCACAAATCCGTCTGTTCCTTTATTCCCTTCCAAATTTCCTCCCCTGTGTGCTGCTTATCCCCAAGGCAGATCAGCTTCAGCAACGCTTGCTGAGGCATGCCAACAGCTGTGCTGCACTGCTTCCACGATCCTACTGCTGCTGGGTTAGCGTTTCCGGATGAGGTACAGCTTTGAGATGCGTTGGAGGAGAAGGAGTCAGAGAGGTAGGTGCTGCTGTTGTTATCCAGTGGGAGGGACGGCGGTGCAGCTGTTTGCGGCGTGGGCAACACCCGCGCCGTAGCAGGTGAGGAATCGCTGCCAGGCTCCACAAGGTTCACCCAGTGCGCGGTAAGGGAGATGTATCGACCCTGTCCGAACGCACTCGTCCAAGTGTCAGTGGTGAGGTGAACCTTGCAGGCAACGGCATTCTTCAAGCTTCGGGTTATTTTGCTGACCACATGCTCATGCAACTCAGGCACTGCAGAGCGCGCAAAGTGGTAGCGGCTGGGAACCACGTAACGTGGGATGGCCACTGACATCATGCCCTTGAAGCTGTTTGTCTCCACCACTCGATATGGCAGCATTTCGCAGGCCAGAAGCTTGGCTATGCTGGCTGTTACTGCCACGGCCCGGGGGTCATTTGCTGGCAATTTCCTCTTGCGCTCAAACATCTCCGACACAGACAACTGAACCGTAGCGCTGCACACGGAAGGGCTGTTGGTTGTTGTGTTTGATGAACACTGGGAGACCTCAAGAGCACTACTCCGGAAAGTGACAGTGTCAGCGTCGTCTGATGTTTGTGAATGTTGTGAACCACGCAATGGCTGGGCTACTGCTGCTGCTGAGGCGGGTCTGGTGGTGAGTCTGGTAAACCCAAGGGAGGCAGTGTTGCTGGTACCCTGTCCTGCCGCGTTTGCCCACAGAGTGGGATGTTTGGATAGCATGTGGCGGCTCATGCTGGTGGTGGAGAGGTTGTTAATACTTTTCCCCCTGCTCAGGCGGGTCTTGCACACCTTGCAAATCGCCATGGTAACATCCTCAGTGCAGTCTTCAAAGAAAGCCCAGACTTTGGAGCACCTGCCTCCTTGCTGGCGATTTCTGTTTGCTCCTCTTTTGCCTCTCACTTGAACTTCCACGCTTGTGGTGCCTGAAATTGCGCGCCGCCTACCTTGTGGCACAAGGCGAACTCGTGCAGCAGTGGGTTCTTCAACAGACTCATCTGTGCTGCTGCTACGACGGCGATGTTCTCGTTCACAAACAAAATCTGGGTCTCTGTCCACATTGTCCATACCCTCCTCTTCCATCTCCTCATACTCGTCATATGTCATTGTGGGGGGCCGCCGCCGTGGAGTAGAGCTCCCCAGAACAACCTCTGCGCAGCTCACTCCAACGTCGTCTTCCAGATCTTGTCGGCCGACCTCCTGCAATTGCAACCCCTCCTGCCCAACTTGCTCTGGGATTTGGGTTTCCGAGTCCTCCTCGGACTCGCCTTGTATTTCAGTGCGCGGTGCATTTCCCACAGTTAATGGTTGTGAATCCGGGCACAACATTTCTGGCTGTTCCTCCATTGACCTTTGAAAGGTGGAAGTTTGTTGGGCTGGGAATAGCTCCTGCGAATACCCCATTGTGTCCTGAGGTAATTCATCGGACTGGTTATCTGGCAGTTGTGTGCGTGGTGTCGCTGCCGGTTGTGTCAGCTTTGTGCCCACTGGCTCCTTGTAACTGGCTGAGGACTCGGACCTCGTGCGTGATGTGCTGGTGCTACTTAACCCACTGCTGGACGCTTGAGAGGTCATCCAAGTAATTATCTGGTCCTGTTCTTTTGGATCTGTGAGGGTTGTTGTCCTGGACAACATGGGCGGTATTGAGTGGGTTTTCTTGGGTGCTCCCCTGTGGCCTGTACGTGAACCGTCAGGGGAAACACCTCTTCCCTTGCCCCTTCCTCTTTCACCGGATTTCTTCCTCATTTCACTTATCCTTACAGTACACGCTGACTGGCAGCAGTACAGTGGCAGTACAGAAATGCTATACAGTACCACTATTCCCAGCAGTGACACAGAGCACAATGCTATACAGTGGCGGGTGAGCGGTGTACCACTATTCCCAGCAGCGACACAGAGCACAATGCTATACAGTGGCAGGTGAGCGGTGTACTACTGTTCCCAGGCCCAGCAGACACAGAGTGGAAGTAAACACAATGCTATATAGTCTGGCTGAGCGGTGTACACAGAGTGGCAGTACACACAATGCTATATAGTCTGGCTGAGCGGTGTACACAGAGTGGCAGTACACAATGCTATATAGTCTGGCTGAGCCGTGTACACAGAGTGTCAGTAAACAATGCTATATATAGCGTGGCTGAGCGAGGTACACAGTGGCAGTACACACAATGCTATATAGTCTGGCTGAGCGGTGTACACAGAGTGGCAGTACACACAATGATATATAGTCTGGCTGAGCCGTGTACACAGAGTGGCAGTACACACAATGCTATATAGTCTGGCTGAGCGGTGTACACAGAGTGTCAGTAAACAATGCTATATATAGCGTGGCTGAGCGAGGTACACAGTGGCAGTACACACAATGCTATATAGTCAGGCTGAGCCGTGTACACAGAGTGTCAGTAAACAATGGTATATAGTCTGGCTGAGCGGTGTACACAGAGTGGCAGTAAACACAATGCTATATATAGCGTGGCTGAGCGAGGTGCACAGTGGCAGTACACACAATGCTATATAGTCTGGCTGAGCGGTGTACACAGAGTGGCAGTACACACAATGCTATATAGTCTGGCTGAGCGGTGTACACAGAGTGGCAGTACACAATGCTATATAGTCTGGCTGAGCCGTGTACACAGAGTGTCAGTAAACAATGCTATATATAGCGTGGCTGAGCGAGGTACACAGTGGCAGTACACACAATGCTATATAGTCTGGCTGAGCGGTGTACACAGAGTGGCAGTACACACAATGATATATAGTCTGGCTGAGCCGTGTACACAGAGTGTCAGTAAACAATGGTATATAGTCTGGCTGAGCGGTGTACACAGAGTGTCAGTAAACAATGCTATATATAGCGTGGCTGAGCGAGGTACACAGTGGCAGTACACACAATGCTATATAGTCAGGCTGAGCCGTGTACACAGAGTGTCAGTAAACAATGGTATATAGTCTGGCTGAGCGGTGTACACAGAGTGTCAGTAAACAATGGTATATAGTCTGGCTGAGCGGTGTACACAGAGTGGCAGTAAACACAATGCTATATATAGCGTGGCTGAGCGAGGTGCACAGTGGCAGTACACACAATGCTATATAGTCAGGCTAAGCCGTGTACACAGAGTGGCAGTAAACACAATGCTATATATAGCGTGGCTGAGCGAGGTGCACAGTGGCAGTACACACAATGCTATATAGTCAGGCTGAGCCGTGTACACAGAGTGTCAGAAAACACAATGCTATATATAGCGTGGCTGAGCGAGGTGCACAGTGGCAGTACACACAATGCTATATAGTCAGGCTGAGCCGTGTACACAGAGTGTCAGTAAACAATGGTATATAGTCTGGCTGAGCGGTGTACACAGAGTGTCAGTAAACAATGGTATATAGTCTGGCTGAGCGGTGTACACAGAGTGGCAGTAAACACAATGCTATATATAGCGTGGCTGAGCGAGGTGCACAGTGGCAGTACACACAATGCTATATAGTCAGGCTAAGCCGTGTACACAGAGTGTCAGAAAACACAATGCTATATATAGCGTGGCTGAGCGAGGTGCACAGTGGCAGTACACACAATGCTATATAGCCAGGCTAAGCTGAGCGAGCGGTGTACTACTGTTCCCAGCAGCGACACACAATGACTGGGGGGGACCCTGGCTAGCGTGGCTGGAGAGCGAACTACCCTGCCTGCCTACCCAAAGCTAAACCCACAGAGAAATGGCGGAGATATGACGTGGTTCGGGTATTTATTTACCCGAACCACGTGACCGTTCGGCCAATCAGAGCGCGTTCGGGCCCGAACCACGTGACCCGTTCGGCCAATCACAGCGCTAGCCGAACGTTCGGGGAACGTTCGGCCATGCGCTCTTAGTTCGGCCATGTGGCCGAACGGTTTGGCCGAGCACCGTCAGGTGTTCGGCTGAACTCGAACATCACCCGAACAGGGTGATGTTCTGCAGAACCCGAACAGTGGCGAACACTGTTCGCCCAACACTACTCTAGACTAAATAAACCCAGTTTATCTAACCTTTCTCGATAAGTGAGACCTTCCATCCCACGCATCAATTTTGTTGCTCGGCTCTGCACCTGCTCTAAAACTGCAATATCTTTTTTGTAATGTGGTGCCCAGAACTGAATTCCATATTCCAGATGTGGCCTTACTAGAGAGTTAAACAGGGGCAATATTATGCTAGCATCTCGAGTTTTTATTTCCCTTTTAATGCATCCCAAAATTTTGTTAGCTTTAGCTGCAGCTGCTTGGCATTGAGTACGATTATTTAACTTGTTGTCAATGAGTACTCCTAAGTCCTTCTCCAAGTTTGATGTCCCCAACTGTATCCCATTTATTTTGTATGGTGCTAGACCATTAGTACGTCCAAAATGCATGACCTTACATTTGTCAACATTGAATTTCATCTGCCATGTATGTGCCCATATAGCCATCCTATCCAGATCCTGTTGCAATATGACACTATCTTCCTGAGAGTTGATGATTCTGCACAATTTTGTATCATCTGCAAAAATAGCAACATTGCTCACTACTGCATCTACTAGGTCATTAATAAATAAATTGAAGAGCACTGGACCCAGAACAGACCCCTGTGGGACCCCACTGCTAACAGTCTCCCATTTTGAGTACGATCCATTGACCACAACTCTTTGTTTTCTGTCCATTAGCCAGTTCCCTATCCATGAACACAGACTCTTCCCCAGTCCTTGCATCCTCAACTTTTGCACCAGACTTTTGTGGGGAACAGTGTCGAAGGCCTTTGCAAAGTCCAAGTATATCACATCTACAGCATTCCCAATATCCATATTAGCATTCACTACCTCATAAAAGCTGAGCATGTTAGTCAAACAGGACCTGTCTTTAGTAAACCCATGTTGATGCTGAGAAATAAGATTATTTTCTACTATGAAGTCATGTATAGTATCTCTTAGTAACCCCTCAAATAGTTTGCATACAACTGATGTTAAACTTACAGGTCTATAATTTCCTGGATCAGATTTTTTGCCCTTCTTAAATAATGGGAAAACGTGGGCTGTACGCCAATCCACTGAGACTCTGCCAGTTGCAAGAGAGTCACAAAAGATAAGATAAAGGGGTTTATCTATAACTGAACTTAATTCCCTTAGGACCCGAGGATGCATGCCATCCGGGCCAGGTGCCTTGTCTATTTTTAATTTATTTAGTCTTGCCTTCACTTCTTCCTGCGTTAAGTATTTAATATTACAGTTAGAAGATTGAGACTCTTCTGCCTCTGTAGTTTGCAACAGTGCTGTTTCTTTTGTGAAGACAGAAGCAAAGAAAGCATTTAATAACTCTGCCTTACCTTGGTCATCCACCATTGAGTTCCCATCCTCATCCTTTAGGAGTCCTATACAGTCAACCTTTCTTTTTTTAGAGTTAATGTACTTGTAAAACTTTTTTGGGTTAGATTTGATATCCTTAGTTAACAGGGTTAACAGATTCAAGGAGAGGGATTCCCCCTTCCCTTATGATTCACTGGTCCGTCACCCTGCTCAGACTGTCCCTGTCAGTGAATTGTGAAAGGAATTTGATAACAGTAAGCAAAGAGATAAGAAGTAAAATGTATGTTCATTGACAGTGTTCCTTTAAAGAAAAACATGTCTTTCTTACAGCTGATACAAATCCTGCAATAAATCTGCAGTGTGTCTATTTCCTGCTTTCATGGAAGCAGACGTATTGTTAACATCCTTTTATTTACAAATTAGCTGCTCTACCGAGGCAGCACATATTCGTGAGCTGACACTGCTGAGCGATCAAATTGCAGTGGTGATTAGTCACAGAAGAGGGGGAATTAGACAGGCTAAACTCTCTAAATAGATACAGGGTGCATTTCTCTATGTTTTTCTTCTGTCCTGTGCAAGAGTTCAGGTCCACTTTAATACCAGTGATATGTGTGCTGTGTCTTGTCTCTTTATGACTGATTTAAAGACTCTACCAAGTAACATTGAGAATAATCTTGAGAATCCTTCCTTCCAGAAGCTAAGCCACAGATGCAATCAGATTATCCAGGGTCCACTTCTGCATAATTGCTATATGCAAATGGTGACTTAAATTTAGTTTGGTTGTCTGCCAGCTCCTTGTTTCATACATCTGGCATTTGCACAGTTTATGTAAAATATCAATTTGGTTCAGCAGCAGTGTGAAGGGAAAACGTAGCACAAGGGTCCTGTCACACTGCGGAGGTTACTTCACGAAACGTAGCTAATGAATTACCATATTTTTCAGCACATACGACGCACTTTTTTCTCCCCTAAAAATGAGGAGAAAAAAATCCCTCCATCTTATATGCCGAATACAGGGAAGCCCCGACTTATGATTGCCTGCCGGTAAGAACCGCCTACCCACCGTGATGTCAGGGACTCCCTGTATTCTCCCCCTGTGTGTCTCCCGCATTGCCTGCTCTTCCCCCTGTATGTAAGTCTGAGAAGCGGCAGCGTATCTCACCTAATCAGTGGCTCCAGCGGGGAACACAGACCTCTCCTCTCCTGCACGGCTCTTCTAGCGACAGCTTCTGCTGATGACACTAGGGGGAGCTGCGCAGTTGAGGAAAGATCTGTATTCCCCGCTGGAGCAACTGATTAGGCAAGAAGCCATCACTAGGAGGAGCCGCGAAGGGGAGGAGGGGCAGAGCAGGCTACACTGGGGAGTGGGAGACAGGGGGGCAGACGAGGCAAAATGGGTTACACAGGAGGAAAAATGGGGGACAGAGGATGCAAAATTGGGGACACATGAGGCAAAACGGGGACACAGGAGGCAAAACACGTGACACAGGAGGCAAAACGGGGGACACAGGAAGCTAAACAGGGGACACGGGCAGCAAAACGTGGGACAGAAGGAGCCACACTGGGGCAGAAGGGGACACATGGGGGCCAGAAGGGGACACAGGAGGACAAAATAATTGAGGGAGAACAGCTACAAGATGCTCCTGGACTATGGTCACACCAGGTTTAGTATACTGTATATATTTTTTTCCATGGTTTTTGCCCTCTAAACCCAGGTGTGTCTTGTATTCTGGAGCGTCTTATATTCTGAAAATACGGTATATACTCTTATGTGTTTTAACATAATTTTACCGGTACTAAGGCCATCTCTGCAACCAATTACCGCCTTGTCTTTTCCTCTCAGACCTGGTGTGAAATGCAGATCATAGCTGCTTATTTCATATCTATGTTTGAAACCTATATCTGTGATCTGTACCTGTGCCATTAGGTCTAGACAATTCTAGTGAAATCCATTCCATCTTTGACTTTTCCTCACTAGCATCGTGAGCACGGTGCGGGGAGTGCGACCCGCAACAGGTGGGGTGAGAGATTGGCAGGGCAGGGGTGATGTGCGTCTGCACTGAGGGAGGGGGGCGCTGTAATGGAGGGAGGAGCCGCAGCTGTGGGGAGGGCAGCCCGACCTCTCCTTCCCTTCCTCTCCCCGGGCCGCCCTCCGTGCTCCCCCTCGGACTGCAGAGTAATGCGCAGGGAAGCGCTGTATACAGCTACTCACCTTCCTGGTTCCAATTGCCGCTCACTTGCAGCTGGTCTTCTCCTCTCTGTATAGCCGGTATAACCGGGAAGAGGAAGGGAGGGAGAGGTTGGGCTGCCCTTGCTGCAGCTCCGCCTCCAGGGCACCTACCTAGCTAACCTATACTGGGGAGCAGCTACCTATCTAACCTATACTGGGGGCAGCTCCTATGCTGGGGGCACCTACCTAATCTAACCTGTACTGGGGGGCAGCTACCCATCTAACCTACTGTATACGGGGGGGCAGCTACCTATCTAACCTATACTGGGGGGCAGGCGGCAGCTACCAATCTAACCTATACTGGAGGCAGCTACCTATCTAACCTATACTCGGGGGCAACTACCTAATCAAACCTGTACTGGGGGGCACCTACCTAATCTAACCTAATCTAACCTGTACTGGGGGGCACCTACCTAATATAACCTGTACTGGGGGGTAGCCACCTATCTAACCTATACTGGGGGGCAGCTACCTATCTAACCTGTACTGGGGGGCACCTACCTAATCTAACCTGTACTGGGGGGCACCTACCTAATCTAACCTGTACTGGGGGCACCTACCTAATCTAACCTATACTGGGGGGCACCAACCTAATCTAACCTGTAATGGAGGGCACCTACCTAATCTAACCTGTACTGGGGGGTAGCCACCTATCTAACCTATACGGAGGGGCAGCTACCTATCAAACCTATACTGGGGGGCAGATACCTATCTAACCTATACTGGGGGCACCTACCTAATCTAACCTATACTGGGGGCACATACCTATCCAACCTATACTGGGGGCACCTACTTATCTAACCTGCATTGGGGGCACCTACCTACCTACGCCACTGCTTTTCCTCTCAGACCTAATGTAGAGATGACAGATCATTGCTGCTTATATGATAGCTATTATGAAACACATACTGCATCTGTGATCTGTATCCATACCATCAGGTCTAGACAACTCCTCCTGCAACCCATTTCTTCCTTGTCCTTTCTTGTCAGACCTGATGAAGAGATGACAGATTACAGCTATTTCTGTAATGTTATGACACATTGCAATGGGCAGTAGCCTCAGGTTGTATGGCGTTTAATAAGGTGCCGTAAAAAATAAACCTGTTATATCACACACTTGGCCTATAGGGAAACATGAACATTACTTTGCACATCAGTTTTCCTTTTATTTCTAACCAACAGCAACTGATATAGTGGAAAAGGGCCCTAAGGCTTTTAGCTTCCAGAGAGACAAGTCTGACTAGATCTAGTCGGAATTGGAAGAAATCGTTGTTTGAAAAAAATGGTGAGCTTCCGAGAGGAACTGACGGCAAGGTAAATATGTAATATTCATTTGCTGGTACATCATGTTTTTATTTTAACCAGTTCACCACAAAAGGGTTTTTCCCTTTAAAGAGAATCTGTAACGTTAAAACGTCCCCTGGGGGGTACTCACCTCGGATGGGGGAAGCCTCAGGATCCTAATGAGGCTTCCCACGCCGTCTGCCGTCCCTCGGGGGTCTCGCTGTAGCCCTCCGTACAGCGGTGACGTAATATTTACCTTTGCAGGCTCCTGCGCAGGCGCTCTGGCTGCTTTCGCTCCGAAGGAGGCGGAAATACCCGATCTCAGTCGGGTCCGCTCTACTGCGCAGGCGCAAGTCTCCGGCGCCTGCGCAGTAGAGCGGACCCGACTGAGATCGGGTATTTCCGCCTCCTTCGGAGCGAAAGCAGCCACAGCGCCCCCGCTGGAGCCTGCAAAGGTAAATATTGAATTGAACAGTCGGCACAGTCGCCGGCTGTTCGGAGGGCTGCAGCGAGACCTCCGTGGGACAGAGGACGGCGTGGGAAGCCTCATTAGGATCCTGAGGCTTCCCCCACCCGAGGTGAGTACCCCCCAGGGGATCTTTTTGTCGTTACAGAGTCTCTTTAAGGACCGGAGCAAGTTTCACTTTTCATCGCTCCTCCCATTCATTCGTCAATAACATTATCAGTACTTATCACACATACATTATTTATATCATGGTTTTTTTTTCTCACCAGAAATTGGGCTTTCTTTGGGTGGTACATTTTGCTAAGAATTATTTTATTCTCCATGCATTTTAATGTAAATAATAGTAAAAAGAAAAGAAAAAATAAATCCACACATTTTCTTTGCCCATTTGTCCCGGGTTATTACAACACTTAAATTATGTTTCTAGTACAATATATGGTGACAATATTGTATTTGGAAATAATTTGGAATATTGTATTTGGAAATAAAGGTGTATTTTTCAGTTTCGTGTTTCTTTGTACTTTATCACTAATTATAAGCTGTTATTTAAAAAAATAAATAAATAAAAAGAAAACAGTAATATACCATCATGATTTACATAATGAAAAAAGTGTAATCCCTAAGGTAACTATAAATATATTAAATGCTGTCACTTCTATATAAAATGCTGTCACTTTTTTTTTTCTGGTTACTATGGAGCCCCTCTCCATAGTTACCAGAAAGAAAAAAAAAAAAGTAAGGTAAGGATAAACTTATGGGTGTTTTTTTTTTATTATAATTTATTTAAATGTCTGTAGTTGTAATTTTACTTTTTGATGTCCCTCACTGTGAACAGTACACAGGAAGTGTTATGTGTGTGCTTTAGCTTTCACTTTCTGAATGACCACTGGCATTTTGCTGATGCCGTTGATCATTTGTTACAGGTACTCTGATCGGCTTTGGGAAAACCTGTTCCCATTCACCGATCAGTGTCCTTATCAGGCAGTGAGAGCGAGCACGGGAGCAAACGCACGTATGCGGACTATGGCCTCAATTCATGAAGCTTATCTCCTGTCTTTAATAAAGTTTCTCGAGTTATCACCATGGTGATGAGGCATGTCGTATTCAGAAAACATTTTACCTCAGGCAAACCTAAAGTTAACTCTTCTGTCTTTAAGTTAACTCTTCAATCCTTAAAATAACTCCAGAGTTAAAGACAGGCTGTTTATTAACTGCGTGTGAAAATAACTACAGAGGAGGTAAATTAACTACAGAGGAGGTAACTTAAGGAATGAAGAGATAAGATAACTCTCTCACTGTGTGGAGGTAAGTTTTCTCTTGCCTTATTATCTCCATCATAATCTCAGTGAATTTAGACCTGTGTATATCTATGCCCCTGGAGCTAAGAGGAAGTCTCAAGGGGTGTAGATAAACTGTAACTGGTTAAATAATTTTACTTGGTTCAGGTACCCTTTAAGACATCCCTATATGTAGTCCACATGTCATAACCAGCATAATTGACTGCAGCAAGCCATCTTTGCAACATAAGAGGAACATTCTAGGTTCGGTTTGGATAACACATTGGACTCCCACCGAGTCTTATCGTTCCCACAGAGATAAGCGCCACGGTGAGGCTCAAAGCGTAGAGACTGGCAGGCGGTATGAGATGCATGTTCACGTCAGCTGCAAATCCTTCAAGAACCCGATCATCATCCCCAGGAGATAGGATCAAAAATCCAAGTAAAAGGAGAGCTTTAGTTCCCGGGGCATGCTGGGAATGTTACATTATCTGTGGCTGGAGGGCCCGCACACGCGCCGTCCATCTCTGATAGAGTTAGAGACAGAAGAAGAATATAGCCGGCAAAGAGCAAAGCCTGCAAGGGAGAAGAAAGGACAGTGTGGAACAGCGAGTGTGCTTATCTCCCACACCCCTGGGGAAACGCCGCTCACACAGGCAGCTGTGATCCCGTCTAAAGTCAGTCCAATTCATTCATCTGCCTGGCTGCCTGGACCATGATAATGCACTGCCAGTTGTCATGGTAATTACAGAAATCGCTTTATACTAGCAGCGAAGGCTGCACATATCCTGATCCCCCCCTCAGCGTTCTCCAATCCTCAATCGGCTACCCCTTACCAGCCTGGCATATGCAGATGTAGCCAAGACAGATGGGCAGACCCCACAACTCTCCGGGACAGCCAAGACTTCCTAGTAAAAACACTCATAACTTGTGCCTTAAAATAGAGGTGAAGTTTGGATACATATTTTTGAACTAGGAAACATTTTTTTTTTAAAAGAGGAACTTTAACCAAAGATTGAACTTCATTCCAATCAGTAGCTGAAACCCCCTTTCCTAGGAGAAATCTTTACCTTTTCTCTAATAGATCATAGGAGGGGGTTTGGGTCTCTGTATGGCTGATATTGTGGTGAAACCCCTCCCACAATGTGATGTCATGACCATGGTCCTGACAGTTTGCTGCCTGTGAACCTTGTTGCTCCCTGTGCGACTCTGCATGGTGGGAGAAGGTGGCGGGGACATTTATTTACTGGCCACCTGTCTGGTCCCAGGGGGATGGGGGGCGAGGCTATGGGCCTAGGAGACTTCATATGATTTTTTTTTTTTGCAGGTGGGCCCATACATGGTAGTTACACCCCTGACTACATGCCACGTCTTTCGCCCGTTTGTTTTGGTGTTCTCTCACACAGCATGATGAAAGAACATTACCACATAAAAAATATAACAGTCAAACATTTGGCACAATATGGCGTTCATTTTTTCTTTCCGTCCCTAGAGATGCATTAAGAGAAAAGTGAGCCCTAGGCAAGGCAGTAGCTTTGGCTCCTCCTTTTTGGTAATCTAGGATAAGAAAACATTCAGAGAAAGTGGAAGTTGAGCCCCCTGACACCCACTGCGCCCCAGGCACCTGCCTAGGTTGCCTTGTGCATTATACTGCTCCGTTTGTTCTCTGGCAATGTACATTATTTTCCAGAAGCCACATCTACAGACACCTATATTTCATTACTGAACAGCGAATTCCTCAGAACAGTCGTATACCGCGGTTTAGAATCCCGAGGTCTCTGATGATTATACCCAGTCTCATTATATTATTCATAGAAGGTGCCTATGGAAAATGTATGTGGCTCAATTAATATTTGATCACAAAGAGAAGAAGTCATTACATTGGTAATCTGAAAAGGAAAAAACCTGCGCGACGGCGCCTGAAGAGCAGCCGAGACAGAAGCCGCCTCCCCTCAGGCGCCAGAGATAAGGCTGTGATCATATGAATGCCGGGTGACACTGAAGTGATTATTACAGACAATCATTGTTCAGGGGATGAAAGGATTTCTGTAGAGGGAGAGCTTTCTTTCTCCACTGATAAAGCGATGCACCTCAATGTTCTCCTGCCCAGAGAACGCAGGAACGCAGAGAGGACAAGTGACAGCCAGATCCCCAGAACTGTACAAACCACTTTACTTGGGGTCAGCGTGTCCACAGGGAATAGAACTTAAAAAGCTTGTGAAGATTAAAGGGAAGTTCCAGGAAAATTGAGACAACTAAACACAGATGGGAGAAAACTGCAAAGAATCTCTGATATAAACAACAAAGCAAATATCTGGATTGGATGGCTGCTGCAAGTGGGTCGACTAAAGCCTGGTACACACACTAGATGGTTTTCGAACCGAGGTGGCCGTCTGGGGCTGTCTATGCTGACAATCTTTGTGAAGATGGTGACCCTATCTCCTCCACCACCACCACCACCCTCTGATGGAGCCAGGTTTTGGTGGGTAGGAAATCACGAACGGTAATTGGCACAATGATTTGGGTTCCAAGAATAAATTAAACCTCTTGTCCTGTCACTTCTAACCTAACTCTTAGCTGAACCCTCAACATCACCTATCCCTCAAAAAAAAATAAAAAATGCGTTAGTGGAAAAACAGTACTACGATTTACATGTTAATCATGGTGCTGATGTGATCGGCAAAAGGGCTGCTTTTTGAATTGGATCACACCCTAGTGAAAAGGGCCCTAAGTCATGGTAGGCCTTAGACATGATACCTAAGTCATAGTGGACCTTAGACATGATACCTTAGTCATGGTGAACATTAATCTTGGTGGACCTTAGACATGATACATTAGTCATGGTGGACCTTAGACATGATAGCTTAGTCACGGTGGACCTTAGACATGATACCTAAGTCTTGGTGGACCTTAGACATGATACATTAGTCATGGTGGCCCTTAGTCATGGTGGACCTTAGACATGATACCTTAGTCATGGTAGGCTACCAAGCACCTTTGGCTACTGAGCATCTTCTATTTCTCTACCATTGATTCAATTCTCTGCTCCTCTATTATCGTCTGGCACGCTGGAGCATCCATTGGGGATTGATACAAACTTCAAGAGGTCATTAATGCTGCAGAGAGGATAATCGGGATCCCCCTGCCAACGCAAGACCCCCTACACAGCTCCAGAATGAGGATCATGGCTAACAACATAACAAACGGCCCCTCCTGTGGTGCCCTGGCTGGCGCTACTTCAACCTTCTCCCATTAGGCCACTGCCACTACAGATCCATCCCCACCAAAACTTCCAGACACAGGAACACCTTCTTTCCCCCTGGCTGTCCTTTTCCTGAACTCAGGCACTCACCCAACCAATCCCCTAGCCTCCCATACCCATCCTGTCTGGTTTTGCCTGTATCTCTTGTATCCACAACCGATGCCTTATTAAAACCTTTGTACATTCATCTATGTCTGATAAATTGCACTACTGCCAATGCCTGTGTGTACTAAAGGCAATTCCAGGTGTGGCACCTGCTGTACTTGGTGAATAAAACAGATTCTGATTTGTCAGGCTGCTCAGGGGTCAACTTTAAGTGACAATTTAAAGGGAACCTGAGAGGAACATTGGGCATAACAATACATACCGAGAAGAGGGAGTTCTCTGGATGCTGTAGAGGCTTTCCGTGTCCTCCTCGCCACCGTGAGCTGAGAGCCTCTGGAAGAGCCAGGCCATGTTCCTCTTCAAGCACGGGTGTGGCCATGCCTGTACAGAGGCACAGAGCATTTCCAAGTTAATGCCTGAAGAGGAGCTCGACCCCGATCTTCATACCAACAAGCCCTTTCTTTTGGGTGGTCCGCGCTCAGCAACAGGGGAATTGAAGGATGGCGTGGGAAGACTTTATATAGGGCTTCCATCATCTTAGGTAACTACAGGGGAACAGCCCCTGCAACCACAGGGGGGCCTAGAGCTGTGAGGGGACCCCAACTACTAACCTTCCCTTCCTCCAATAAAGGGGTCCATCCTTCAGATCTGGTGTTGTTGTGGCTTCACTTGTTATGGGTGTGAGAACTATGATGTCCACACTTGTTTTATGACCATTGCAATGTGGGCCTCCAGGCTGTGAGGGTCACCAAGGGTAGGCAACGGAAAGGGTGTGTGAGCATTGCTTGTCCCATCGAAGTTTTGCTGCAGGGCACCATGATTTGTAGTTACGCCCTGGGTAAGTCTGTCTTTTTTAACCCGAGGTGAAAAACAGAAAGCGTTAAAAGGGCACATTTTCAAAATCTGCACAGTCTGTGCCCCCGGATTGCAGAAGAAAAAAAATCTGTTTCTCTCCAAACAGCGGTTGCATTGGATGGGCAGCTATTTTGGCTGTCAGCCCATCTCTCCATCGGCTGACTGCAGGGTTTGTTAGAGCTGAATAACAGCTATTTATTCGAGCTCACGGAGAGGCTGGTGCATCACACACATAATTGTTGTTTCCTATCAATTCCCGGGTCAGCCACCATCAAATCACAGAGACAGCTCACAAGTCTATGAATGTTATTAGCCACCAGCAGGGGGGGGGGGGGGGGGGGGGGGGACCTGCAAAAACACTCGAAGTGACAGAAGCAGAGGGGAGCAAGGAGGGCAAATGTCTCACCTGATTATTGAAATGACTAAAAATAGCTTTTTCATTTACGGCTGGTGAGGGAGGTGGAGGAGATGAGGATGGAATGATTGCTGAGTGTGGAGCGGATCTCACAGCTGCTGTGTGATTACATGATCACAGGCGGCCAATTATCATAGGGGAGTTGGGTCTCCAGCTTCACCGAGCTGGTTGGAGTCTTCTGAGCACTTTTCTCCTAAAACAGTTAATTTGGGTGCGGAGCCAGGTGGCAAATTGGGCGCCGCCAATAGACCACAATGTAAATTGCAGCAGTGGTGACGCAGACTGAGTAATTTGTTATTATAAATGGCAGAAACCCACTTTGGGCCTACCCTTGATGGACACCTGGCTTTTTTTTTTTTTTAAAGGTCTGGTGGGGGTTTGTGTCAGCCTGGACCCCTAGTTTTGCTCCAAGCCCTAGGCACCTGCCTAAGTTGCCTTGTGGATGATCTGGTTCTGATAAACACCGATATCTGTGTTGCAAAGCTGGCTATCATGTAGCCAAAGCTTCTTGGAGGCAGAGGTATTAATGTGACGCTGAAGCCCAGATAGTGGCTAGCCAAGCCCTGAATATCAGTGGCGGCATTTAGCAAGTGGTGCATGGTGGAGTTCGGCTACCATGCAACTGGAATCCAGATACTGCAGGAGTGAGTGGCAGTGGTGAGTAATCTGGCACCCAGGGCTCAGCTATTATGTGCTGGAGAACCCACTCGCCAAAGAGTAGGTGGGGGGGGGGGGGAGTCAGGGGGTTAGGAGTAGATGAAGGTAGGTCAGTGTTAAGAGTAAGTGAGGGGAGGTTAGTGTTAGGAGTAGGTAGGGACAGGTTAGTGTTAGGAGTAGGTGGGGGCAGGTTAGTGTTAGGTGTAGGTAGGGGAGGGAGGTTAGATTTATGGGTTGGTCGGGAGCTTAGTGTTAGGAGTAGAGTAGGTAGGGACAGGTTAGTGTTATGAGTAGGTAGGGGAGGGAGGTTAGATTTATAAGTTGGTAGGGAGGTTAGTGTTAGGAGTAGAGTAGGTAGGGACAGGTTAGTGTTATGAGTAGGTAGGGGAGGGAGGTTAGATTTATAAGTTGGTAGGGAGGTTAGTGTTAGGAGTAGAGTAGGTAGGGACAGGTTAGTGTTATGAGTAGGTAGGGGGAAGGTTAGTGTTAGGAGTAGGTAGGGGAGGGAGGTTAGATTTATAAGTTGGTATGAAGCTTGGTGTAAGGAGTAGGTAGGGGAGGGAGGTTAGATTTATGGGTTGGTCGGGAGGTTAGTGTTAGGAGTAGAGTAGGTAGGGGACAGGTTAGTGTTATGAGTAGGTAGGGGGAAGGTTAGTGTTAGGAGTAGGTAGGGGAGGGAGGTTAGATTTATAAGTTGGTATGAAGCTTGGTGTAAGGAGTAGGTAGGGGAGGGAGGTTAGATTTATGGGTTGGTCGGGAGGTTAGTGTTAGGAGTAGAGTAGGTAGGGACAGGTTAGTGTTATGAGTAGGTAGGGGAGGGAGGTTAGATTTATAAGTTGGTAGGGAGGTTAGTGTTAGGAGTAGGTAGGGGAGAGAGGTTAGATTTATGAGTTGGTAGGGTGGTTAGTGTTAGGAGTAGATGAAGGGAGGTTAGTGTTAGGAGCAGGTAGGGGGAGGTTAGTGTTAGGAGTAGGTAGGGGAGGGAGGTTAGAGTTAGGAGTTGGTAGGGGGGTTAGTGTTAGGAGTAGGTGGGAGAGTTAGTCTTTGGCATTAGTGTTTGGCATAGGTGGTGGTGGGGGGGGGGGGGGGGGAAGGTTTGGTGTAGGTAGGTGGGTTAATGCTGGGAATAGGTAGGGGAGGGTTAGTTTGAGATATAGGTTAGAGAAGGTGATAGTACAGTATTGGTAGCATTACTGATATTCTAACTATCAGCATGATCTCCAAATGACCAGTCATCTTTGTCAAATGTACCACTATCGTCTGCCGGGTCTGTGTGATCATAGGTGGGCAGATGCCTCACAAAGATGGGGTGTGGGAAATAGCTTCTCTAAGGCAATGTTGCCAACCTTTCACGTTATTTTTTAGTGACAAATACCTTAAAATTTACTGACAAAAGATTTTTCTTACTGACAAAACCCCCTACGCGCGGCGCGCCGAAAAATGGGCGTGGCCACGCAACAGAATGTGGGCGTGGTCATGGGTGGGGCCAAATATACATGATTTTAATATTGCTGTGAAAGGTCTGCCAGGGAAGTTTGAGCTCTGCCATAGCGTTTCCCCCCCTTCCCCCAAAATACATGTAATCTTACAGCATTTCACCAAAAATCCACGTAATCTGTCAGAGGTTCTTCCAAAATACAGATAATATGGCAGTGGTTCCTAAAAAATAGATGTAATCTGGCAGCAGCGAAGCGATTCCGCCAACATACACATAATCTGGCAGCAGTTCCCCAAAATACATTTAATCTGACAGCAGTGGTTCCCCAAAAATAGGTAGCCCCAGGTCTATAGGTGTCCCCAGAATAGGTGGCCAGGGATATAGATGTCCCCAGAACAGGTAGCCAGGGGGAGAGATGTCCCCAGAACAGGTAGCCAGGGGTATATGTGCCCAGTATATGTAGGCAGGGGACAGGTACAGGGCTGGTTCTAGACTGGCACATATGAGGGGGCAGTCAAATGGGTAGGGGGCAACATGTTCGAGGAAATTTGCGGCGACTAAAGTGGGCATGGCAAGTAAATGCACATAATGAGAGACAGAGTTTCACCAGTAAATGCACATAAGAGACAGCCTTTCACCAGTAAATGCACGTAATGACAGACAGCTTTTCACCAGTAAATGCACATAAGAGACCGCCTTTCACCAGTAAATGCACATAATAAGAGACAGCTTTTCACCAGTAAATGCACATAATAAGAGACAGCTTTGCACCAGTAAATGCACATAATAAGAGACAGCTTTTCACCAGTAAATGCACATAATGGCAAACAGCCAGTGTCCTCAGTATATGTAGCCAGCAGATATATGTGCCCAGTATATGTAGCCAGAGGTATATGTCCCCAATATATGTAGGCAGGATTATATGTGCCCAGTATATGTAGGCAGGGTTATATGTGCCCAGTATATGTAGCCAAGGTTATATGTGCCTAGTATATGTAGCCAGGGTTATATGTGCCCAGTAGATGTAGCCAGGGTTATATGTGCCCAGTAGATGTAGCCAGGGTTATATGTCCCCAGTAGATGTAGCCAGAGATATATGTGCCCATGGGTAGCCAGGGTTATATGTGCCCAGTAGATGTAGCCAGGGTTATATGTGCCCAGTAGATGTAGCCAGAGGTATATGTGCCCAGTAGATGTAGCCAGAGGTATATGTGCCCAGTAGATGTAGCAAGAGGTATATGTGCCCAGTAGATGTAGCCAGAGGTATATGTGCCCAGTAGATGTAGCCAGATGTATATGTGCCCAGTAGATGTAGCCAGAGGTATATGTGCCCAGTAGATGTAGCCAGAGGTATATGTGCCCAGTAGATGTAGCCAGGGTTATATGTGCCAAGTAGATGTAGCCAGGGTTATATGTGCCCAGTAGATGTAGCCAGAGTTATATGTGCCCAGTAGATGTAGCCAGGGTTATATGTGCCCAGTAGATGTAGCCAGGGTTATATGTGCCCAGTAGATGTAGCCAGAGGTATATATGTGCCCAGTAGATGTAGCCAGGGTTATATGTGCCCAGTAGATGTAGCCAGAGGTATATGTGCCCAGTAGATGTAGCCAGATGTATATGTGTGCCCAGTAGATTTAGCCAGATGTATATATGTCCAGTAGATGTAGCCAGATGTATATGTGCCCAGTAGATGTAGCCAGGGTTATATGTGCCCAGTAGATGTAGCCAGATGTATATGTGCCCAGTAGATGTAGCCAGAGGTATATATGTGCCCAGTAGATGTAGCCAGAGGTATATGTGCCCAGTAGATGTAGCCAGGGTTATATGTGCCCAGTAGATGTAGCCAGATGTATATGTGCCCACACTGCCCAGTAGAAGTAGCCAGATGTATATGTGCCCAGTAGATGTAGCCAGAGGTATATATGTGCCCACACTGCCCAGTAGATGTAGCCAGATGTATATGTGCCCAGTAGATGTAGCCAGATGTATATGTGCCCAGTTGATGTAGCCAGATGTATATGTGCCCAGTAGATGTAGCCAGATGTATATGTGCCCAGTAGATGTAGCCAGAGGTATATATGTGCCCAGTAGATGTAGCCAGATGTATATGTGCCCAGTAGATGTAGCCAGGGTTATATGTGCCCAGTAGATGTAGCCAGGGTTATATGTGCCCAGTAGATGTAGCCAGATGTATATGTGCCCAGTAGATGTAGCCAGGGGGTATATGTGCCCAGTAGATGTAGCCAGATGTATATGTGCCCAGTAGATGTAGCCAGAGGTATATATGTGCCCAGTAGATGTAGCCAGATGTATATGTGCCCAGTAGATGTAGCCAGATGTATATATGTGCCCAGTAGATGTAGCCAGAGGTATATATGTGCCCAGTAGATGTAGCCAGATGTATATGTGCCCAGTAGATGTAGCCAGAGGTATATATGTGCCCAGTAGATGTAGCCAGATGTATATGTGCCCAGTAGATGTAGCCAGACAGCTCTCCTTCCACTGCGCTGCTGTCCTCCTGCAACAGAGCGGGCGGCCAATAGGCAGCCCTTTTACGGACGCTGCTGAATTCCTTACGGAATTCACGGGCAGCTCAATTTGTATAAAAAATTACGGGCTGCCCGTAAATTTACGGGCGGTTGGCAACACTGCTCTAAGGGTGTGGGTCATTACAGAACTAGGATCTTGATTTCAATGCTTGTTACGGGCACTATCTGCACACTGTGTACCTCTTCTGCCCGTGTCTGCATGAGTTCTTTACACTTCCTTCCCCTGAGTGCTCTGGTTTCCTCCGAAACCCCAAAATACTTTTGGCAGCTCAACTGGTGCTCAACACCCCCCCCCCCCCCCCTCCAAAAAAAAAAAAGAAGACTTGCAATAATCTGGCCTCAGAGTGAGTCATTAGATTGTGAGGACAACATGATTGGTTCAGTGGTCGAAAAACTGTCCACAGAATAATTACATTGTCACTTTTGCTAATCTCTTACCTCTCCAGAAGATAGAGACGGAATGAGTTATCTGATTGTAAACTCGGGGACAATATGAAGGTTATACTATTGCAAACTGGCCAAAGAACAAGTCATTAGCTTGTCAATTCCAACAATAGACAGGGACAACAAGATTGGTTCAATATTCTAACCCCCACCCCCAAACTGAGTCATTAGATTATCAATTCCACTGAAGGATGGGAACAACATGATTGGTTCAATGTTCTAAACCCCACCCCCAAACTGGCCAGAGAATGAATCATTAGACTGTCAATTCCACAAATAGAGGGGGACAACATTATTGGTTCAATATTCTAACCCCCACCCCCAAACTAGCCAAAGAATGAGTCATTAGATTGTCAAATCCACTGAAGGATGGGGGACAACATAATTGGTTCAATGTTCTAAACCCCACCCCCAAACCGGCCAGAGAATGAATCATTGGACTGTCAATTCCACAAATAGACGGGGACAACATGATTGGTTCAATATTCTAACCCTCACCCCCGAACTTGCCGAAGAATGAGTCATCCGATTGTCAATTCCACTGATGGAACGGGACAACATAATTGGTTCAATGTTCTCAATAAAATGGGCTTGATTCACAAAGCGGTGATAACCCAGTTATCACGCCTAAAAGACTTTAGGCGTGATGACCTTTTCACCACTGAGTTATCACCGCTTTTTCCTGCTCTTCGCGCGAAGTTACCGCGCGTACGCGCGCGCAAAGTCCCATAGGGCTTAATGGGAGCTTCGCACGAAGCGTCGGGTGCTGCGCGCGCACTTACGCGCGTACGCGCGTACGCGCGGTAACTTCGCGCGAGTTTCTTCTTATCACGCCTAAAGTGAGTTTAGGCGTGATAAGGGGCTTTTCACTGGCGTGCAAACACTTTGCACCGCTTTGTGAATCAAGCCCAATGTGTCATCGCTTTACAAGTATGTAAATAAATGTGAGATATTCAGATTAAAAATTCCTTAAGAAAGTTCGCAAAATACTTTTTTTTTGTTTTTTTTAAATATTGTACATAATGAATCAAGAGTTTTTTCCATCCCTCTTTTTCTTTTTTCAAGAAAGAATTGTGCAGGTAAAATTAGCTTCTATCTGGCAGTTATTCTAAGAAGTTATTAAAATTCAGATTTTCATTTAAGTCCCTGGAAAAAGTGGATCATGTGGAAAGTGATCACCACACAGTGCTACAGGAAACGTGTCACTCATATTGACAGCTTGTCGGGAAAACAATTTCCTTGTGCTAATTATGTAAGGTGGGAGATGTGCAGAATTGAAGGCCGTCAAGAAGCTGTTGAAACCTTCAGTGCTGGGGTCACAGGGTAGCGAAAACACCAGGTTTCAATTCTTCAGAGTGGCTGGATTATATATGCGTGCTTCTGATAAATGGCTTTAGCTGAAGAATCAGTGCGTCTCCTCACAAAACCTCAAAAGCAACTCTTGGGAACAATCATAGCCCAACACCAATCCGCTAAAGACCCCTACTTAAAGGGAACCTGAAGCAAGTAAGATAATTTAAAATAAACACACGACGTAGCTGCAAATGAATATTACATACTAACCTCCCCGTCAGTTCCTCTCAGAAGCTCACTACTTTCTTCTTACAGTGATCCCTTCCAGTTCTGACAATATTTTGTTAGAACTGAAATATACCAGTTGCTGTCAGTTATATATCAGCAGCTGTCAGTTGCAACTGAATGTGCAAGATCATGTCTATGTTTCCCTATGGCTCAAGTGGGTGATATTACAGTTTACCAGTGTGCTGACCAGGAAGCGGTTATGGGGTAATGGCCAGTTTTAAAATGGAGGATGGAGAATTCTATTGATCACAGTGGACAAATGGGACTCGGGAGAGGAGAAAGAGATTGAGGAGTAGACTACACAGGAGCTAAGTATGACCTGTGTATGGTTATTTTGACTTTCTATTTTTATTTAAAGAGAACCTGATTACAACAAAAAAAAATTAGATACCTACCTAAGAAGAGGGGAGTGTCTGGATCCTCCAGAGGCTTCAACATCCTCTTGGAGGCCACTGGTGCTGCCCAGTTTGGTTCCGACTGACCCGGTTCTGACCCAGACACATTAGAATTGCCCCCGGGACCTCTGCCATCATGGAGGTGCCTGAGGACTAAGGGGGCCTGGTCCTGGGGTGGGACAGGTCCTCCTTGCTCCTCTGTGTCACCTTGAGGCTCCTGATAATTTTTCATGACAGGCAGTGTCAGGAGCCACAAGATGATAGGCTGCACAGTGCAGCTGCATTTAGGAGGAGTAGGAGGACCTTTCTGTAGGAGGACCCTGGGGGGGGAGGAGGAGTTCAAGAGCACATGGAGGGGTGGGGGCACTGTGTATTTTTTAGCCAACACAGACACGTGTGGTGGTGCTGCTGCTGAACCTTGCCGGAGGTTGGGCTATTTAGGTTACACCCCTGTTTGGCTCTCTGCTAAGTGACATTCATACAGCTTAACCACTTGCCGACCGCGCACTCATAACGCGCGTCGGCAAAGTGGTAGCTGCAGGACCAGCGACGCACATCTGCGTCGCCAGCTGCAGGCTAATTAATCAGGAAGCAGCCGCTCGCACGAGCGGCTGCTTCCTGTCAATTCACGGCGGGGGGCTCCGTGAATAGCCTGCGGGCCGCCGATCGCGGCTCGTAGGCTAAATGTAAACACAAGCGGAAATAATCCGCTTTGTTTACATTTGTACAACACTGCTAACAGTAGCAGCGTTGTACCAGATCAGCGATCCCCGGCCAATCAGCGGCCGGGGATCGCTGTCACATGACAGGCAGGAGCCTGTTAGAGGCTGCACAGGACAGATCCGTTCCTGTGCAGCCTCCGATCTCCGGGGCAGGGAGGGAGAAGAGGGAGAGGGGGAATCCTGCCGTGGAGGGGGCTTTAAAGTGCCCCCCCCCCCGCCAGCCACACGCAAGCAGGAGCAATCAGACCCCCCAGCACATCATCCCCCTAGTGGGGAAAAAAGGGGGGCGATCTGGTCGCTCTGCCTAACGGTTGATCTGTGCTGGGGGCTGTAGAGCCCACCCAGCACAGATCTCTGTAAACAGCGCTGGTCCTTAAGGGGGGGGGGGTAAAGGCTGGGTCGTCAAGTGGTAAAAGCGGAATATAACCCAGCATTTCATCTTTGCTCTAAAACATTATTTACAGCATATTGTATGCAACCAGCATGGTTTTTTTTGTACTAGACCAGCATTCGAAAGGGTTATGCTGGGCATACATGGTGAGATTCTTCTTATCAATCGAACCAGGTGCCGGCGGGTACAAGCGGGGATGCGCCAGGATCGAGCGAGCAGCTCGATCCGGCTCATAAATCTCACCGTGTATGCCCAGCATAACACACAGAGCTTGAAAATTCAGTGCAGTGAAATGTGGACGCATCCAAAAGTTGTAGATTATGTTATCTTGTGTTTACTTAAATGTATCAAGTGAGGAATGTGACACATTATCTGACTGTGGAGAAGCAGCTCGACACAGACAGCAAGTCAAAGCATGTCCGCCTTCAATACATAATGAATAAAACCAGTTATTAATAAAATGCAATGCAAAAACTGTACTTTTGGGAACCTATAATTTCTAAATGAATAATAATACTTATGCACAAATGCAAATATGATAACCATATGGCATATAAAAAGTAGGAAAACATGTATTTATTGAATATTATGTCAGGGTTTTAAACCGCTTTAAAAAGAACCCGAGGCGGGGTTCTTCCATCGCAATCCATATACAGAGGCTGGGTCTGTCTATAGAGCCCAGCCTCTGTTGCTAGTTAGTTTCCTCCAAAGCCCCCCCTGCGCGCTGCCAGACCCCATAAAACACAGCCGAGCCACGCGGCTGTGTTTACTTCACTACTGTCAGTCTCGGCTGCTCCCCCGCCTGCTGAATCGATCCGGTCCCCGCCCGCGTCCCTTCCCTCCAATCAGCGTCGAGGAAAGGGACGTGGGCGGGGACCGGAGCGATTCAGGAGTCGGGGGAGCGCGGCGAGACTGGCAGTAGTGAGGTAAACACAGCCGGCTGTGTGTCGCCAGCGCGGATGTGTTTTATGGGGTCTGACAGCGCGCAGGGGGGGCTTTGAAGGAAACGAACTAGCAACAGAGGCTGGGCTCTATAGACAGACCCAGCCTCTGTATATGGATTGCGATGGAAGAACCCCGCCTCGGGTTCTCTTTAAGTCACTACTGAAGCCAGGAGGAAGACAAGACACATAACATTTATATTGCACTTTTCTCCTTGCAGACAATGCTCTCGAGCCGCAGTCCCTAGGGGGCACTCTATAGGCAGTAGCCGTGTTAGTGAGTCTTGCCCAAGGACTCCTTACGCAATAGGTGCTGTCTTACTGAACAGGAAGAGCCAAGATTTGAACACTGAGCTCCGCTCCTGTGTCAGAGGCAGAGCCCTTAACAGTTATACTATCCAGCGACTGCAGGAAGGAAGGCAGGAATTAAGGCAGGCAGGAAGGAAGGCAGGCAGGAAGGAAGGCAGGCAGGCAGGCAGGAAAGCAGGACAGTCAGGAAACTGGCCTTTTCTTTAAAGGAAATAAAGATAGCAGCCTTTCTATTCCTCTCTGTTCAGGTTTCATTGCAGGAATTAGGTCAGCTGGCGGGTGATGGGAAAGGCTTGCTCATTTTAGAGGGAAAAAAATATCCTCTGTAAAGTTTTATGACAGAGATGAAATGCAGCTTTTGATGTTTTTAACCTACAGTATCTATATTTTATTGACTATTTAACTACACAACACGCCACCAAAGATAAATTAATTTCCTTGCTCCGTTCCGCCTTTGTGCTCTGCTCATCCTATAATATCATCCTCTTTCATCCCTCTGCGGCAGCGGCCCCCCCCGCTGATTCCCGCTCCCCCCACTCCCGGCTAAATTAATTTAAATGAGAATAAGGAGCGGGCATTACATGGGCAGATGTGATGTATGGAACAGATGAATCTCCTTCGGCGCCATAAAGCATACGGGATCTTAAGCGTTTCCGGGGGAATGATTGATGGCTTTATAAAATAGTCTTTATTCGATGCGGGGCTGCAGATATAGATGGAAATAATTATCGTTTCAGTTTTCATAAGCGGCAAGAGGGGGGAGAAAGGGATAGCGGCGTAGTGAATCCGCCGCGGATACGGTGTCGTGGCTTTGTGTCAGACGCAGGGTTGAATACTGGTCATACATGGACCATTAGCTCAGAAGAAGTGCTGTCGGGAGATGATGCAGATACTGAAGGATGGTTTGTATGGCCAACAAACGCAAACTATTTTCTCCAATGTTCAAGGCCTTGCACAGCGTGCGTGAAATAGAGGTGCGGGGAAAAATGGGTGCGGGGTGAAGCCAAAAACATGTAAACGATAAGTACTTAATATTATCGAAAGAAAATTGTTAACAACAATAATAAAACAGTAGAAAATCTTACCGATATTTTACTACAGCTTATATGTGCCCAGTAGATGTAGCCAGGGTTATATGTGCCCAGTAGATGTAGCCAGGGTTATATGTGCCCAGTAGATGTAGCCAGAGGTATATATGTGCCCAGTAGATGTAGCCAGGGTTATATGTGCCCAGTAGATGTAGCCAGAGGTATATGTGCCCAGTAGATGTAGCCAGATGTATATGTGTGCCCAGTAGATTTAGCCAGATGTATATATGTCCAGTAGATGTAGCCAGATGTATATGTGCCCAGTAGATGTAGCCAGGGTTATATGTGCCCAGTAGATGTAGCCAGATGTATATGTGCCCAGTAGATGTAGCCAGAGGTATATATGTGCCCAGTAGATGTAGCCAGAGGTATATGTGCCCAGTAGATGTAGCCAGGGTTATATGTGCCCAGTAGATGTAGCCAGATGTATATGTGCCCACACTGCCCAGTAGAAGTAGCCAGATGTATATGTGCCCAGTAGATGTAGCCAGAGGTATATATGTGCCCACACTGCCCAGTAGATGTAGCCAGATGTATATGTGCCCAGTAGATGTAGCCAGATGTATATGTGCCCAGTTGATGTAGCCAGATGTATATGTGCCCAGTAGATGTAGCCAGATGTATATGTGCCCAGTAGATGTAGCCAGAGGTATATATGTGCCCAGTAGATGTAGCCAGATGTATATGTGCCCAGTAGATGTAGCCAGGGTTATATGTGCCCAGTAGATGTAGCCAGGGTTATATGTGCCCAGTAGATGTAGCCAGATGTATATGTGCCCAGTAGATGTAGCCAGGGGGTATATGTGCCCAGTAGATGTAGCCAGATGTATATGTGCCCAGTAGATGTAGCCAGAGGTATATATGTGCCCAGTAGATGTAGCCAGATGTATATGTGCCCAGTAGATGTAGCCAGATGTATATATGTGCCCAGTAGATGTAGCCAGAGGTATATATGTGCCCAGTAGATGTAGCCAGATGTATATGTGCCCAGTAGATGTAGCCAGACAGCTCTCCTTCCACTGCGCTGCTGTCCTCCTGCAACAGAGCGGGCGGCCAATAGGCAGCCCTTTTACGGACGCTGCTGAATTCCTTACGGAATTCACGGGCAGCTCAATTTGTATAAAAAATTACGGGCTGCCCGTAAATTTACGGGCGGTTGGCAACACTGCTCTAAGGGTGTGGGTCATTACAGAACTAGGATCTTGATTTCAATGCTTGTTACGGGCACTATCTGCACACTGTGTACCTCTTCTGCCCGTGTCTGCATGAGTTCTTTACACTTCCTTCCCCTGAGTGCTCTGGTTTCCTCCGAAACCCCAAAATACTTTTGGCAGCTCAACTGGTGCTCAACACCCCCCCCCCCCCTCCAAAAAAAAAAAGAAGACTTGCAATAATCTGGCCTCAGAGTGAGTCATTAGATTGTGAGGACAACATGATTGGTTCAGTGGTCGAAAAACTGTCCACAGAATAATTACATTGTCACTTTTGCTAATCTCTTACCTCTCCAGAAGATAGAGACGGAATGAGTTATCTGATTGTAAACTCGGGGACAATATGAAGGTTATACTATTGCAAACTGGCCAAAGAACAAGTCATTAGCTTGTCAATTCCAACAATAGACAGGGACAACAAGATTGGTTCAATATTCTAACCCCCACCCCCAAACTGAGTCATTAGATTATCAATTCCACTGAAGGATGGGAACAACATGATTGGTTCAATGTTCTAAACCCCACCCCCAAACTGGCCAGAGAATGAATCATTAGACTGTCAATTCCACAAATAGAGGGGGACAACATTATTGGTTCAATATTCTAACCCCCACCCCCAAACTAGCCAAAGAATGAGTCATTAGATTGTCAAATCCACTGAAGGATGGGGGACAACATAATTGGTTCAATGTTCTAAACCCCACCCCCAAACCGGCCAGAGAATGAATCATTGGACTGTCAATTCCACAAATAGACGGGGACAACATGATTGGTTCAATATTCTAACCCTCACCCCCGAACTTGCCGAAGAATGAGTCATCCGATTGTCAATTCCACTGATGGAACGGGACAACATAATTGGTTCAATGTTCTCAATAAAATGGGCTTGATTCACAAAGCGGTGATAACCCAGTTATCACGCCTAAAAGACTTTAGGCGTGATGACCTTTTCACCACTGAGTTATCACCGCTTTTTCCTGCTCTTCGCGCGAAGTTACCGCGCGTACGCGCGCGCAAAGTCCCATAGGGCTTAATGGGAGCTTCGCACGAAGCGTCGGGTGCTGCGCGCGCACTTACGCGCGTACGCGCGGTAACTTCGCGCGAGTTTCTTCTTATCACGCCTAAAGTGAGTTTAGGCGTGATAAGGGGCTTTTCACTGGCGTGCAAACACTTTGCACCGCTTTGTGAATCAAGCCCAATGTGTCATCGCTTTACAAGTATGTAAATAAATGTGAGATATTCAGATTAAAAATTCCTTAAGAAAGTTCGCAAAATACTTTTTTTTTGTTTTTTTTAAATATTGTACATAATGAATCAAGAGTTTTTTCCATCCCTCTTTTTCTTTTTTCAAGAAAGAATTGTGCAGGTAAAATTAGCTTCTATCTGGCAGTTATTCTAAGAAGTTATTAAAATTCAGATTTTCATTTAAGTCCCTGGAAAAAGTGGATCATGTGGAAAGTGATCACCACACAGTGCTACAGGAAACGTGTCACTCATATTGACAGCTTGTCGGGAAAACAATTTCCTTGTGCTAATTATGTAAGGTGGGAGATGTGCAGAATTGAAGGCCGTCAGGAAGCTGTTGAAACCTTCAGTGCTGGGGTCACAGGGTAGCGAAAACACCAGGTTTCAATTCTTCAGAGTGGCTGGATTATATGCGTGCTTCTGATAAATGGCTTTAGCTGAAGAATCAGTGCGTCTCCTCACAAAACCTCAAAAGCAACTCTTGGGAACAATCATAGCCCAACACCAATCCGCTAAAGACCCCTACTTAAAGGGAACCTGAAGCAAGTAAGATAATTTAAAATAAACACACGACGTAGCTGCAAATGAATATTACATACTAACCTCCCCGTCAGTTCCTCTCAGAAGCTCACTACTTTCTTCTTACAGTGATCCCTTCCAGTTCTGACAATATTTTGTTAGAACTGAAATATACCAGTTGCTGTCAGTTATATATCAGCAGCTGTCAGTTGCAACTGAATGTGCAAGATCATGTCTATGTTTCCCTATGGCTCAAGTGGGTGATATTACAGTTTACCAGTGTGCTGACCAGGAAGCGGTTATGGGGTAATGGCCAGTTTTAAAATGGAGGATGGAGAATTCTATTGATCACAGTGGACAAATGGGACTCGGGAGAGGAGAAAGAGATTGAGGAGTAGACTACACAGGAGCTAAGTATGACCTGTGTATGGTTATTTTGACTTTCTATTTTTATTTAAAGAGAACCTGATTACAACAAAAAAAAATTAGATACCTACCTAAGAAGAGGGGAGTGTCTGGATCCTCCAGAGGCTTCAACATCCTCTTGGAGGCCACTGGTGCTGCCCAGTTTGGTTCCGACTGACCCGGTTCTGACCCAGACACATTAGAATTGCCCCCGGGACCTCTGCCATCATGGAGGTGCCTGAGGACTAAGGGGGCCTGGTCCTGGGGTGGGACAGGTCCTCCTTGCTCCTCTGTGTCACCTTGAGGCTCCTGATAATTTTTCATGACAGGCAGTGTCAGGAGCCACAAGATGATAGGCTGCACAGTGCAGCTGCATTTAGGAGGAGTAGGAGGACCTTTCTGTAGGAGGACCCTGGGGGGGGAGGAGGAGTTCAAGAGCACATGGAGGGGTGGGGGCACTGTGTATTTTTTAGCCAACACAGACACGTGTGGTGGTGCTGCTGCTGAACCTTGCCGGAGGTTGGGCTATTTAGGTTACACCCCTGTTTGGCTCTCTGCTAAGTGACATTCATACAGCTTAACCACTTGCCGACCGCGCACTCATAACGCGCGTCGGCAAAGTGGTAGCTGCAGGACCAGCGACGCACATCTGCGTCGCCAGCTGCAGGCTAATTAATCAGGAAGCAGCCGCTCGCACGAGCGGCTGCTTCCTGTCAATTCACGGCGGGGGGCTCCGTGAATAGCCTGCGGGCCGCCGATCGCGGCTCGTAGGCTAAATGTAAACACAAGCGGAAATAATCCGCTTTGTTTACATTTGTACAACACTGCTAACAGTAGCAGCGTTGTACCAGATCAGCGATCCCCGGCCAATCAGCGGCCGGGGATCGCTGTCACATGACAGGCAGGAGCCTGTTAGAGGCTGCACAGGACAGATCCGTTCCTGTGCAGCCTCCGATCTCCGGGGCAGGGAGGGAGAAGAGGGAGAGGGGGAATCCTGCCGTGGAGGGGGCTTTAAAGTGCCCCCCCCCCGCCAGCCACACGCAAGCAGGAGCAATCAGACCCCCCAGCACATCATCCCCCTAGTGGGGAAAAAAGGGGGGCGATCTGGTCGCTCTGCCTAACGGTTGATCTGTGCTGGGGGCTGTAGAGCCCACCCAGCACAGATCTCTGTAAACAGCGCTGGTCCTTAAGGGGGGGGGGGGTAAAGGCTGGGTCGTCAAGTGGTAAAAGCGGAATATAACCCAGCATTTCATCTTTGCTCTAAAACATTATTTACAGCATATTGTATGCAACCAGCATGGTTTTTTTTGTACTAGACCAGCATTCGAAAGGGTTATGCTGGGCATACATGGTGAGATTCTTCTTATCAATCGAACCAGGTGCCGGCGGGTACAAGCGGGGATGCGCCAGGATCGAGCGAGCAGCTCGATCCGGCTCATAAATCTCACCGTGTATGCCCAGCATAACACACAGAGCTTGAAAATTCAGTGCAGTGAAATGTGGACGCATCCAAAAGTTGTAGATTATGTTATCTTGTGTTTACTTAAATGTATCAAGTGAGGAATGTGACACATTATCTGACTGTGGAGAAGCAGCTCGACACAGACAGCAAGTCAAAGCATGTCCGCCTTCAATACATAATGAATAAAACCAGTTATTAATAAAATGCAATGCAAAAACTGTACTTTTGGGAACCTATAATTTCTAAATGAATAATAATACTTATGCACAAATGCAAATATGATAACCATATGGCATATAAAAAGTAGGAAAACATGTATTTATTGAATATTATGTCAGGGTTTTAAACCGCTTTAAAAAGAACCCGAGGCGGGGTTCTTCCATCGCAATCCATATACAGAGGCTGGGTCTGTCTATAGAGCCCAGCCTCTGTTGCTAGTTAGTTTCCTCCAAAGCCCCCCCTGCGCGCTGCCAGACCCCATAAAACACAGCCGAGCCACGCGGCTGTGTTTACTTCACTACTGTCAGTCTCGGCTGCTCCCCCGCCTGCTGAATCGATCCGGTCCCCGCCCGCGTCCCTTCCCTCCAATCAGCGTCGAGGAAAGGGACGTGGGCGGGGACCGGAGCGATTCAGGAGTCGGGGGAGCGCGGCGAGACTGGCAGTAGTGAGGTAAACACAGCCGGCTGTGTGTCGCCAGCGCGGATGTGTTTTATGGGGTCTGACAGCGCGCAGGGGGGGCTTTGAAGGAAACGAACTAGCAACAGAGGCTGGGCTCTATAGACAGACCCAGCCTCTGTATATGGATTGCGATGGAAGAACCCCGCCTCGGGTTCTCTTTAAGTCACTACTGAAGCCAGGAGGAAGACAAGACACATAACATTTATATTGCACTTTTCTCCTTGCAGACAATGCTCTCGAGCCGCAGTCCCTAGGGGGCACTCTATAGGCAGTAGCCGTGTTAGTGAGTCTTGCCCAAGGACTCCTTACGCAATAGGTGCTGTCTTACTGAACAGGAAGAGCCAAGATTTGAACACTGAGCTCCGCTCCTGTGTCAGAGGCAGAGCCCTTAACAGTTATACTATCCAGCGACTGCAGGAAGGAAGGCAGGAATTAAGGCAGGCAGGAAGGAAGGCAGGCAGGAAGGAAGGCAGGCAGGCAGGCAGGAAAGCAGGACAGTCAGGAAACTGGCCTTTTCTTTAAAGGAAATAAAGATAGCAGCCTTTCTATTCCTCTCTGTTCAGGTTTCATTGCAGGAATTAGGTCAGCTGGCGGGTGATGGGAAAGGCTTGCTCATTTTAGAGGGAAAAAAATATCCTCTGTAAAGTTTTATGACAGAGATGAAATGCAGCTTTTGATGTTTTTAACCTACAGTATCTATATTTTATTGACTATTTAACTACACAACACGCCACCAAAGATAAATTAATTTCCTTGCTCCGTTCCGCCTTTGTGCTCTGCTCATCCTATAATATCATCCTCTTTCATCCCTCTGCGGCAGCGGCCCCCCCGCTGATTCCCGCTCCCCCCACTCCCGGCTAAATTAATTTAAATGAGAATAAGGAGCGGGCATTACATGGGCAGATGTGATGTATGGAACAGATGAATCTCCTTCGGCGCCATAAAGCATACGGGATCTTAAGCGTTTCCGGGGGAATGATTGATGGCTTTATAAAATAGTCTTTATTCGATGCGGGGCTGCAGATATAGATGGAAATAATTATCGTTTCAGTTTTCATAAGCGGCAAGAGGGGGGAGAAAGGGATAGCGGCGTAGTGAATCCGCCGCGGATACGGTGTCGTGGCTTTGTGTCAGACGCAGGGTTGAATACTGGTCATACATGGACCATTAGCTCAGAAGAAGTGCTGTCGGGAGATGATGCAGATACTGAAGGATGGTTTGTATGGCCAACAAACGCAAACTATTTTCTCCAATGTTCAAGGCCTTGCACAGCGTGCGTGAAATAGAGGTGCGGGGAAAAATGGGTGCGGGGTGAAGCCAAAAACATGTAAACGATAAGTACTTAATATTATCGAAAGAAAATTGTTAACAACAATAATAAAACAGTAGAAAATCTTACCGATATTTTACTACAGCTTAACCTAACCCTACTCTCACAGAACCCTCTACTAACGATACCTAACCCTAAGACCCCCCTGGTGGTGACTAAACCGAAGGACCCCCCGGTGAAGCTTAACACCAAGACCCCCCCCCCCCGGTGGTGCCTAACCCCAAGACCCCCCCCCCTAGTGGTGCCTAACCCTAGAACCCTCCCTGGGGGTGCCTAACCCTAAGACCCCCCCCAGTGGTGTGGTGCCTAACCCTAAGATTCCCCTGGTGGTGCCTAACCTTAAGACCCCCCAGTTGGTGCCTAGCCCTAAAACCCTCCTTGGTGGTGCCTAACCCCAAGACCCCCTTGTGGTGCTTAACCCTTAGACCACCCCCTCCGGGGCCCACAGCTTCTTAGCTATTCCACTGAATAGACATAAGGTATCCAGTATATAAATTCAGGTGACACCTGGTGTAAGCACACACCCCTTTTTTCTTTTTGCTTGCAGTTCAATGCGTTCTTACTTCCCGGGGTGTGGTGTGGGGAGAGGGGGTGCAGATGGTCTCCCTGGTGTTGGCAGCACTTGGGGGGACTGTCTATGCCCTTCCTCTTCCCCACTCACCCCATTTACTGGGGAGTTTACATCTTGGACATGCATTTTGCACAATCTTGCAGCTGGGTTACAATTTGCCAACATAAGGTATCTAGCCTCTGGGGGGCAGGTTGGATGGTCCCCCCTGGGCTCTGGCCAGGCCTGGGGGTGAGTTGTCTGTATTTATCTGCCCCTCCATCACATTCACATCACGCTCCTCCCATTCATTAACTAATAACTTTACTGCTATTTATCACACCAATCTATATCTTGGGTTTATTCTTGCCACAAATTAAGTTTTCTTGGGGTGTTACTTTTTCCTAAGAATTATTTTACTTTTATACATTTTAAAGGGCATAAGGAGAAATTTTTTTTATTTTTTTTAAAGTCATTATTTCTCAGGTTTAAGCCATTATAGTTTTTTTTTAAAAAGTGCTACCATATATAAAACCAGAGCCGGATTAAGGGTAAATGGGGCCCTAAGCAAAGTAACTGATTTGGGCCCCCCACCCATTATGTCATAATAGACTGAAAAGATGCAGCTGTGTGTACAGCATCATGCGGGCCACTGTGGCAGCCACGCTACTGGTTGCTATGGGCAACAGCACGCTTTCCTCTTTGGGTGCACAATGCACGGAATAGCAGCGACAATATGGAGTGAGAGATGAATGGCCAGGACGTTGTCACTCAAGGCACTACTGTGAAGAGGGCGCCAGATATGAAAGCGGCAGCACTTTCCCCCTGTATCTCCAGCCTCGCAATAACAGAAATTTCTAGACACCACCAACCCGGAAGCCGCTTCCCAGACAGAATTACATAACCAGCAACCCATGAACAACCAATTTCCTCCC
Source organism: Hyperolius riggenbachi (assembly GCF_040937935.1). Classification (NCBI taxonomy): domain Eukaryota; kingdom Metazoa; phylum Chordata; class Amphibia; order Anura; family Hyperoliidae; genus Hyperolius; species Hyperolius riggenbachi. Next base: position 44,201,099 of record NC_090654.1, read on the forward strand.
AAACTAAAAGACAGCCACATCCACCATGCAGCCTCCACCCCATGAATAAGATAGTCCTGCTGAGAAGGGCAGCCACGGCAGGGGAGATTGATAGCACCAGATTACTCACATTCACCTATTGCGATCCAAGCAATAGAGGTCCCGTCATCTGGAGCCCATCTGTCTCCTCTAGAGTGCTGCCGCTTTTTACTATTACTACTTCCTACTTCCTGTCTGATCTGAGAATCAGGAAGTTCAGAGCGAGCGGCTGCACTGTAGAAGAGACAGATGGGTTTCAGATGACGGGATCTCTATCGCTTGGATCATGGATAGGTGAGTGAGCGTTTGTCATCTGCTGCTATCATTCTTGCTGCAGCTGTGGTTCTCTGTGGGGAGGGAGGGAGGAGCAGGCAGCGACAGAGCGCAAAGTAGCAGGAGGGGGACCTAGAAGGAGAGCCCGGCTCTGAAGAATCAGCAGCAGACGGCGTCCTTAAAAGGGACTCCGAGCAGTGCAGAAACTAAGATGCATACCATTTTGAAGCTCTCTTTCCCCTCTTTCCAACGATATATAAACCGCCACCCTACACCTTTTAGTTTTTGCTATTTTTGCGATCAAAGTCGCGGCAAACGCGATTTTGATCGCGAAAATAATGAAAACTAAATGGTGTCGTTGGAAGGAGGAGAAAGAGCTTCAAAATGGTATACATCTTTCCATAGTTACTTGTATTACACAGGATGTCTTTTCCACAAAGTCGGCAGCTGAATGGAGCTGCTAACACTGGGGAAAGTGTCGTTCTGTGTAATACAAGTAACTATGGAAAGATACATACCATTTTGAAGCTCTCTTTCTCCTCTTTCCAACGACACCTAAACCGCTGCCTTACGCCTTTTAGTTTTCCTTATTTTCACAATCGAAATCGTGTTTGCCGCAACTTCAATCGCGAAAATAGCGACAACTAGAAGGCGTAGGGCGGCGGTTTATATATCGTTGGAAAGAGGAGAAAGAGAGCTTCAAAATGGTATGCATCTTTCCATAGCTTCTGCACTGCTTGGAGTCCCTTTAACAGGATGGCAAGGGCTGGATTATGTGCTGATGGGGCCCTTTTGACTCTGAATGGGGGCCCCAAGCAACTGCTTCTGTTGCCTGGTTGGTAATCCGGCCCTGTATAAAACCCACACATTTTATTTCCCCATCTGTCCCAGTTATTACATTATTTAAATGATTTTCCTAGTACAATGTATGGTGATAATATTTTTTATTTGGAAATAAAAGTGTATTTTTTCCACTTAGTGTTTTTTTAAAACTATATAAATAATTACTAGCCCTTATTTGCAAAAATAACAGTAATATAGCTTTAGGACATACATATAAAAAAAAAATCCCTAAAGTAACTATTTATGTATTCTATTTCTAAATGATGTCGCTTTTTTTTTTTTAGGAGTTTTAGAAGGTTAATGAGTAATCCTATTTTTTTTTTTAAATGATTGGACATCAGCTAGTCAGGGAAGCTTCTACACAGAGATATGCAATCTCTGCCACTGAGCATCTTCAAGAGATAAGAAAAATGTGTGCTCACAACCGGGCTTCAAATACATCCATGTATTAAACATAAATAAGGATGAAAAGTATAAAAATAACCATACTAGAAGAAACGGTCATTAGACAGTGCTATTCCCCAAAGTAACAGTGAGATATAACACTTTCCATGGCGCCTTTTCACGAGGCGTGAATTTACACAGCCCAGCCTAAAGCTCCTCGGAAACGCTCTTTCCCGCGGTGGCTGGATGTGTGTATTCTTTACACGAGAGCATGATTTATCACCCTCCCATCCTGTATCTTTATGATGTCGGAACTGATTGAATACTTATACTGGTAGATTGTTTGCTATTAATAAAGCGGGGACGGTCGGACAAGAGTCCTGAGGCATAAACGAGGTTCCGCAACGTGTACAGATCTTTCTACCGCTGCATACATTAACACTGCTGACAGCATCAACCTGTCACAGAGCGAAAGGAGAATTACATGCCGATTACCGAGCTGTCTGCGCATTCATCTAACTGAAGTACCGTGACACCGTAACACGACTTAAAGGGAAGCACTCTCTTAACCTTGAAAACAAAAAACACATGCCTTCCATGTGCGTAACATCTCGTTTAAAGGAACACTATCGAGTAACTTTTTGTTTTTTTTACCTGCGATTCAGCGAGTTCCTGAAGTGCCGGTAAATAATGATGCATACGTTTCAATTGCTTATCTCTTTTGCTTACTGTATCAAATTCCTTTCACTCTTAACCGACGGCAAGTCTGCTGAAATTTGATGGCAGAGGGAACCATGAGGGGAGGGGGTATCCCTCACACTACATCTGTTAACCCTGTGTGTGAGAAAGCTCTCAGCAGCTGCCTGTCTCTGACTGAACTGTCTGCAGAAAGCAGGGGAAATGTAACTTGTTATAAACATTTGTAATTGTCTTTGACACCACAGCTTTTCATACTTTTGTTTGCTTTTCTGTAGTCTGATATGCAAAAAAAATTACCCCCCGTTCTCCTCCAATTCTCCCCATTCTGTCCCTTCTGGTCGGCACTGTCAGGGCCCTATGACGGTGCTCCCTGGCGACTCCATATGACCTGAGTGCACACGCACGGTCCGCACTGCCAAAAAAAGGCCTTCAGAGATTCCCGCGTTAATACCCTTCAGGCCAAGCATGAAGTGACGCTCACTTCCTGTTAGTGAATCGATGACGTGCACAGAAGTGTATTGCTAAAATATGCTTCCGCGCATGTGCGACATGTAAAACTGCGGTGGTCCATTTAAAAACATGCACATTGCCATAGATTTACACGACTTCCGGTCCGCCACAGGTCGCAGCAGGAGCCGCATGGTAACGTAGATATGCAATCACTTTAGATAGGGTACTTCCAGTGCAGCGCACCGCAGGCAATGGGAAATCCCCCATAGACTGTCACTGCCCTAGTGCACACATGTCAAACTCCTGCCGTGGGCCAAATCTGGCCCTCAGAGCGATTAAATTTGTCCTTCAAATGGTTTCCCCACTTTGCATTATGTTTGGGCAACTCTAGACCACCAGGGAAGCTATATTGGAGGTGAAGCCCTAGATCACCAGAGAAGCCATATGGGGGAGGTAGGGGAAAAGCACTAAACACTTGGGGGCTGTATAGGGGAGGGTGGGGGCCTCTGGATGCCAGGGAACTGTATAGGTGAGGGAGGACCACTAGACACCAGGGAACTGTATAGTAGTTGGAGGGTGGCCATCAGACACCTGGTAACTTTATAAAGGAGGAAGGTGGCCAGTAGACATTGAGGGTGGCCCGTGACTTGGTCCCAGTGTACAATTTCGACCCAGTTAGTATTTGAGTTTGACACCCCTGTCCTAGCAGTAGGCTGTGGTAAAATGGCACACCACGCCAGTGTGAAAGGGCCCTCAATCTCTGCCGTCTGGTCCGGTTCATTTGCTCATTATTTTGGACAGAACAACCAGTGTTCGGTTGTAAGGGCTTTTGTAAATGAATAAATAACTGAGAATCCCCCATAGGGAGATAAACTAGTCCAAAGCCTGCCAGATTTGCCAGATTGTTACTACCTACTGTACGTGACAGCAAACTAGGAAAAAATGTAATTACAGTCCATTTTACTCTGGGAGAAATGTACATGTGTGTGTGTGTGCGTGCGTGTGTATTTTAAATGTTAACTTTTTTTGCTAGAATTTACTTACTACTTTAAATGTAGCTTATTCCAATCTCTGCATTTACAGTCTACTGTAGTCTAATGTCATGTGGTGGGGAGAGTAACTGCAGGCAAAAATGAAGATTGGTCTTCATGCCGATGGCCCCAGGACTACATCAGACCTGGCTGCACTAATTATTGGAAAAGCAGTACGATTTCTGAAACCACCACCACCGCACTGAACAGCCAGCCGATGCCTTTGGCTGTCGTCCGCACAACTGACCTATGAAATAATTGCTGCTGAACACAGCCGCTCCTGTCAGTTCAACTTCAGACAAGCAAGGAGAGCTGTGAAGAACACAGAACGGTCTAAAGAGATGGAGTTTACAACAGTCAAACAGCCCATCTGCTGACACAACCCTTACAGCCTATGTCAACCCCTCATGACTGGGTATACTGTCAGAGGAGTAGCTATTGGGGGCAATGGGGGGCATATGTCCACGGGCGCAGCACTGTGAGGACGCTTAGTATGGAAACTGCACCCCCACGTGCATGAGAGGTGGCTCACTGGCTGCCCGAAGTTCCCCTGCTTCTCTCCTACTCTTTGCAGAGAAGTGCAGAAGCGTTAACAGCAGCAGAAAAAGCGGGACACATCTGGCCATCTATGGGGGAACATCTGGCTATCTAAAGGGGGAAGGGGGGCACATCTGGCCCTCTAAAGGGGGGCACATTTGGCTATTTTAAAAGGGGCAAATATGGCTATCTGAACTGGGGAAGGGGGCATCTATATTGGGGGAAGGGGGGCACATATGACTATCTATAGGGGGGAAGGGGGCACATCTGGGTATCTAAACAGCATTTGTATATTTGACTCCACCCATGACCACATTCTGATGTGTGGCCACGCCCATTTTGTCCAGAGGGAGGACGCAAAAATGTTGTCTTTGACCCCAGGTGCTGAAAACACTAGCTACGCCTCTGCATACTGTGTGCTGAGCAGTTGGATGGTATATTTAGATCTGTGGCTTGTGTTTTAAAAAAGCAGCAGTGGCTGTTCTCGTGTTGCTATTCTGACAGGTGCACTTTAAGAACTGAGGTGTGAAGGTAGATCAGAGTTTGATCATTTCAGGTTACAAATAGGTTTCTATGCTCCAGAGAGAATCACCAGATAGGGCCAGGAGCCGGAGCCAGGCGTAGTGTGTATGGCCCGGGCATGATGGGGTAGCCGTCTCCCCTGGCAAGGATGGGGTTAAACGAAGGGGCGTGGGTGGGCTGGCTTGGGCGGTAGCCAGAGCGGACGGGGTTAGCAGGGAAAGGGGCGGGCCGCTAGTGCGGGGAGGAGAGCAAGTTCCCGGGCTAAGGAGGAAGTAAGGGGGCGGGCACTTTCACTGCACAGCGGCGCCATGGCGGAATCTGGAGCTGGGTCGTCCGCTATCCCCCCGACCGTTATGGAGGACGTGGAGCTGCTGGTGGCCAGGATCCGGGCGGAGGCGGAATCGAGAGGCCCGTCCTGGGTGCATGTGCAGCTGGCGGCCATGGGGACGAGCGCTCCAGCGGAGGTCGGGTCGGCCGTTGAGCCAGCCGCGGCGGCGGCACCCAGCGCTCCATGTGGGCAGTCAGGTGAGCGGCGTGTGTCCAGGCCGCCGGAGCGGCTCAGCCCTGAGCTCCCAAGAGGACCTCGCCGTCGTTCGGGGAGCCCCCCTAGGGACCCTCCGCCTCCCCCCGCAAAGCGCTTGTCAAAAACACGGGGGGTTGTCGGGAGGAATCCCACACAGCAGCAGAGGTCGTCAGGAGAGGGCACATCCAGTGCAGCCGGATCATCACAGCAGTTGCCAGGAGGTGATGCGGCCCTTAGTCCCCGCGCAGCGCGGCAGACTAAGCGGGCCCGACAAAAAGATTCACATTCCACGGGTGCCGCCCCTCCCCCCGCGGCGGCGACCCACCATGCTCGTGGTGGGAGCAAGAGCTCCACGGAGAAGAACAAGTCCAGAGGGTCGGGCAAGCAGAAGGGCCGGTCAGACGGTGCTCCACGAGGACAGCAGACACGACAAAGTCAGCAGAGCGGGGGCCACATGGCTGGAGGCGGCCTTGCTCACCAGGCTGATTCGACATCTGAGGAGGACGACAACACAGCAGGTGGATCTGGCGTGACGGCTGGCGGGGACATGCGTCCAGAGCAGCCAGGTGAGGCCAATTTAGCTGCTGTTAATGCTCTAGCCTCTTTGTTATTGGGAATTTGTGGGGGTAGACAAGGTGGGGCGGGTAGTTTCGCAGCGGCGGTGGGGCCGCAGGTGCCGCAGGTACAGTCGGCTCTTCCTGTGGCAGCGGGGTTGCCCGTGTCACCAGTGGGGGCGTGGGCATCTTCGCCTTCGCCGGCAGTTGCCTACACGGGTTTGGTGCCTTTGGCGTTGATGCCGCCTCAGGCACCAGGTGCAGCCACGCAAGGGGTGGTTCAGGTGGCTCCTCCGAGTGCACCTGTGCTGAGCGGTGTTCAGTCGGAGGTGGCGGTACAAACTGAAGGGTCGGGAGGTGAGCAGTCAGTAACTAGTGGGGCAGGTCAGGTGCGTTTGGCGGATACATCTCACGCGGAGTTGTACGTTTGCTTCAATGGCCTTCTTGGTTCCCATTTGAAGCAGGAAGTAAAGGAACGGATCTGGAAGGGCGAGTATATAGAGATATTCTCGCTCCTTCAGTTGGAGAAATTTAATCTGGATAAAGGGAAGCCCGATGAGAAGAAGAGGGAGGAGGAAAGACGGTATAGGCTGATACCTCGCACTTTCCAGAATTGGTTTCAGGCTTTCTCAATACTGGCAAGTGTGACTGGAGAGAAGCAGCCCGAGCATTGCTCGGCTCTATTTGGGTACATGGATTCAATCGGGGAGGCGTATCGGTCGTATGGCGGGAATGCATGGTTGCGGTACGACGAACAGTTCCGGCAGACGAAAGCTGTGCGGTCGGAGGTTCGTTGGGACCACAAGGATATTACCTTGTGGATGCGATTGATGATTCCGTCTAGGGCCCCTCCTTCCTTTCCAGCGACAGCCGGCGGATCAGCCCCCGCTGCTCAGTCGGCTACTCGAGGAAAAGGGATTTGTTGGCAATACAACGACGGTTCCTGTCGTTTCGGGCAATCTTGCCGTTTTAAGCATGAGTGCTCCGGTTGCGGAGGCTCCCATGCGGCTTCCAACTGCTACAAACAGCGAAGGTCAAAATCGGGCGATTCTGGGCGAAAAAGGGACGACGCCGGTGAAAGGGGCAGAGATGGCGCCCTTTCTAAGCAGGTATCCTGAACGGGAAGCTGCTGGATTTTTGAAGGCGGGATTTGAGGAGGGTTTCCGGATCCCAAGCAGTTGTTCGTTGCGGTCGGAACCCCCTTTTAGGAATTTAAAATCTGCTAATGAGCTCCCGGGAGTCGTGGACGCCAAAATAGCTAAAGAAGTTGCGGCGGGTCGTTTGGCGGGTCCGTTTCGTTCTCGCCCGTTGGTTGATTTAATTGTATCACCGCTCGGTGTGGTACCTAAGAAAGAACCTGGGTCTTTCCGCTTAATCCATCACCTGTCTTTCCCTCGCGGGTTTTCTGTAAACGATGGGTTGTCAGAGGACAATACATCAGTGGTGTATACTTCTTTCGACGCGGCGTTGACTTGGGTTAGGCGTTTGGGGCGGGGAGCGTTTTTGGCCAAAACTGATATTGAATCAGCTTTTAGGTTATTGCCGGTTCACCCTTCTAGTTTTTATCTGTTGTTTTTGGAGGGGGGAGTTTTTTGTAGATAGATGCTTGCCGATGGGGTGTTCTATTTCCTGCGCCTATTTTGAGAGGTTCAGCACCTTTCTGGAGTGGGTGGTGAAGGATATGTCGAATGTCCAATCAGTTATACACTATCTCGATGATTTTTTGTTTATGGGCACGGCGGATTCTCCAGACTGTGCTTATGCGTTAGCTACCATGCGGCATGTTTGCGAGCGTTTTGGGGTGCCACTTGCGGAGGATAAGACAGAGGGTCCCGTTACTTCGTTGAAATTTTTGGGTATTACCATAGACACTGTGGCTATGGAATGCAGTCTGCCAGACGACAAGGTGGAGAACCTGAGGGAATCTATTTTGTCGGCCATCAAGGGGAAGAAAATGACCCTGAGGGAAGCTCAGTCTCTCTTGGGCAAGTTAAATTTTGCCTGCCGAATTATGCCCATGGGGCGCATATTTTGCAGGCGTCTGGCAATGGTTACCGCAGGGGTATCAGCGCCACATCACCGCCTTCGGCTGACCGCGGATCTGAAAGCGGATTTGCGGGTGTGGTTGATTTTCTTAGCAGAATTCAATTGCAAGTCTCTCTGGATGCAGGAGGTGGTTAGTAATGCGGAATTGGAGTTGTTTACGGACGCGGCGGGCTCTTTGGGTTTTGGTGCCTTTTTTGCAGGGCAATGGTGCGCGGTTCCGTGGGACGAGTCCTGGGTGGAGGCGGGTTTTACTTCCAACCTGGTGTTGTTGGAGTTATTCCCCATAGTGGTGGCAGTCCGGATTTGGGGTCCACAGTTGGCCAACAGGCGGGTCAGGATCCATTGTGATAATATGGGGGTGGTCGGGGCGATCAACAGCTGTTCGGCGTCCTCTCCCCCGGTTATAAGCTTGTGCGACAATTGGTTTTGGACTGTTTGCGTTTTAATATTTATTTGTTTGCTGTGCATATACCTGGGGTCGACAATGTCATTGCTGACGCGCTTTCTCGATTCCAGTGGGACAGATTCCGGGCGGCGGCTCCCACGGCGGAAGAGCGTGGGGTTCCTTGCCCATCCACGATGTGGAGGATTCCTTTCGGGTCGTGTCCTGTATGATCGGGAGATCATTGTCGGGGTCATCATTAGCAGCGTACACGGTGGTGTGGAACTCGTGGGACGCTTTGATGACGCAAGTAGGAGGTTGTGCTTCGGACGAGGAGCGGTTATGCTTGCTGTTGTATTTCCTGGGGTCAAATTTCGCAGATGGTATTTCAGCTTCTGCAGTGGCAAAACAGTTATCCGCATTGGCCTTTTTGTTTAAAGTCAGGGGGCTGGTAGATGTCACAAAAGATTTTCGTGTTAGGCAGGCCCTTAGAGGATACCGGGTGGGAGCGGTTCGCAGGGAGTCCAGGCGCCCGGTTACTTTTGAGCTGCTAGGCAGGCTGGCAGCGGCGCTGCCTGGTTTGTGCTCTTCGAGTTACGAGTGTGGCCTATTCAAGGCCGCATTTGTGTTGGCCTTCTTCGGGGCCTTTAGAATAGGCGAATTGGTAAGCCGCAACAAAGCGGGAGTGGGTGGCATCCTCGCGGAACACGTCACGGTTTCTGGCGATACGGTTATTATTTACTTACCTCGTTCAAAGACTGACCAGGCGGGCAAGGGAAGAGCCATTACCCTTTTTCAAATTGGGGGGTCATTGTGCCCTTATTTTAATGTGCAGTGGTTGGTGGCAGCCCGCCCACCACGCTCGCCGGTTTTTCTAGTTCACCTGGATGGTACTCCTTTGTCCAGGTTCCAGTTCGTTTCAATATTTCGTAAGTGCGTAGGTCTCCTTGGGCTCCCTTGCAGCGAGTTTGCCTCCCACTCTTTTCGAATTGGGGCGGCTACGGAGGCGTCACGCTGGGGTTTGAGTGAGGGGGTGATCAAGCAGATTGGTCGTTGGGAATCGTTACGTTATAAGTCCTATATCAGACCTCATTTAGTGTAAGTTTCGGGGGGGTTGGGGATAATTGGGGCAATTGCTGTCAGTTTTGTTCTCTTGTTGCAGGTCCGCCGGTTGTCGTTTGGATTGTGGGGCACTCCTATGTTAGCAGGGGTGCCAGGAGGGCGGATGTTAGGCCCGAAGGTCGCCAGCTTGGTTTCCCTAGGGAACAGGTGCGTATCCGCTGGATAGGTTTCCCGGGGTTGGTTTGGCCTAACCTGTTGCCGGAGCTGCATAAGCTGGCACGATTGGACAGAGCCCCTGACATCCTCATACTGCATGCCGGGGGGAATGATTTAGCTGCTAGATCGACCAGAATCATCATCAAAGAAATAAAATTTGATTTTTTGCGGGTTCGGTCTCTGTTCCCGGAAACGATCGTAGTGTGGTCGGATATGGTGGCGCGGGAGTATTGGAGGTTAGCAAATTCGGTCCACAAAGTCAACAAGGCGAGGATAAAGCTTAATAAGGAAGTAGCGAGGTTTTTTATTCGGAATGGGGGATTGGCCATCAGGCACTTGGAATTGGAAGAGGACATTGGACTGTTTCTACGTCGGGATGGTGTGCACCTGAACGATGTTGGGATGGACTTGTGGGCCCTGGGTATTGGGGATGGTATACAAAGAGCTCTGAGGTTGGGGGCCTCAAGGGCATAAGGGGTCATGCCCTTTCGTAGTGGAGGGGTAAAAAGGGGCTCCGGAGGTCGGTTTCTGGTGGTAGATTTGTCGCGGGACAAATCCGGTGGCTTGAAGTGAACAACGAGAGAGACGACTTCGGGGCATGCAGCTGTCCCCGAGCCGAGTTGTGCGGCTGGGGGCCGGTACAAGGCTGCATGTCACACGGGTGTTTTCGTATCCTGCATTCGGTACCTCCGGACCCCTGTACCCCAGCTCTTTGTGTATCCTGTTTTGGTTATTGTTATCTATGATTGTTTTGGATGGTTGTTAATTGGCTAAATAAAGATGGGGCTGCTATGGCCTTAAATTAATCCAATGCCAGGCAGTCCGTGTGCATTCATTTATTAGGTTAAGTGTGGTAAGTGGGATGGTTGCGGGGTGGATGGGGGGTAAGGGGAGGTAGGCTCTACCATTATCATGCCTCACTTCCATCGCTTATTCATGACTCGCAGTCGGGAAACCTTGTTCATACACTGACACAGGAAGTGCTGTCAGACATGACATGCGGGCTACACTGACACAGGAAGTGCTGTCAGACATGACATGCGGACAGCCTGCTAGCTGGTTTCCTGGTGCATTTGTGGAAGATGTCATCAGGGCCTCGTCTACCATGGACAGTTGTCTCTCATGCTCCAGGTATTTAGGATCTTATCTCATGTAGGAATAACATAGATACTATAGTAGAGAAAGCAGTCAGTACAAGCCTCTCAGTCCCTGGCTGTTCTAAATTAAACCTGATTTTCTCAGAATCTTCAAGTATTGTCATGATGTGCTTGTTAGCTTTTTAATGACATTTGTGGGAGGGGCCCAGTATATGACGTTCAGTATTCTCCAATTATGGGTCACTATAAATAAGTAAAAATAGGTGTCTTACCTCTTCAGATGATTCATACCATCGAAAAAACTTTTTTTTCCATTACTGTATATTCTGGCGTATAAGACTACTTTTTAACCCTTGAAAATCTTCTGAAGAGTCGGGGGTCGTCTTATACGCCGGGGGTCTTTGATGTCGGGTGATACACGATGCTGATACGTGATGTGCATACGCGACATGCTGATGTTTACGCGATGCTGATACGTGATGTGCATACGCGACATGCTGATGATTAATTACCAGGTGCTGGATATTCGGTGGTCACCGCATATGTTGGGGGGAGCTCATCGCTCATGCTGCAAGGTCTGGGACGCCCAGGGTATGGAAGAAAGAGACCGTGCTGTGCCCATAAAACACGCCTCTTCCACCCGTCTGGCCCTATCCTGTTACCGCTTCTCTGGTCTCGCTGCTGAGGACTGCAGTGAAGCGGCGCAGACGCACATGTGCGAGATCTGAGAGGCAGGGAAGGAGGTAAATAGGATACAAGGGCGGGGCCAGACAAGTGAAAGAGGAGTGTTTTATGGGCACAGCGCATCTATTCTTCCATACCGCTCTGATAAACAGGCTGAGCTGACCAATCCGCTTTGAGAGAGGGAGAGTTGATCAATCCAACCAGTCAGTCGCCTATATTCTGTTATGTACTGGGTACCACATACAGTACAGCACCAGTATCTGTTCATACATAGCACCAGTAAATTATTTTTTAAAATTTTTATTTGGTGTGCGTTGGAAGAGGGGTAGTCTGGCGAGTATATCCCAAACTCTATATTTTAACTGGAAAAGTTGGGGGGTCGTCTTATACGCCCAGTCGTCTTATACACCGGAATATACAATAATTGGTGTGAATCATCTGCAGAGATAAGACGCCTCTTATTTATAGTGACCCATAATGAGCCATCGAACATCTCATACTCATATACATGAGTGCTGTGCGGATCACTCATAAGTTTTCCTCAGGCAGCAAAAACTCTAGAACCGGCCCTGCATGAGTCCTGAAAGAGACACATGAGGAAGAAAGAGGGACAGAGAGATTGGGTTCCCAAAGAGGGACTGTCCCTCCATAAGAGGGACAGTTGGGAGCTATGTGATAATGATGATGCTCATGACAATAATAATAGCACAAAGAGGGTGGTGAATAATAGGACAGACAGCTCTCTCTGAGGGGTAAACCTTCATTTCTAACAATTTCAGAGGAATCTGGGAATCAGAGATTTCCACAAACGTCAATTGGTGAAAGGTTCTCTTTTATGAGTGTTGTGGGTTACAGTAACAGAGCACTTACCTTGGTCAGAGTCAAACATCTCCACAGTGTTCACGAAGTGGGGTCGGGAGTAGAAGTTGTGGGGTCCAGGCTGCTGCAGGCCACCAAGGCTGAAGAAACAAGTCTCTGTCATGGTGCAGCTGGCAAAGGCACGCCGGCTTGGGATGCTGGGATATCGGGTCCAACCTTTAACCTCCAGGTCCAAACCTTCAAAGGCGGTAACTGGAAGCTTGCCCTGTCTGCCCCCTGACAAATACAAGAGATGACTGTCAGCCAGAAACCAAGGTCTACTATAAAAACAACACTTTATATTATTTAAGTCAAACTTCTGATCAGAGGCGGCCTTTTGCAGGGGCGCCTTTAGAAATTTCTGGGCCCCTTACGGGGAAAACCTACTGGGCCCCCCTCATGTCAGATCACAATCTACAAAAAAACGCTCTTTAAATGCCTGAACGCACGGGCGCTCCTATGCCCGTTTTCATCTTTCATTTGTAAGGTCTGGGGCACACTAGAGCGCTTTTTGGAATGATTTTAGAGTTTTGATAATTGCCAGCGCTTGTAAAAAAGCTTTGCTAATGCCAAGCTACGGTGGTGAGCCCACTAGAGTGATTGCGATTTTGGAAATCATAATCGCAGGACATGCAGCATTTTGTGAGCGTTTCTACTCATATACACAGTATATGAGTTAGCGTAATCATTGGAAAATGCAGCTGCAATCACCTACAAAGTGCTTACACCAGGGGCGGCTCCAGGATGTTTTTTTTTAGGGTGCTATGCAGGTGCCAGACCAACTACTAGAATAGCTTATGACCTGCGGTGCACAAAGTCCGCGGCAAAAAATGGGCGTGTCTATGCACTGGAAAAAGGGCGTGTGTGTATTACACACACCAGCTAACTTTCATGTACTTCACATGCTCTGTGATGTGCATGGACATATGAAGCTTTCATTTAAACCACGATAGGATGTATTGTAACAGATGACATGCTAATCTCTTGTGTTTCTGGGCTGAGGAGCTGGGACAGTGACAAAACACCTGAGGATCAATGCATTCACATGTGCATTATAAGTGTGCATGAGATCTCAGATCCAAAACCAACACAGCCATCTGTACATACTGTCTATAGACTAGAGCACACTAAATACAAATACATGCTACATGCATACCTTACACACAGGCAGTATTCCTCACTGTCTCCCTGTCCTGATGAATTCCTTGTAGCATAACTCTAGTTATCAGCTTTGCTCAGAGCTGTAAAGTTTGTAAACAGCCAGGAAGGAAAGCAGTTAGAGCTTTCTCTGCTCTAGATACTCAGTAGTGATGGGTCGTTCGCGAACGAGCCGGCTCTCTTCCGGCTCTTTGCTGCGAACGACAAGAGCCGGTTCTCGGTTTTGAAAGAGCTGATGCCTCAGCCGCCCCACACAGCTCTGATTTGCTGTGTAATAAAGGGCGCTGAGGCATGCTGGGAGATGTAGTCCTCCTCTTGCAGCTTGTACGAGTGTTTGGGGCGGAGCAGAGCAGTAGCAGGAGGGATTGCCCAGTCAGAGAAGCAGTCTGGAGTTGTCATGGAGACGGGGGCGGGGCTTTTACTCCGATTCTGAGTGGTGTCTAGTGATATTTAACGAAGAGCCGATTCAGAGCCGTAAGAGCCAGCTCTTTAATGGGAGCCGATTCAGAAGAGCCGATTCTCCGAGAAGAGCCGGAATTCCCATCACTAATACTCAGCACTGTCTCCATGTGGGGAGGGTGGAGACTGAAGTGAATAATGATGAGAAGATGCATTCACAAGGAGGGGGGTCAAGAGGTCTCTGTGAGAAATGGAAAGCTGGTGCTGCTATTGAATGACATGATTATACTGCACTATACCATGCAGCTCTGGCCCAAGTGTCTGATAAGTGTCTTCATGTGCTTCATGGTAGAACCCCCCTGGCAGGGCCCTAGAATTCTCTAGGCCCCACCCCAGCCTCCTGTCACTGATGGACTATCTTTGGCCCTGGGGGGGTGGCAAGTGGGGCAATCGCCCCAGGCCCCGTGCCTGAAGAAGGCCGCCACCCTCTGCGGCGGGAGAGCGGGCGTAGTAGATACAACTCAACTACCTTCCGCTGATCCCCCACAGCCTCTATCTCCTTACTCCCCCGGCATCCGTCACATTGGTAATAGTGCCCCCGCATGTCATCACAGGAGGTGCTGTTACCAATGCGACCGATGCCGGGACAGGAAGGAGTTGGAGGCTGCGGGGGGATCGGCGGAAGGAAGGTGAGTTGTAACTACTATGCCCGCTCTCCTGCCACTGCGGGGCACCTACCTATCTAACATACACTGGAGGCACCTACCTATGTAAACTATACTGGGGAAACCAATCTATCTAACCTATCCTGGAGGCACCTACCTATCTAACCTATACAGAGTGTGCGTGTCTTTCCACAGCATATCTGTGTGTGTGCGCGCAGGGACCATGTGCTCTGACTGAAGTCTGACTGGATTAGCTGCATACTTGTTTCAGGTGTGTAATTCAAACACTACTGCAGCCAAAGAGCAGGATAGCAAGGCAACTGGTATTCCTTAAAAGGAAATAAATATGGAAGCCTCGCTTTAGGTTCCCTTTAAGTGCTGTAATTTGCATTAGAAAGTGCCCACATGCATTCATTTCCATGCAAGTTGCAGCTATAGATCTAGATTCAAGAGTCTTTCTATCTATCCAATGGGAATCAGAGCTTATAAACTTATAAACTGTGAACTGTGATTGGCTGAGTCCTCTCTGACGCATCACATCAGCCAACAAAATGGCTGCCTCCATCTTCCAGGTGGGGCAACACACACACCTTGATTTATATGTATTAGGCTGAACTCCTTCTGAGCCTCCGTGAGAGTGAATCATTGATTAGAGGGAGCATTTAGAGGGGCTTTCGTGTTACTGTGACGGAGGTTTGTGTTATTCATGACAAGGTCACATTCACCATGAAAACCTCCGCCAAGGTCAAATTAAATGCCGGTAAGATTCCATTACCATTGATTGTGTATGCCTTCCAGGAATATCTCCATGAATAAATTATCCTAAATGAGCAACATTATGCCAGCGGAGAGAGGACAGGTACTCATGGAACGAGCGTCTTGCAATTATTCCGCCCACAGCGGGAGCGCTCGTACTTTTATGATGGAATAACGTTCACCCGGAATATCTGAATAATAATGCCGAGAGCAATTGTCAGAGATTGGATGTATGTATCCCGACCTGCGCAGCTGCCAAGATGCCAGGAAGCCGTCCAAGGACGCTTGGCTACCTTAGTAGCATTTTCTAAGTAAATAGGACAGGCGGATTTAAGTGTCATTTTGCGTTTGGGAAACGCTCACCAGCGGTGAAACCATGTTTTAAAGAAAGCGTTCACAAGTCACACTACGGTTGTGTTCTAGGGTGAGGTGAATAAAGTGAACCCGAGGTGACAATAAACTGATGAGATAAACAGTTGTATTTATCCTCCTACTCCTAAAAATAACTTTTTATATCTATCCCATGGTTTATTTTATATGTAAACACTTACAAAGTAGAATGACTGTTTTGTTGTCTCTGCTCTGTGGCAGCCTATTAAGTGTCCCTTAATGAAAATATATGAACTATTGACCTTGTCCTATCTCTCCCTGCACTCAGAAGTTGAATTCTGCCAGGAAAACTTAGGTGGCTGTAATTTGCTCAGTGATGTTTACTATATTCCTGAGAAGTTACCAACAAGACAGAAGCTGTCACTACCATGCCTAGAAATTAACTCTTCCAGGCAGCAAAACAAAACAAGTAAAACAGCTTGGTTATGTTTTGTACTGTACATACACTCGTTTATCTCACTTGTCACATGTCACCTCGGGTACACTTTACATCCAATTGTGCATACATTTAGTGAAGGTAGCTGACATAATTGTGTTCTGGGGAACTGGCGTAATTTATGAAGGTGAAAATGTAATTAAACAATGGGGGGGGGGGGATCGTAAACTGGCCCCTAAAGCAGCTTGCAACAGACAAATAGGCCCATATGCAATTAACTTTTTCTCTTGATTTCTCCAAGGTGATATTTTCATACCTTGTCAATAAATCCGGAGCGGGAAAAAAGGGCGCAGGAGCCCTTACGGAAAAAACTGCGGCGCTGTAGGCGCCTATAACAAAAGTCGCATGAATAGGAAATATGGGCGCATGGTGGCAGCCACTAGATGGCGCAGAATTTTTCCTTCTTTGCCACAAAAAAAGTGGTTTTAGAATAGCCGCGATATGTGGTTATGAAGGTAAATTTTGGAGTCGCGCGCGTGTTGCGGCGACAGGTCGCCCGTAATTGTGCGAAGATGCACGTGCGTGCACCCGGAACCGTCGCTCGTCGCTGATGTCGCCAGGCGATTGACGCGGTCAATCGCCTGGAGACAGTCGCCGCCGCAACTGTCGCTAGTCCGCGTGGGTATGCGGACTAGCGACAGCAACAAGCAGTATATACTTGGGCTTCCGGCGGGGGGAGGAGCAACAGCGACAGCTTCCGCCACATCAGTTGCCAGGTCCCTCCGCCGTGTGTATGCGGAGGGACATGGCGACGAGCTGTTGCTGGCCTGTCGCGCACACGCTCACGTGTGCTAGCGACAGGCCACAAATGTGCCTCGTGAGTATGAGGCATTAGGGTTAGGCGCCACTGGGGGGGGGGGTTAGGTTTAGGCACCACCGGGGAGGTCTTAGGGTTAGGCACCAATGGGGTGGGGGGTGGTTTTAGGGTTAGGCATCACCAAGGAAGGGTTCTATGTGAGAATAGGGTTAGGGTCAAAATCCAGCCGTAGAATATCCCTAACTTTAGCGATATTTTACTAACGACAACTCCCTGCGCCCTTTTTCCAGGCGCCTGTATTTCATATATGCTTTTAAACCACCAGCAAGCAATAAAATATCTAAAATAATTTTGACAGTACTTTTTCACCTACCTTTTGATACTTTTTCAATTGCGAAGTGCTAAAGAAAAGCTATTCTGAGGTGAAGATGAACATGTATTTCCAAGGAGAAAAAATTTAGGAGAAAAAGTCAATTGCATATTGCCCCAAGACCCTTATTCAATTCACGTTTCCTCCTAGGTCTAAGATGGCTAACCTTGGCACTCCAGCTGTGGTGGAACTACAAGTCCCATGAGGCATTGCAATACTCTGACAGCTCTAAGCATAACTCAGTGAGGCAGAGGCGTGATGGGATTTGTAGTTTTGTCACAGCTGGAGTGCCAAGGTTAGCCATCACTGTGACCTAGGTGATTATTTCATACCTTATAAATAACATGCCTTTTAAGCCACCAATAGGCAATAAAATACTCCAAATCATTTTTACAGTATCTTTTCACTTATTATTTGTACTTTTTCAATTGCAGAGTATTAAAAAGGGATTTTAAAGTTTAAGCAGAAAATGAAAAATGGTCTCCTAGGAGAAAACTTAAGAGTAAAAGTTTGAGTAAAGGCCCAAGAAGTGTTCCTGCCTTTTCTTACTGTGTTGTTGACTTTGGATTGCAGATGTAGCGCACTTAAAAGACACCTTAGGTGAGAGTGATATGGAGGCTGCCATATTTATTAACTTTTAAACAATGCACATTGACTGGCTGTCTTGCTGCTCCTCTGCCTCCAATACTTTTAGCTATAGGCCCTGAACAAACATGAGGATTAGGTGTTTTTCTGACTGATGTCTGACTAGAATAGCCACATGCATGTTTCAGGTGTGTGATTCAGACACTACTACAGCCAAAGATATAAGGACCCCAGCATGACATCGCAGGTCCATCTTGTGCCCTCCACCCACCTCCACCTTCACTCCAATGTCTTTCCACATGTGAAATTTTGCTGTTACAAGCTGTCCCTCAGGTCCTGTAAGTGGACGAAGTTGAACACTTTTGCATTAAATTGTCTAAGTGATGAATGGATGGTGCCCTTCCTTTTCCTTGCATTGTGTAAAGA
Source organism: Hyperolius riggenbachi (assembly GCF_040937935.1). Taxonomy (NCBI): domain Eukaryota; kingdom Metazoa; phylum Chordata; class Amphibia; order Anura; family Hyperoliidae; genus Hyperolius; species Hyperolius riggenbachi. The sequence goes on from NC_090654.1 coordinate 44,219,220, forward strand.
TATAAGGATGATAGGGAACTGGTATTGTTTAAAAGGAAATAAATATTTCCCCCACTGGACTCCAGCGGAGATATGAGAGCACAGCTTCTGCTGCACTATGCTCTGCATGTACACACTGGGCTGGGGAAATGCAGGAAGGTAAGAGCACAGCTTCTGCTGCACTATGCTCTGCATGTACACACTGGGCTGGGGGAGCGCAGGAAGGTGAGAGCACAGCTTCTGCTGCACTATGCTCTGCATGTACACACTGGGCTGGGGGAGCGCAGGAAGGTGAGAGCACAGCTTCTGCTGCACTATGCTCTGCATGTACACACTGGGCTGGGTAAAGGCAGGAAGGTGAGAGCACAGCTTCTGCTGCACTATGCTCTGCATGTACACACTGGGCTGGGGGAGCGCAGGAAGGTGAGAGCACAGCTTCTGCTGCACTATGCTCTGCATGTACACACTGGGCTGGGGAGATGCAGGAAGGCTAGAGCACAGCTTCTGCTGCATTATGCTCTGCATGTACACACTGGGCTGGGGGAGCGCCGGAAGGTAAGAGCACAGCTTATGCTGCACTATGCTCTGCATGTACACACTGGGCTGGGGAAATGCAGGAAGGTAAGAGCACAGCTTCTGCTGCACTATGCTCTGCATGTACACACTGGGCTGGGGAAATGCAGGAAGGTGAGAGCACAGCTTCTGCTGCATTATGCTCTGCATGTACACACTGGGCTGGGGGAGCGCCGGAAGGTAAGAGCACAGTTTCTGCTGCACTATGCTCTGCATGTACACACTGGGCTAGGGGAGCGCAGGAAGGTGAGAGCACAGCTTCTGCTGCATTATGCTCTGCATGTACACACTGGGCTGGGGGAGCGCAGGAAGGTGAGAGCACAGCTTCTGCTGCACTATGCTCTGCATGTACACACTGGGCTGGGGAAATGCAGGAAGGTAAGAGCACAGCTTCTGCTGCACTATGCTCTGCATGTACACACTGGGCTGGGGGAGCGCAGGAAGGTAAGAGCACAGCTTCTGCTGCACTATGCTCTGCATGTACACACTGGGCTGGGGAAATGCAGGAAGGTAAGAGCACAGCTTCTGCTGCACTATGCTCTGCATGTACACACTGGCCTGGGGGAGCGCAGGAAGGTGAGAGCACAGCTTCTGCTGCATTATGCTCTGCATGTACACACTGGGCTGGGGGAGCGCAGGAAGGTGAGAGCACAGCTTCTGCTGCACTATGCTCTGCATGTACACACTGGGCTGGGGAAATGCAGGAAGGTAAGAGCACAGCTTCTGCTGCACTATGCTCTGCATGTACACACTGGGCTGGGGAAATGCAGGAAGGTAAGAGCACAGCTTCTGCTGCACTATGCTCTGCATGTACACACTGGGCTGGGGGAGCGCAGGAAGGTGAGAGCACAGCTTCTGCTGCACTATGCTCTGCATGTACACACTGGGCTGGGGAAATGCAGGAAGGTGAGAGCACAGCTTCTGCTGCACTATGCTCTGCATGTACACACTGGGCTGGGGAAATGCAGGAAGGTGAGAGCACAGCAGGAAGGGGAGGGGGGGTGCAATGAAATGCGACAGGATCAGCGGGTTGTTTGTATCTCGAGGACTCTTTGTATTATGAATCCACCTTATATGGCACATGGTTCATATTCTCTAATGTGTGCGTGTGCATTTTTTTTTCTTATGGGGGGGAAGGGGTGTAACACAGGACTTGGGGGATCTGGGATGAGAAAAATCCTGAACATGTGTTTGCTGCAGTAGCAACCAATCACATCCTTTGTTGCAGTCTAGCACCACAGAGCTCAAAAAGGAGAAACAAGAATCTGATTAGTTACTTGGAATATTAAAGCAGACCAAAACTCTTGCACAGCACACAATGAAAAGTCTTTGTACCACATATAGTTGCTGAAAAAATTCACTTCTCTGTGTTCTGTGTTTGTTAAGGCAGATCAACGTTTCTAATTCGTACATATTAACAACTGTGAATAGACAGCAGGGTAGCTCTCCATACATTGACTCCATACTGTATGTGATATTTCACTTCTGATACAGTATCACGTAAGCTATTTTTTTGCAGATATGCCAATAAACGTGTTTCAAAAAACAAAAAACAAAAAAACCACTGAGGATTAACTCTTGCAGTGCCTTCTGCAGAAGTGAAGCCAAGTAAAACTTGTTTTTTTTTTTAGGTTTTTCATACATTGTATTTAAGATTTTTTTTTTTATAAAGGTTTTCATGCTGTGGCTAATCTTTTAGAGCAGAGATGAAGTTTAGATTTTAGTTATCCTTTAAAGAGGATCTGTATCGGAAAAAAAATGTCCCTGGGGGGTACTCACTTTGGGAGGGAGAAGCCTTTGGATCTTGTTGGAGCTTCCCCCATCCTACTCCGTCCCGCAGCGGCAGCAATAGAGCTCCCCGAATGGCGGGGATGTAAATATTTACCTTCCTGGCTCCAGCGCAGGCATGGAAATAGCCGATCCCAGTCCGGTCTGCTCTACTGCGCAGGCGCAAGTCTCCTGCACCTGCGCAGTGGAGCGGACCCGATTGAGATCGGCTATTTCTGCCTATTTCCGAGTGGGGAGCCACAACAGCGCCCACGTTGGAACAGGGAAAGGTAAATATTGCACAGCCTGACAAATTGTTGGCTGTGTATTGAGGGCTGCAGCGAGACCGCCGTGGGACGGAGGAGGACGGGGGAAGCCAAGATAGGATCCAGAGGCTTCCCCCTGCCGAGGTGAGTACCCCCCAGGGGCATTTTTTTTTTTCGTACAGAGTCACTTTAAGAACTGTTTTTCTTTCTGGCCTCTTTGGTAAATGAATCCCAATGAATTGGCCCAGAGCGATGAAGTCTGTCTTTCACACTCCCGTAAACAGGCAAGAGAACTCAATCTCAGCTATTTCTCTGGATCTTCTCCCTACAGATCCTCCCTGAGCCGCTGATGTTAGCAGTTTAGCGCTTTCACTCGGGGGACTGTTTAATTCCGACTCGAACCTTTACACTTTAATTGGATGGAGCTTTGCTGTTGCGGCCCTGAAATCCTCGGAGGGGCTCGGGGTGAAATCGCTCTTTAGCTGTACGCAGGGAAGAGGGGACAGGAAGGAGGGAGCGCGCTCGGAGACACATGATTCAGCCTAGTGTCTGCTATAGTTCACGGCCAGATAATGTATCGCTGCCATCTATCCGAGCTCCATTCACCTCCGTCAAGTCTATACAATTAATTAATCCCAGTGCTACCTGCACAGAGTATTTCACATCATTGCCCAGCGTACAGGAAAGCTGCGAAATTAAGGGCCAACTCCGGCGAGATCATAAGATTTATGAGTTTTATGGAAGAACCAATTTTCTTGTGTCAACTTTCTTTTTTTAGCCCTTACTTAAGAAAATATACCTTCTGCTCCCCAGCCTCCCATTTTTAATGCTTATGTCAGTAAATTTGCGTTAATAAGCTTCACACAAGCTCCACAGCAACCCATTTACCATCAGGGGCAGGTATTCCATGAAGCAACATGAATCACGTGCTTCACGGCGGCAACAATTAGAGGGCAGCAAGAGGCGGGTTCCCTTCCCAAATGTCCCAACCTCGTACTCCCAGTCTCCCCCTCCCTAGATGCATGGCGCTGCTTCACCCATCTGCTCTCAGCATTCCAGCAATGTTATCTCTATCCACCTATCCAGTGTCCTGTATCCATGGCTACAGCGGTACCTCGTGTGACCTGTTACGTGCTGTCGGGTCACATGAGGCGCCACTGTAGTCAGAGATGAAGCAGGACTTCATGTGTGGCTGGTGATCCCATACCTAATCTGCTGAGAGCGGGTGAGTGATGTGGTGCCGATGCAGCACATGCCCGGCATCCTGGGGATCAAATGCTGGGAGCTAGCAGGTAGGATATGTTGCATCCATGTTATTTGGGTGATATGCTGCTACCTTGTTATTTGGGTGATATGCTGCTTCCTTGTTATTTGGGTGATATGCTGCTACCTTTTTATTTGGGTGATATGCTGCTACTTTGTTATTTGGGTGATATGCTGCTACCTTGTTATTCGGGTGATATGCTGCTACCTTGTTATTTGGGTGATATGTTGCTACCTTGTTATTTGGGTGACATGTTGCTACCTTGTTATTTAGGTGATATGCTGCTACCTTGTTATTTGGGTGACATGTTGCTTCCTTGTTATTTAGGTGATATGTTGCTACCATGTTATTTGGGTGATATGCTGCTTCCTTGTTATTTGGGTGATATGCTGCTACCTTGTTATTTGGGTGATATGTTGCTTCCTTGTTATTTGGGTGATATGCTGCTACCATGTTATTTGGGTGATATGCTGCTTCCTTGTTATTCGGGTGATATGCTGCTACCTTGTTATTTGGGTGATATGTTGCTACCTTGTTATTTGGGTGATATGTTGCTACCTTGTTATTTGGGTGATATGTTGCTACCTTGTTATTTGGGTGACATGTTGCTTCCTTGTTATTTAGGTGATATGCTGCTACCTTGTTATTTGGGTGATATGCTGCTTCCTTGTTATTTTGTGTGATATGCTCCTTGCTTGTTATTTAGGTGATATGCTGCTACCTTGTTATTTGGGTGATATGCTGTTTCCTTGTTATTTAGGTGATATGCTGCTACCTTGTTATTTGGGTGATATGCTGCTACCTTGTTATTTGGGTGACATGTTGCTACCTTGTTATTTAGGTGATATGCTGCTACCTTGTTATTTGGGTGACATGTTGCTTCCTTGTTATTTGGGTGACATGTTGCTATCTTGTTATTTGGATGATATGTTGCTACCTTGTTATTTGGGTGATATGTTGCTACCTTGTTATTTGGGTGACATGTTGCTTCCTTGTTATTTGGGTGATATGTTGCTATCTTGTTATTCGGATGATATGTTGCTACCTTGTTATTTGGGTGATATGCTGCTACCTTGTTATTTGGGTGACATGTTGCTACCTTGTTATTTGGGTGATATGTCGCTACCTTGTTATTTGGGTGACATGTTGCTACCTTGTTATTTGGGTGATATGTTGCTACCTTGTTATTTGGGTGATATGCTGCTACCTTGTTATTTGGGTGATATGCTGCTACCTTGTTATTTGGGTGATATGTTGCTACCTTGTTATTTGGGTGATTTGTTGCTACCTTGTTATTTGGGTGATATGTTGCTACCTTGTTATTTGGGTGATATGCTGCTACCTTTTTATTTGGGTGATATGCTGCTACCTTGTTACTTGGGTGATATGTTGCAACCTTGTTATTTGGGTGGTATGTTGCTACCTTGTTATTTGGGTGACATGTTGCTACCTTGTTAATTTGTTAGTTGCATGCTTGTTCAGGGTCTATGTAAAGTATCAGAGGCAGAGGATCAGCAGGACAGCCAGGTAACTGGTATTGCTTAAAAGGATATAAATATGGCAGCCCCCATATCCCTCTAGCTTCAGTCGTCCTTTAAATTGAGACTACATTTTTGGATGTTGAAGATATATAGAAATAATACAATTCCATAACAAGACACAGGTTGGTGAAACATCCCAGTCGGATCAGAGCAGAGACTGACATTATGACATATGCTTGTCTGTGAATGGCACTGGCCACTTACCTAAGACATAAATTCTGTTTCCTCGCAGGAAAGTGGAGGCACCATAACGTGGGGTGGGCATGGGGGGGAGCTGCTGCCAGCAGTCCTTTGTTGGCTCATAGACTCTTACCAAGGCCTGAGGGGAGGTATCTGCGCCCATTCCTCCGAAGGCATAAATCTTCCCTTCTGCAAGAGAACAAGGCTGGGTGTGAGAAATACTTTGCAACTTTATTGCCATCTGCGCCTTAACCTGTGAGACTTTTCATTACTTCCTGACTGGACAGGAAGTAAAAATATCTCTCCAAGAGACACAGGAAAACACATAAAAGCTTTAATGGTTTTTATGTCTGCCATTCAGTTCCTGTCTTCAGGACTAAGGGGAGTTATATTAAAGGGACACTTAAGTCAAACAAAAAAAATGAGTTTTACTCACCTAGGGCTTCCAATAGCCCCCTGCAGCTGTCCGGTGCCCTCGCCGTCTCCCTCCGATCCTCCTGGCCCCGACGGCAGCCACTTCCTGTTTCGGTGACAGGAGCTGACAGGCTCGGGACGCGAGTGATTCTTCGCGTTCCCAGACACATTAGCACCCTTTATGCTGCTATATGGTATATGATATATGCTATAGCAGCATAGATGGCGCTATTGTGGCCAGGAACGCGAAGAATCACTCGCGTCCCCAGCCTGTCAGCTCCTGTCACCGAAACGGGAAGTGGCTGCCGGCGGGGCCAGGAGGATCGGAGGGAGACGGCGAGGGCACCGGACAGCTGCAGGGGGCTATTGGAAGCCCCAGGTGAGTAAAACTAAATCTCCTCAGTTGTGGTAACACCAAAAGCAATATGAAACAAAGAGTGGTTGTAACTCCTTTCCATCTATGCAAAACTAAAAACATTTTTTTCCCTGGAATTACATACCTCCCAATTTTTTGAGATAAGAAAGAGGGACACTTAAGCCACACCCCTAATGGACCCCTAAGCATAACAAAGATTTCATAGGAAAAATATGGTGTTTTATATAATTCAAACCACACTAGTCCTTTCTAACAAATAGTTTTCTTTCATATTAACATTTGGAAATAAGAAATATATCAATTTATGAAGAGAATAAAGTTTAGAGTCAATCAAACATTTTTTGGTAGAAAAATACATATTTACATAGATTTGTACATCAGTCCTGAAGGAGGGACAAATGAGGATGAAAGAGGGACAGAGGGACTGGGATTCAAAAGAGGAACTGTCCCTTCAAAAGAGGGACGGTTGGGAGCTATGGAATTCCATGACCACCTTGTTTTTTTTATTTTTGGTTGAAATTGACTTTAGAATCCTGCCTAGCCTGGAGAATTAATTTCATAACTTTCTCCCAAATTAATTTAGCCGTGTTCAAATATGCTGTAAATCCGTACAAAACATCTTTTCAAATCATTGCGAGGCCTTACAGATTTCTGTCGCCACAGTGTTAGGTGCACAAACAAATCACTAACACAGTGTAATCCCCGCCACATTTACAACAAGGGCAAAGTAAAAAAAGTAAAAACAAATAAAAGCAAAGTAGAAACAAAATAAACAAACACAACAAAGAACAAGAGCTCATAATGGTATATATTATTTTCCATGGTTAAATCGTAGCATCTGAAAAAATTATATTCAGATCAGCCTGGCCTGAGAACATCTTATTTAAATTGAATTAGAAAAAGCGCGCAGGCAGATGTAATTAATGTTTTCCGCACTGTTAGATGCCTCAGATACAAACGTGGAGAAGAAAGCGGGGGGTGGGAGTTATTGTTTCATCCCGCTCATCCAGCAATTCTCCACGCTGCACGGACATCACACACTCCAACTAACCTGCCTGGCTTCTCTCATGCAGGTTAAAGGATGGAAAACGGAGATATTATTAGCAGGGCTGTGGAGTCGGAGTCGTGGAGTCGTGCAATTTTGGGTGCCTGGAATCGGAGTCGGGAAAAAATGCACCGACTCCTAATGAATTTGTAACTGTAATTAAAATAGAAAATATGATAAAATGTTCTATTTCTCAGATAATAGTCATTAAAAATAATGTATATACACAGTATATATACAGTAATAGCTGTGCTTAGTCCACAAAAATGAAATAAACCAATCAAAATTAGTTACTTGTGCTGCTTCAATAAAGCAGTCGCCGTATTTTTAAGGTCAGATATACATATCTGATTGTGACTGTATATACGATGTGTACACAGGAAACCCTTATATACACTAAATAACATCTATGCTGTAAGAATAAAGCCTGATGTGTAGCTGTGTCACTAATAGAGATGGTCAATGAGATGGAAATAATTCTGCGTTGATGCTGATTTATGCAAAGGTATGCACTCCCTTTGCTGATGAAATCAAATAATTTGATATATTGTTAAAATTTGGTTTGGTGACTACAAATTAAAGGGTACCTGAGACGGATGAAAAGTAAAGTTTTATACATACCTGGGGCTTCCTCCAGCCCCCTTCAGGCTAATAAGTCCCTCGCTGTCCTCCACCACCCGGATCTTCTGCTATGAGTCCTGGTAATTCAGCCAGTCAGCGCTGTCCGGCAGCATGCCGCTCCCACAGCCAGGAACATTCTGCACCTGCGCAATAGTGCTGCACAGGTGTAGTATGCTCCTGGCGGCGGAGTGTGTGCATGCGCACTACGCCCGACTGGCTCAAGTACCTGGACTCATAGCAGAAGATCCAGGTGGTGGAGGAGGACAACAAGTTACTGATTATCCTGAAGGCGGCTGGAGGAAGCCCCAGGTATGTAAAAAACTTTAATTTCATCTGTCTCAGGTTTACTTTGTTACACAGTAGTACTATACTCTACATATGCACTCCCCACAGAGCTGCAGGGAATCCACTGAGAATGTTGTGCACATTGAACACAGAGGTGTTGTCTGTCACCCATAAACCTTGTTCAGATTGTGCATGAAGAATGTGTAATAGAGGAAGAATCTCCTCTTTCCCCTGCAGAGTACCTGCACATCACTCTTACATGTACCCACAGTTACATTGCCTAGGGCCTGATAGATGGTCTTTGTTCCAGTTTGTTCCTTTTACAAGTACTCTTACCAAGGACTAGTTTTAGTCTAAAGGGAATAAATATAATAGTCTACATATCCTTCTCACTTCAGTTGTCTTGTAAAATTCCTAAGCGTTGGCAGTTAAGAGACGAATTTCATGTTACATACTTTTAATCAACAAAATTGTAATATGAAAATTAGAGGAGTCGGAGTCGAGGAGTCGGAGTTGGTGGAATCCTAAACTGAGGAGTCGGAGTCGGTGGATTTTTGGACCGACTCCACAGCCCTGATTATTAGACCTCAAGTTGGGGTGTTTGTTAGCTGACATGTCTGACAAACACAGAAGTGGCCATTTTATTTGAGAACCAACGAATTAACGAGGAACTGTAAGCAAGGATTGGACTTCATTCCAATCAGTAGCTGATACCCCCTTCCCATGAGAAGCTACGGGAAGGCTAGAAGACGTCGCTGGAGGCTCGGTGAGTATTTTATGGCCTGCAAACCTCCCTAAAAAACCCCGAAACACAGTCCTGATTATCCCTCAGGATGCCGGTTAGTTGAGACTTCTGATTGCGTGAATTCCAGATATTGAGGACTTTTCTGTGTTATGAATACAGTGCTGGGAAGAAAAGAGGTGTAACATTTAGGGCCCATGGCCTCTGTAGACGTGCACTGAGGCGACTTATGTATTCAAGTCTATTTAGCTGTTATGAATTATTTAAATCGGTAAAAATGCCATGGCCTTCAAACGCCAGCCCTGTGTCTGTATCCAATTATCCACTCCAAAGCGTATTAACTCCAAGTATTCATTCGGTTACATTTGGGTATTGATGGTTATTTAAGCAGTGCGGCCTACAGAGTTCCATTGATTTGACCGGACAAAGATAAGTCAACAGGAGACCGCATTCAGCCGTATTTCATTCACCGCAATGCGCATTGGAACGAAGCAAACGTTGTAAACGATCTGTCAGGCTCCCTTCATTGTACCGTGTCAAGGTGTGACCCTCTCTTCAACAATTAACAGCATTCTGATCAATGGCCGATAAACCATCCAGAATACGTTGCCAAGCTGTCAACCACTTTGGATCTATACACCTTCCGGGAATTAGCCGAGGCACCCTCGCTCTTCCTAAACGGCGACTGAGATTGAAACTTAATTATAAAACGTTTTCCTTTTTAATCATCCTCTCCAGGGGAAAAAAGAATTTGCTAATTATTTGTGATAAGCGTTGACACCCAGAACGCCGCAGTCAGATACTTGAACCGAAAGGTTTAGGCTCGGGGAGGGTGGCGGCGAACGTCTCCCGGGTTCCGTCAAGCAAAAAGGCATGTCGATGGTAAAACTAATTAAGCATAAAACTTTTACATCGCTGCCAACGGTTCTGATATCTTTTTACCTGTGGGAGATGTGAGGCTTCTGCGTCGGTATGCAGATTTTATGGAAATCTTTGCGATCGTGCCGGAGACGAAAAAAAAGGGGAAGACTTCTTAATTAAAATTGATCTTTGTGCGTCTGCCCAGGAGATAAGCTGGATGCAGGAGCGTAATTCTGTTTGCCTCCTTTTAAATGCGTTTACAACAAGAACTCGTTTGTAAATGACGCTTTAAATGTCAGATTATTTATGAAGTGCGACTTTGCGACCGAGAAATCCGCTGCGGATTCTTTTCTCGCCAGGCTCCCCGCCAGCAGATAAATCTATATTCAGATATGGATATTAAGGGTGTATGTTAATGAAGGTTGAAACTTAAAGAAGGACCCCGGCGCAGCAGTGAAGGAACCAATCGTTCCTGCGCTATGATGGTTCATTTTTAGGCTTTTCACTGAGGATTTCTGGTGCTAGTGACAAGTTTCAAGGGCCAAGTCTGGGCTTTCTGGAAGAGGCACTGTGTAGTAGGCTTTCAGTGGAATCATGGGAGTAACAATAGCCCCTGCGACCCCTTTATTGTATTTTCAACCTTTACTAATAAAATACCTTAAAGGAAACCTGTAGGAAAAAAACATTTTCCCTATGGGCTACTCACCTTGGCAGGGGGAAGACTCTGGATCCTAAAGAGGCTTGCCTTCCCCTGTTGTCCTTTGCAAACCCCTTCCACTGCTGGGACCCTGAAAAGTGGCCTCCTCACGCATGCGCTCTAGGTCTGTCCCGCTCAGGCTCCAGCAGAAATAGCCGAGACCAATCAGGTCTATGCTACTACACAGGTGCAGATGACTCATGCTTGCGCAGTGGCACTGACCCAATTCAGCCAGGCTTTTTCAGGAGAAAGCTGACAAGCTCTTTTTCAGGGGTCCTAGCTGTAGAATGGAGGGACAGAGGAGGATGCGGGAAGCCTTTTTTGGATCCAGAGGCTTCCTCCTACTGAGGTGAGTACCCCATAGGGGCACTTTTTTCCCCTACAGGTACACTTTAAAAGCCCCCCCCCCCCCCCCCTCACCCAGCAAGAAAATACTCAAAATAAATGTAAAATAACTTTTTTACCTAGTTTTTTTTAGTACTTTTTCAATTGGTAAGTGCCGAAAAGTTGTTCTTTAGATATGTCCTAAATTATGTCCTAAAAGAAAACTCATGTGAAAAAGTTGATTGAATAAGGAACAATATGCTAAGAACAGCTCTGTAGTGCCTCTTCCTGCAGATGTCACGCCTAGGGATCTGACTGGTATGCCTATGCTTGAAACTGCCCTGTTTGCCCCCTATTTGTAGCCTCCTGTTTCCATTTGTAGCCTCCTCTTTCCCATGCAGCTGCCCCCGTAGCTTACAGCCTCTCTTGGACCTGTGTGGCTTTCCCATAAATCCATTCTTGACTAGGGATGAGCTTCCAAATTCCACGGAATTCGGATTTCCGAGTTTTCGATTAGAAATCGGCTTTGCGCAGGGGAAATCAGTAATCGAAATTCCACGGAATACAGCATTACAGAGACTCTGACTTTTTAGGCTAATCACAAGACTTGGAAGTATTGGGCCAATCAGAGAATCAGGATTGTACTGGGGAAACGGTAGCAGGAAAAAAGGGCGCCGGCTGAGAGTGGACGAAAAGGGCGCCGCCATAGACTTTAATGCAATTATTGTTAATACTGCGAAAAAAGCTGAAAAAAGGGCGCTGTGATAAATATCGTTGACAACAGTAGAACATTCAAGTTTTTGAAGTATGTTATCGTTTCAGAAGCTTGCAACGTTATAGTTTTTACCATATTATTTCGTTTGTATGATTTTACATTATTAAAGATATTATTGTTTCTATGTGTAAAAGGGCGTTTGTGCAGAGGGAGTGGTAAGGGTTAGGCATCACCAGGGAGAGTGGTTAGGGTTAGGCACCACCCGGGCGGGGGTTAGTTTTAGGCAACACCAGGGTAGTGGTTAGGGTTAGGCACCACCAGGGGGGTGGTTAGGGTTAGGCACCACCAGGGGGGTGGTTAGGATTAGGCACCACCTTGGTTAGGGTTAGGCGCCACCAGGGGAGTGGTTAGTTTTAGGCACCACCAGGGGAGGGTTCTGTGTGAGGGTAGGGTTGGGTTAAGCTGGATTGTTGAATTACGTAACGATATTTAATGTTAATATCTTTTCCTTATTATTTCTCGTCTGGTTCTACAACGGTATTTATCATTGACCAAGCTTGACAATGATGTTTATCATTATTAGATTTTGTTAATAACCGGACGCATTTCATTATCAAGTCGGGCCCTTTTCTCACGGTGCCCTTTTTTCATGCACGCGTGGAAACAGACCTACATTTTCAGACCAATCAATTCAGAAGAGTACCACAGTTGCCAATCAGAAATGTGGGTTACACATAATAGCGGACTTCTACAAAAAATAGCAGATTACACAAAAATCTTTTTGTTTTGTTTTTTTGAATGAACTGACTTCATTTAAAAAAAATAGCAAGAAAAAAATAAAAACATTTAGAGGAAATCGGAAATTCCGATTTTTAAAGAATTTCATGAAGATCGGAAAGACACTTTTGAATGTGAAATCCGGTGAATCGGAAGTTTGCATTTCCGACCAGCCCTATTCCTGACTGAGAATAAGCATCACGACAAGATTTCTGGAAAGGCCACAAAGGCCCGGGCCTTGGTTGGCTGCAGTTCAAGGGGGCATCTGGGCATGAAAGAGGGGTTGCTACATATAAAAGAGGAGGCTGGAGATGGGGAGCAACACATGAAAAAGGGAAACTGATGCTCAAGGGAGCTGTTCATGAATGGGAGGGGCTGCAGTACATGGATGATACACATGGAAGAGGGGGTGGTAAATGGAATGGGAGGGGCTGCTGCACATGGATGATACACATGGAGGAGGGGGCGGAACATGGAATGGGAGGGGCTGATGTACATGGATGATACACATGGAACAGGGGGTGGTACATGGAATGGGAGGGGCTTCTGTACATGGATGATACACATGGTGGAGGTGGCGGAAAAAGGAATGGGAGAGGCTTCTGTACATGGATGATACACATGGAGGAGGGGGCTGCACATGATATGGGAGGGCCTGCAGTACATGGATAATACACATGGAAGAGGAGGCTGCACATGGAATGGAAGGGGCTGCAGTACATGGATGTTACACATGGAGTAGGGGCTGCACATGGAATGGGAGGACGCTGCTGCACATGGAATGGTAGCAGTGGCGTAGCTAAGGAGCTGTGGGCCCCGATGCAAGTTTTACAATGGGGCCCCCCAAACACTCTATACATATAAACTGATACGCCGCACCAAAACCTGCCAATGGCAACTACAGTGTCAGAGGTGAAAGAAGGGGATGGAGAACAGTTTGTTAATGATTATCACTATTCAAAGTATCTATAGAAGTGATTATTATGAGCACAGGACCAATAGAGAGCTAATACTGTAGTTGAGGGAGGGCCCTTCGGGGCCCCTCTGGCCCAAGGGCCCCGATGCGGTCGCTACCTCTGCACCCCCTATTGCTACGCCCCTGAATGGTAGGGACTACAGTACATGTATTGTGAGGATATATTGGGGTGAGGATGATATGTACGGTAATATGCAGGATATAGCCGCCGTATGGTATTGCACCAAAGCCATATTTTTCATTTTCCTGTCTGCTGTGTAATTCAGATGTGTATGCCTGCTACAAGCAAGTCTGGCTTTGGGGGAAGCTACTAATTGTATATAGTACATTTGTGAACAGGAGAGCAGGAACTTCTGAATGGATTTGCTAATGTGTCAATAGACCTATGTTGGCATTAAATTCCTCTGGAAGCAGGGAGCTTGGACATTAGCATACAGTTCCTCTGGCCATCAAGGATACAGGTAATTAGGTAACGATCCCCTTTTGTCTGGACTGTTGAGGAAGCCTTAACCTCCCTGGCGTTCTATTAAAATCGCCAGGGAGGCTGCGGGAGGGTTTTTTTCTTATAAAAAAAAAACTATTTCATGCAGCCAACTAAAAGTTGGCTGCATGAAAGCCCACTAGAGGGCGCTCCGGAGGCGTTCTTTCGATCGCCTCCGGCGCCCAGAATAAACAAGGAAGGCTGCAATGAGCGGCCTTCCGTGTTTTGCTTATATCGTCGCCATAGCAACGAGCGGAGTGACGTCATGGACGTCAGCCGACGTCCTGACGTCAGCCGCCTCCGATCCAGCCCTTAGCGCTGGCCGGAACTATATGTTCCGGCTGCGCAGGGCTCGGGCGGCTGGGGGGACCCTCTTTCGCCGCTGCTCGCGGCGGATCGCCGCAGAGCGGCGGCGATCAGGCAGCACACGCGGCTGGCAAAGTGCCGGCTGCGTGTGCTGCTTTTTATTTCATAAAAATCGGCCCAGCAGGGCCTGAGCGGCGACCTCCGGCGGTAATGGACGGGTATACTCGTCCATACCGTCAAGGAGGTTTATCAAGTTTTCATCTGGAGTAGAGAAGCCTTTTGATGTCTGTTAGGATACAATCTTGCCTGTTGAAATCTGCAACCTTCAAAAAGCTAAAACAGGAACCCTTTGAAGTTCGCATATCACAGGAATATGACAAGCGTTCTGTGATGTCACAATCTAGGAGATTGCATTAGTTCCTGGGGGCTGGACATTAAATGCCCCAGGGGACACTTCGGACTATTTAAGTTGGTCCAGGACAGTCAAGGGGATCTTCTCCTGGAGGTAGCGCATAGCTAGGGATGATCTCGACTCCTGGTCGAAAAACGGCGTTCTCCCTTCAAACAACGTTCTAACCTACGCTGGTAACGTTCTTTTTTCCCTTATTTTACGCAACTGTCCTTATGTGTAACTTTGTTTCTTAACTCTGTAATGTTTATTTTGTTTTTTGTAATCTTTTGTATATATTATTTTCTGCATTGTTCCACTTTTTCCTGGAAAATTAAATCGTTATTTAATAAGTTTGACTTCTGCTGTACTAAACTAACACTCATAGCCTAGAGGAGACTGAAGTGTAACTGTGTATAAGTTCATGCCTAATTGTATGTTTGAGCAACCCTACCGTATAAGATTGTGATTGCATTGTGTGTGGGGCATTTGTCATACGTTGGCCTAAAGCGCGCAGCTGACCCAACGTACGAAAACGCCAGTGCGAGTAGCTCGACAGCAGAGTGGCTAACAGTATCGTTCGGAACGACTGTTAGTGGTTTTGCTTCACTACAGTGTAAGTTTGCAATTGTGCGTGTGCGTGCGTGGCGTTCCCGTATTCGGCCTAAGCGCCAAGCTGACCCGTATACGAAAACGTGGATTGATGAGCACTCGACCGCAGAGTAGACGTTTCTAGCAACAGCTAGTGGTGGCAGTAAGGAGCGTTTGAGGGTCCCAGCCTTGTCTGTAGCTTGAATAAGGCTGTTCCCCGCTTGATCTGGTCAAACCCGCAGTCGGGAACCGTATACGCAGGCGTGCTGCGGGCCGGTTCCTGACATGTATAATACACATTGAGTGGGGGGCTGCATATGGAATGGGATGGGCGCTACTGCACATGGAAGGGGAGTCACAACACACTTGGCCTAGGGGCAGAAAAAGAGTATAAATCCAGCTTTGAGAGGTGTGGGCTTTGTTGAGCCAGCAGCTGAGACCAGCGCATCCCCAGTGTTGGTCCCAGCAGCAAGCAGTCTGTAAGAAATCTCAATCTAGATAGATGGAGTCATTACAGCGGCAACAAAGATGCACACATCTCGCCACTTTCATTATGCCTCCCGACGCTGCCGCAGGAATTCATTTACAGTATAAATAAATAAATGCTTTTCTCTATTGGCGAATAAAGTTTTATTGAGACATCGTTTAAGTGTGATGGATGAGCCGGCACCGGTGCGGCTGTGATTCAGGCGAGGAGCCGCTGGCCCCCTGTGCCGGGTCATGCCACTGACAGCAGCAAAGTTTAAAGCACTTCCTGACGTGGCTGAGATACATTTATCACGCAGGTAGCAGCTGACCTTATGCGTCTAGCTGAGACTTTCCGCTAATTGCTGGATTAAAACTTATAAAGGCGACGCCAGGCTGAAGTCTTTGTAGCAGCACATCATCTTCCTGACGTGTCGCTGGCCTGGAAAACGTTCCTCTGTAAAGCAATTTGTCATCGGCTGTAAAAAAATAAAGCCACGGCTATTTTCAGGGATTTCGTAGTAGAAGATGATTTCCAGGAGAAGCGTACAGTTACAAGATAACTGATAAGAGATAATGGCACAGAGGAGAGCTAATTCCCGCCTACACACCGTTCTCCAAAATCAGGACATTGTATAATCAATACTGTAAAAGCGATCCCGAGCCGAAGCTCGGATTCAAAATAAGATATTTAACTAAAGAGAGGGAAGCCTCAGGATCCTATAGAGCAGGGGTTCCCAACCATCGGGCCGCGGCCCACTGTGGTGGGTCTGTCACCTCGCCCCCCCCCGGGGCAGCAGTTCCCATGGTAACAGCTACAGGAAGCCGCTGTCCCGCTTCCTTCCCTCCTTTGGAATTTGTAATTGGAGATGCTGTTAAGAGGAGAGCGGCTACGGGGGAATATAAGAAAGGAAGCGGCGCCCGCTCATAAGGTAACAGGAGCGGCGGCTGCGGGGGGAGGGGGGGGCTTACACTACCTACCCATACTGAGCACTATAATGGGCACTATACTAGCTATACTGGGCACTATACCCAAACCCCCCTCCCCCTGTAACCTGCTGTGCACGACGCTGTCCACTAGGTCGCGCGCACTGCCCCCCAAATTTGGTCAGAAAGTGGTCCCCGGGCCGGAAAAGGTTGGGGACCCCTGCTATAGAGGCTTCCCTCGGTGGTCCGATGTCCCCCATTGCTGAGTGCAGCGTCCCTCCACATTGGGGCCATGCGGCTCCGGTTTACTGGGCATGCATGGGTGTGCGCATGGGGCTACTGCACGGCCATGCTGAAGGAAGAGGAGCTGCGCAGCCCCGATATGATTAGTGACAATGACTTGTTGCCAATCTTCTGGGGGGCTCGCTCAGCGATGGGGAGCATTAGAGCACCAAGGGAAGCCTCAAAAGAGATGGCCCGAGCAGTTTGCCGGTGAGCAGTATTCTGCGAACATCGGCTGTTTGTATTCGTAGTGAACAGCGAACATTTGGCGTATTCGATTCGCCGCATATACATCATCATTGAGCTAAATTTTTACCCCTTACCTCACAGTCAGCAGACACATGGCAGCCAATCAGCTAGAACCCATTTTTTGGACCCCCTTTCAAAAAGCAGTAGCGGTGGCCATATTGGATCAATTCTCTGCTGGTTGCTGACTGTTAGTGAGAGCAGAGTCAGACTTGCTGCAGATAGGTAGGCAAAGCATCAGCTAGGCCTGTGTTCTTGTTCCTCACTTGCTGTGAAAGCACCCCAAACAGCCCTATTGAGGGATAGCACATTGTGCACACTACTGCTGCTGCCTCATTAAGTTGCAGGCACAGGACCACTCCAGTGCCATATTATTTCACTCTATTCTGATAGTACTATAGCATTTCTCTGTGTGAGACACTCCACAGCCCACTGACACCCAGAGCTGTGCATAATGTGATTTCTGCCCTTTAGGGATTAAAACCCGACTTTTGGCATGGATCCCCCTTTTGGCATGCACCTGTCCAGGTGTTAGACTCCTTGAAACAACATTTCCATCACTTTTGTGGCCAGAAACAGTCTTTGTAGGTTTTAAAATTTGCCTGCCCATTGAAGTCTATGGTGGTTCGCCAGATTCGCCTGTTCGCGAACATTTGCGGAAGTTTGCAATAAATACAATACAATAGCATGTGTAAAACGCTTTTCTCCCATAGGACTCAACAAATAGTTCCTATATCTACATATTGCCGTATCTAGTTATGTAGCCCCGCCCTCCCAGTGATCCTTATCCTATTAGCTATGCAGAATGTAATCCCCGCCCCCTTTCTCATGCATTCTGGGAGATCAGGTATATTTTGTACTGACTTAGGATTGGAACAGTAACCAAACATTCTACACAGCTGCACCTGGCAGGACTAAATCTAAGAACGTTGCCTGTGATAAATTTCAGAATGTAAATCAAGAGGAAGAAAGATTTTACAATGGGCAAACACTGACTTAGGGCCCTTTTCCACTAGCGGCGTTTGCGATGCTGAATCCCAAAATCGCAAACCGCTAGTGATTTTTTAAATCGCTACGGTTTGCTAAATAACATAGGAATCGCGGTAGGTTATTTCCACTACCGCGATTAGTTTTTGCCTCAAATGCGATCGCGCTGCGGAGCGATATTTGCCGCGATTTTGCTATGCACACTACAGCATAGCAAAATCGTGAACGCAATCGCCGGAACTTTCCTGCACTTTGCGATTCAGCAATCACTTTGCGATTCAGCAATCGCCAAGTGGAAATGGGCCCTAAATAATTTATAAATGAATATTGCAAAAAAAAAAGAAAAAAAGAAAAAGTAATTTCATTCATTACATTGAGTCCTTCTGGGGCTATATTAGCCACACTCTTGACCGGTAACTCCTATTTTTGCTGCTGGGTGAGACATAACCTGATAAGTAAGTTTTCTTAGTGCCGGCAAGTCATCAAAATGAAGGCAGGAGAAAATTATGTAGAACTGATCTGAACTTGGCAAAAAAGAGGAAAAAAAAAGTGGGGGCCTGTGAGGTTGCCATAGCAACCAGTCACATTTCATTTATCATGTTATTAACAAGAATGGTGAGTAATGGCTCTGAAGGACTCCACTCATTTTGTTTTCGCTAATATTTGCCCGTTTTTATGGCTGTTTTTCATCATCACCAGCTTTAAGAGAGAATGGGGTAAAATGATTTCAGCATGGTAGGCAGAAATATTTGAATAACAGTAATTCATAATAATGCTTTATAGACTAAAAATTAAATATTGGAAATAATAATAAAAAATAATTAATAAAATAATCATATTCCACCCCAAAAAATAAAAAACATTGTACAATCTGTACATTTGGTAACCATTGTGCTAGGAGGAACTTGTAGTGCGCCATGTCTGAAGGCCCATAAACCACAAGAAGATTTTTCGCATTGAACCGTTAGCGAGGAACAACCCGTTTGTGCAATATCGCATAACACACCAGCTCCGACCTATCAGAGCGGAAAGTATGGATTTGGCCCATAAATGGAATAAAAAGGATTAACCATTCTGATTATTTCAGATATAATCGATCAACAAAACAGACTGATAAAACAATTGACAATTGGTCGTTTGTAGCCGATTGGCACCATCAACACTGTTCAATCCAATCAATCGGAAAGGTTGATCAGTAAAATTGCATTGTTAATAAGAATCCTTAAATACATTGATTACTGGGATCAATAAGAGTGTATGTGTGTAGTTGGGCGCTAGCTGTTCATCCGGGGGCAGCTGGTGATAGTGGTCTTGGGCGGTAAAAAGTACAAATCCGGCCCTTTTTATACGTTTCTTGGGAGGAGGATTAGAGCTAATGAATAAATGATAGTATCTACTCATTGAAAATTAAACAGAATCTCATTTGCTAGCTCCAATATCAAAACAAATACTGTATTTTTTGGACTATAAGACTCACTTTTTCTCCCCCAAAAGTGGGGGAAAAAGTCACTGCGTCTTATAGTCCAAATGCAGGGAGTTCCTGACTTGTGAACACCTGCCAATACAAACCTCCAACACGCTGCAATGTCTGGGAATCCCTGTACTGTGCCCAAGGAGAACAGAGGTGGATACATGGGGACCACAGGAGGAAACAAGGGGGTCAGAGGATGACACAGGGAGACACATGAGGTACAAAGGGGACATAATCCATAAGATGCCCCTTCACCATGGATGCACCAAGTTTAGTATATTTTTTTCCCCTGGTTTTTGTCCTCTAAACCAAGGTACGTCTTATGGTCAGGAGCATCTTATAGTTCGAAAAATACGGTACACTAAAGCCTAATAAGCAATGCTATGCATGATAAGGTGGTCATACACAATTCCATCCTATCCTATATAATATGACCCCTGTGTCCCTGCGTCCTCCTCTGTCCGTGCTTCCAGACTTGACAGTTTGCTGTCTGTGAACCTCATTGCATTGTGGGAAATAACAGATTTTTCCAACTGCCAAGCAAGCAACACCTCCCTGTGTGCATATACTTTAGACAGTGGTGGGGGAAGGGTGAGCAGGACGCGTCTGCACACGGGTTCTGGGGCGACAGGAGGAGGGGAGGGGGTCTTGGCCCTGGTCTAGCGCCCGTTTATTAACGGGCGGGCCTTTTTACATATTTTTCAATCATAAAAATCTGATCAATTATTCCACTTGATCAAATAAATAAAAAAATCAAGCCGAGGTACCAGACTACGATAGATCGAGGTTTCTGAAAATGCAGGAAAAATGATCGAATGATCAAAAGTGTAATTTGGTGTGTGTGCCCTGCTGCTGCTCCTCCACATATATGTACATAGGTAGAAGAGTACTTACAGAGCCAATTGTTTTCACAAATATATATTATTATTGCATGATCTCTCTCTTTCTTTTCACTAATTGATTTTTCACTATGTTCTGTATTTATACTAGCTGAAGATCCGGCATTTCTCGGGTTATTTGGTTGTTGTTGGGTCCGGACACTTTTTCTAACCTTGACACACGGTCATTAAATTACCAAGTTTGTGAGCTTTGGGGTACTTGGCATCAATAATTGGAGAATCAAAGCAGTTTACATTTTCCCATTAAAATTCATCAAATAATTGTGATTGGCTGTTTGTGCCTCTGCCCCCTGTTCTGAATTTTAACCCCAGTCAGCCAATGACTGACTGTACCAGGTTTGAGACTTGTGCCATTAACAGTGTAAGGATGGCAGCAATTTAAATATTCTCCTTGAAAACAATAGGTGAATTTTGATTGGCTGTTGTAGGCTCCACCCACTTTTCTGAATATTAATCCCAGTCATCCAGTGATTATGCCAAGTTTGAGAACCCTGCCATTAACAGTGTAAGAAGGGCTGACGTTTACATCTTATTGAATGACTGACATTTGATTGGGTGTTTTATGCTCACGTTCACTAAGTTTTTAACCATGCGTCCAACTGTGCCAAGTTTGGGGACTCTGGCTGTATTACTGTGAGAACGCGATAGCCTTTTACATTTTCCCATTAACGTGAATGGGTGAAATCTGACTGGCTGTTATTAGGTCCACCCAGGTATGCAGGGGTGAATCGGCCTGTGATTTATGACAGCCAACATATCTCTCTTTCTGATCAGATGATATCAGAGAAAGATCTGTCTCTTAGTCGATCGGCCGCAAAAATCACTAGATGCATGGGTAACTTTAGGGATATGCAAAAGTTTAGCAGCAGGTAACTTGTAGGACTTGATCCCTCGGGCGATACTGCGGGCCGAGCTCTGATTATCAGCACCGTGATGGAAGCGAGTATCTGGTGCCGCAGGTTACATCGTGAAATGCACTTTACACACAGACCAGATCTCGAGGAAAGAGTCAATTATCACACCATCCTTCTCTCAGAGCTCTGTGTTTTGTGCCTGCATCAGCGATTTCCGAACTTCCACCGTCATCTTTCTTCGAAGCAGGTTGTCGAGGAGTCTTTTGTCTTCCCTTCTGCTTCTGATGACGGTACAGTTTCTCGAGAAAAAAAACCTTACAACTCGTTTACCGTGATTGCCGCGTTCTACGTGCTGTGAAGTCCCCTTAGCAGCCGTAGCTGTCACCTTGTCACGGCCGAACTTTGCCCCAGGAGGTCAATCCTACAAATCACTCCTGAAAGTAACGACTTGTCTTCGATTTGAGTAATCATTTTTTGTTGTTGTTGTTGTTGCCAGTCGCCGTTTGTACGCTGCGGGCGCCCTTCGCAACAAAGTCAGCTGCGTTTAATATTTCATGGACAAAACAAAACCAGATTCTGCCTTGCCGGGGAAAAGACTTTGAAAGTTAGCTTCAAGTGACTTGCACAGAATTTAGAGTGTCGGTGCGCTTCCCTTTAAGTGTGGTTAAGATGTTTCTGAATGAGGCTCTCATTAATAATGCAATATACGTACGCATCTGATTTGTGGAAAGAGTTTGGGTCCCAGCCTTTAATGTCTGGCGAGCACATTTATATGAATTTATTTATTTCTCAACCAAAAGTTTGGCTTATTGCCTCTTCTAAACTGCTTTAGTACTAAGTTTATTTTATTTATATAGCGTTGACATCTTCCGCAGCACTTTACTGAGTACATAGTCATGTCACTGACTATCCTTATAGGTGCTCACAATCTAATCCCTACCATAGTCGTGGTCTAATGTCCCATCATATTATTATTATTATTGTGTATTTATACAGCACTGACATCTTCTGCAGCACTTTACTGAGTACATAGTCATGTCACTGACTGTCCTCAGTAAATCCAAACAGTGGGAAGCAGCACCCATGAACAAAGATGCTGTGGTGTGCCAATGCCTAGGGCCACAGTACCATGTGATCTATGAGCATAAAGTCCACAGAGGCAGGCACCACCAGTAGTAAAACATAGCTCTTTATTCAAAAATAGGTAAAATGACATGCAGTAAAAAATGGCTACAGGGGCAGCCCGCCGTTTCAAGCTTCTCCACTCTTTCTCAAGCCGTTAAGCCATGCCAGGTTCTTTTAGCCGGGTGCTCCACCCGGCTAGTTTTGGTGAGCATCCAGCTTTCATTGGCTTGCCTCCTAATCCTCCTCCTGTGCTGTAAGCTAAATTGCCCAGAGAAGCACCTGCAATTCCCAGGTTGTGTCCCACCCAGCTACTTTTTTAGGCCACCCAGTTGAAAACAAATTCTGGGGAAAACACTGCATAATTATAGTCTAAGGGCTCATTCACACTACAGAGCGCATACACGAACGCGATATCGTGTATGCGTTGCCATCGTGCGGCCAACGCACAGAATACAAGTTGTGGTGCGCTAGGAGCGCAGACATTGGCAGCCAACTAATCAGGAGAATGTGTGCGTTGTGCAATTAGATCTTCCCAGAAGCGTTACATCATATTACATCGTAACACATGGGAACGCACACCTGTAATGTGAATGGTAACATGAAAGTCTATGGACTTTCATGTTGCCATGTAGATTGTACACTATGTGCGTTGCGTCAAAACTGACAGCACAGCACATAGTGTGAATGAGCCCTAATGTCCTACCATATTATTATATTTATTATTAATATTATGTGTTCAAATACATAAATAAATAAATATATAAATACTTAAATAAATAAATACATATTTATATAGCACTGACATCTTCTGTAGCACTTTAGAGTACATAGTCATGTCACTGACTGTCCTCAGAGAAGCTCACAGTCTTATCCTACCGTAGTCATAGTCTAATGTCCTACCCTATTATTATTATGTATTTCTATAGCACTGACATCTTCTACAGCACATTACAAAGTACATAGTCATGTCACTGACTGGAATCCCTACCATGGTCGTAACAATTACTCCTGCAACCCCTGCCATCGTGGGGGGGGGGGGGGCAGAGGCTTTGGGGGCCACTCCTCCTCCCTCTCCCACCACTTTCTCCTGCCATAGCAGGAGCGTGTGTAATTTTTTCCTGCTTACAGACGCTGCTTCATAGCAGAACATGCTCTGCTGCCATTTGCAAGAATCACATGATTCTCAGGGACCAATGGGGCCCCATGCTATCATTTTTCCAGGGGGCCCTATTAAGTCTAGTTACGCCCCTGATCCCTAGGGGGCATAACCATAGTCATAGTCGAAAGTCCTACCATATTATTGTTATGTATTTATATAGCGCTGACATCTTCTGCAGCACATTAGAGAGTACATAGCCATGTCTCTGAAGGGGATCACAATTTAATTCCTACCGTAGTCATATGTTCCTATCCTAGTCGAGGCCAACTTTTTGGGGAAGTCAATTAACTCATCTCTATGTTTTTGGGATGTAGGAGGAAACAAAATCTTCTGCAATCGCCTCTTTCACAATTGCGTACTGTTAGAAAAAACGCCAGGCACAAACGCGATGTTGAACGATTGCAAATTAGCACAGGGCTAAGTGGGGATAGAAAGGACCCTCCACGATTGGATTCATCATGACGGTCATTCAAAATGACCAATTATCGTATGTAATCTGCCATCATTGAACATGGTTTAAAAAACTTTTGTTAACTTATGGTACGCGATATCGAGCGTTTGGTGATTCAACGTGGAAATCTTCCGGTGGGTATGAGCCTTTACCGTACAGCAGACATATGGATGAACTTTTACCTCTTGGAACGGTGAGATTGCAGACTGCAAACACAGCACATGCTGCTTCATGTAAACAAATCTGCTCCATAAGCCGTCCAAGTCTGCACTCCCCCCTCCATGCTTTCTTCTCCCTGCCCAAGTAAATACTACAAACAGAACAGAAGATTGGATCTAATTTTAATCGCTCGTCTCCCTGGAGACTCCATGGCAACGTGACTATGCATTGAACCAGCCGCAAGTTCTTCTGTCAGCTTCCTCACAGTAGATGTACTGAACACAGGTACTCTGCTATGTGTGCCTTCACTTACAGTGGGAGCTGTGGCATAGATATTTAGGAACTACCTCTGGTCATTTTTGAAGGGGGTAAGCTCTAGGGCCACTTTCCTGATCCAGGTCTCCCTGCCCAGAGAGTTATCAAGTTGAACATATAATGCAGCCCCTGGAGCTGGTCCACTAGTCCTCAACAACATGGCCCCCACCAGACACCTGGTCACTTGTATTCACAGCCCCCATCAGCTATCTGGGACATTGTTGTCTGCTGCAGTGCAGATCCCTTACACTGCCACGCACTTGGATCTGAACTGTAGAAGTCTGCTGCCCAGTATGGCCTCCAAGAACTCCAGCTCTACCCCAGCTGACAAGCATGGCCTCCAGGAGCAGGAGCTCTACCCCAGCTGACCAGCATGGCCTCCAGGAACTCCTGCTCTACCCCAGCTGACCAGCATGGCCTCCAAGAACTCCCGATCTACCTCAGCTGACCAGCGTGACCCCCAGAAACTCCTGTTCTACCCCAACTGACCAACATGGTCTCCAGGAACTCCTGCTCTACCTCAGCTGACCAGCATGGCCTCCAGAAACTCCTGCTCTACCCCAGCTGACCAGCATGGCCTCCAGGAAATCCTGCTCTACCCCAGCTGACCAGCATGGCCTCCAGGAACTCCTGCTCTACCTCAGCTGACCAGCATGGCCTCCAGAAACTCCTGCTCTACCCCAGTTGACCAGCATGGCCTTCAGGAACTCCTACTCAAACCCAGCTCACAAGCATGGCCTCCAGGAACTCCTGCTCTACCCCAGCTGACCAGCACAGCCTCCAGGAACTCCTACTCTACCCCGGCTCACAAGCATGGCCTTCAGGAACTCCTCCTCTACCCCAGCTGACCAGCACAGCCTCCAGGAACTCCTGCTCTACCCCAGCTGATCACCATGGCCTCCAGGAACACCTGCTCTACCCCAGCTGATCACCATGACCTCCAGGAACTCCTGCTCTACCCCAGCAGGCTTCCTGAAGCCACCATTTGCCTGATCTCTAGGCCCCCCTACCACCCGCATTGGACAAGGCAGCAAGCTGAGGGCTACATTTGTTTATTGCTCTCTCTCCTCTTTTTTCAAGGACCTTGTGTGGGGCATCTAAATGGCTGCAGAATGGTTGACCACTGCTGATATAGTGGCAGTGGCAGCTCCGCGCAACATAAGCAACATAACTCTCCGACTACCTCTCTGGTCCTTCTCAGCTATGTTTCTATGTTGTGTTTATGACTACTTATGTATTTTCCGACCCGAACTTGTATGTTTTCTGTAATGTACCATCACCAACCCTGTATGTGCCAGAATCATTTCGGGTACAACTCCAACTGTACTTGGCAAAATAAATGTATTCTGATTCTACAAAATCCCCCTGAGCTCCAGGGGTGTAACTAGACCCCCTGCAAAACTGAGCCAGCAGGACCCCCTGTAAAACCCTGTCTCCTCCTCCCCACCTAATCAAAATTGAGGCTAAGCCCCCTTGCACTACCATATATAATCATACCCCCCCCCCCCCCCCCCCGCCACACACACACCCAGAGCGAGAAAAGATTAACTTAAAGAGAAACTCCAACCAAGAATTGAACTTTTTCCCAATCAGTAGCTGATACCCCATTTTACATGAGAAAGACAATGATTTTCACAAACAGACCATCAGGGGGCGCTGTGTGACTGATTTTGTGCTGAAACCCCTCCCACAAGAGGCTCTGAAGACCGCGGTACTGCTGGCAAACTGCCACAATGTAACAATGTTCAGAGACAGGAAATAGCTGTTATTAGCTGTCTAACAGACAGAGCAGCTAGAAACAGCTAAATAACCTGCCCACAGTAACAATGTCACCATGTAATAAATGTCAGAATGTTAATCTGGGAGAGGAAAGATTTTACAATGAGCAAACACTGACTAAATCATTTATACATAATTATGGTAAAAAATGAAGCACTTTTTTTACTACATTATTTTCACTGGAGTTCCTCTTTAAGAAAGCTGACAGGCAACATTTATCTTTAAAGATGATTTTCAATTACAAAATATACTCTTACATTTTTTGATATTTTTCCTATAGAGCCCCTTTAAAGAGAACCAGAGATCCTGTAAAAAAAAGAAGTTATACATACCTGGGGCTTCCTCCAGCCCCATATGCGCTGATCGATCCCACGCCGCCGTCCAGCACTGCCCGCAGCTATGAGAACTGGGACCCCGCTCTGCCGCCAGTCGGAGCCAGTCTAGCGTAGCAGAGGTGCGCTCTTTGCGTATCTCTGCAGTAGTGTATGGAGAGATACGTAGAGGGCGCACTTCTCCTGCGTAGCACGGCTCCGATGACGTCACTGACGGGAGCCACATCTCGTAGTTGCAGGCAGCGCTGGACGGCGGCGTGGGATCGATCAGCGCGTATGGGGCTGGAGGAAGCCTTAGGTATGTATAACTTCTTTTCTTTACAGGATCTCTGGTTCCCTTTAAAGGTAACCTGAACTGAGTAAAATTATTTAAAATAAACACATGAGGTAACTTCAAATGAACATTACATAGTTACCTTGCCATCAGTTCCTCTCAGAAGCTCACCATTTTCTTATGGCAATGATCCCTTCCAGTTCTGACAACATTTTGTCAGAACTGAAATATATTAGTTGCTGTCAGTTATAGCTGAGCAGACAACTGATGTGCCAGTTAATGTCCATGTTTCCCTATGGCTCAAGTGGGCAATGTTACAGTTTAACAGTGTGCTGAGCAGAAAGCTGTTATGGGTAATGGCCATTTTCAAAATGGCGGATGGAAAATTCCCTTGATCACAGAGGGCAAACAGGACGTAGGAGAGGAGAAAGAGATTGATGAGCAGACTACACGGGAGGTAAGTATGACTTGAGTATGTTTATTTTGGCTTTTAATTTTCAGTTCAGGTTTTCTTTAAGGCTCTCCTTTATTTTTAAGGTGCCAAGATATTATTCAGTACTGTACAATAAAGATATAGGGTTAATTACAAAACTTAGACAAATGACCACAAACACAGAACACCGGAGGATTGGTGGACTCCACCCGAAAGAGTATACCATCTAAAGGTGGTCACACACCATACAATTTTTACATTTATTTTCAATTCAAGAATTACAGTCAATTTTTCTGATTGATTGTAACGTTTCAAAAATCTGACCAATGTATCACACATGTTACATTTTCCCCCAGTTATGAAAAAAAAGAAAAAGAAAAAGAAAAAAAAAGATCTAATATTCAGAAATTGGGTCTATATATTAACCACTTCACCACTGAGGGGTTTTACCCCCTGACCACCAGAGCAATTTTCACCTTTCAGCGCTCCTTCCATTCATTCGTCTATAACTTTATTATTACTTATCCCAATGAAATGAACTATATCTTGTTTTTTTCGCCACCAATTAGGCTTTCTTTAGGTAGGACATTATGCCAAGAATTATTTTATTCTAAATGTGTTTTAATGGGGAAATAGGAAAAAATGTGGGAAAAAATTATTATTTTTCAGTTTTCGGCCATTATAGTTTTTAAATAAAGCATGCTACTGTAATTAAAACCCATGAAATGTATTAACCCATTTGTCCCGGTTATAAAACCATTTAAATTATGTCCCTATCACAATGTTTGGCGACAATATTTTATTTGGAAATAAAGGTGCATTTTTTTCAGTTTTGCATCCATCCCTAATTACAAGCCCGCAGTTTATAAAGTAACAGTGTTATACCCTCTTGACATAAATATTTAAAAAGTTCAGTCCCTAAGCTAACTATTTATGTTTTTTTTTTATTGTATTTTTTTTTTTTTAATTACAAAAAAAAATTAAAATTGGGGAGTGTGGGAGGTAATGAGTTAATTTATTGTGTAAATGTAATGTTTGGATATGTAAAATGCTTTTAGGGTGTAGTTTACTATTTGGCCACAAGATGGCCACAGAGTGTTTGTTTACATGCGACCTGTAAGCGTCCGGAAGGACGCTTACAGGAAGCAGTAGGAGGCTGGGAGACTCACAATGATCTCGCTGTTTCTGAAAGAAGCAGCAGATCATTGCGGGGGCTAGATCAACGAACGGGAATGGACTTTCCCGTTCATTGATCTCCGGGCGAGCGGGCGGCGGCGTGCACGAGCGGCGGGTGTGCGCGCACGAGCGGCGGGAGCGCGGACAGCGGCGGTAGCGCGGAAGGTACGGATTTCTCCGTCCCTGGTTTTTTAGGGGGGAAAAAAGGGGCGGAGAAATTCGTACCGCTGGGGGTAAAGTGGTTAAAGCAGTAGGATCAGCCATACTATGCCAAGGAAAAAAAACACATATATAAGTAGATAAATACTTGATCTACTTACATAACACATGCATTGTACTGCCCAGTTTTGATTTCAGTGAATGTTATATAGTAAATGAAGAGAATTCTGTTCCTGGTGGGGGCCATGTCTTTTGCCCACAGTTTAGGCTATCTGGTGATGTCATTTCTGCCCTTTACTTTTTTTTCTTTTCTAATCCAATCGCTGAGTCACCTCAGCCTTGCTTGTAAACACACGTGAGCAGGGGATCAGGTTTCAGATAAGCAGCTAGGCAGGGAAATAAAGGGAAGATGAGGAATATATTGTAGATAAAAAGAACCCCCAGTATGCAACCTTTTGGCACTGACTACTAAAGGGCCAGTGCTCCTTAAAGAGGAACTTCAGCCTAAACAAACATACTGTCATTAAGTTACATTAGTTATGTTAATTAAAATAGATAGGTAATATAATCTCTAAAATAACAGGCAAATGTTTGATTTCATGAGGGCAGCCATCTTTTTGGTTAAAAGGAGGTGACAGGGAGCATGAGACACAGTTCCATCTGTCCTGTGTGCTGATCACCCCTCCCAGTTGCTAGGCAACATGAACAACAACATAAGAAATCCCATCATGCTTTGCACAACATCAGGGATGGGTGGAGCCTAGCTAAAAATGCAGCTAAAAATGATGCTTTGGTAAGAAAAACAAAGTTCTGATGCTGTGAAACAATTAAAGAAACAGCAAGCCTTTTCAATTCTGCTGAGTAGATTTTTAGTCCGGAGGTTCACTTTAAGTATGTGATAACTCCAAATCATAACAGCAGAAAAAGTTTTGAAAGTTTTCAATGCAGGATTAGCATCTTTATCACTTAATACACTCAGACCAGTTGCTGTTGAAATTTGATTTTTATGGTGACACTCCCGCTTTAAGAAACTGATAATCTATCCTACACCATTCAATCTTCATAAAAATTGATCAGAAAAATCCACCAGTCCCAATCTTTCTTCCATAGAAAAAAAGAGGCATATCCGGTCAGGTTTCTCAGACAAATAAAAAAAGCTTTACATTTTTCTGTAGAACCAATCATTTTTTATTGAATTGAATTATTTTATAGTATCTTGTGGACACCTTATGGAATCCACCATGTGCCAGTTCTGTGAAATAATTATCTTAAAGAGGAACTTTAACAAAAAGGAAAAAAAAACATAAATCAATACTTTGCAAAGGGAGAAGAGATATCAAGAAATGATTGATATTCGCCATGTAATTTGTTCATGTTGTTTGATCCACAATCAGCCTGCAAGTCATCATTCATCTTTACTGCTGGCAGACATGAAAAAAACAAAAAACAATGCGATAGGCTTAGGCTGCTTCCACACAGGGACGTTACAGGTGCACGTGAGTGCGCCTGTAACGCTCCCACAACGCACAGCAATGTAACACAAGTGGGCTGTTCACACAGCCCACGTTGCGTTACATGTAACACTGCACGTTGTCGGGAAAGTGCAGCATGCTACGGCGTTAGAGCGGCTATAGCCGCGTTAGACTGTTTGCACATGCGCAGTGGGGGGCGGAGAGGAGGCGGGGAGAGCCAGCTACAGTAGCCGCGCACATGGCTACTTAATATTCACTGCACTGGCAGCCGCTGATTGGCCGGCGGGACCACGTGATGCGGAGTGTCTCGCTCGGCATCACGTGGTCCCGCCGGCCAATCAGCGCCACTCTGGGAGACCTTATAGGGATAGAGCTGCCTAACGCCGCTCACTCTACCGTCCTCTCTTGCAGCACCATACGATGCGTTAGGTGCACGTTATGCAACCTTAACGTGGCACCTAATGCAACGTCTTGGTCTGCAAGTAGCCTAAAAGGTTGTTTTTTTTAATAGCTATACCTATGCACAGAGGGATCTACTGGTTGCTTGGCAGTTGGAAACAGCTGTTATTTCCCACAATGCAACAAGGTTCACAGACAGGAAACTGTCAGGACCTAAGTCACTGTGGGAGACCTAGGTCCCTACAACCCCCCCCCCCCCCCCCCTATTTAAGAAACGGTAAAGATTTCTTGTGGGAAAGTTTAAACAATCTCAACAGCTTTCCATCAGTCAGGGAGTTTAGCCTCTCATCATTTGATGTTATGCTTTGCAACTTCCTCTGTTGTTGGGGGAAAGTGGGGGGGGGGGGGGAGGGGAGGTGGAGGTGGATATGTGCATCCTTACAAATCATTGTGTGACTTTGCAGACCTGGTTTATCTGTATGGATCGGATTTCATCACTTTCTCAGCTTCTCAGCACAAAAAATATTGGCCAATCAGAGAGGAACAGAGGTGTGGGAGGGGAAAC
This sequence comes from Hyperolius riggenbachi, assembly GCF_040937935.1. NCBI lineage: Eukaryota > Metazoa > Chordata > Amphibia > Anura > Hyperoliidae > Hyperolius > Hyperolius riggenbachi. Next base: position 44,250,318 of record NC_090654.1, read on the forward strand.
CGGGCGTGAAAGAAACTTCAGCCAATCAGGCTGCATTAGTTACGTATGAGGAAAACGGGGAGGAAAAAAAAAAACAACAACCAGCATGCACTGCAACTTCTTTTTTGTGGCAGATGTACCAAATAAGAGCCAGGGGACCTGGTAAATGATATTCTATTGAGATTTTTATCTTTTAGATTGCCTGGTTAGCATCCTTATTTTTTGTTTGTCATATAAAAATAGAGAATTGATTTTTGATTTTATGCCTAACAGTTACTCTTTAATTTGTTAATTAATTCCATGTCATCCCTGAGGTAAGCCACCTCCTTTTATTGCAGTTTCATTACAACCTGGGGCCTCTTTCCCGCTGTTTATATGTAGAGACACAGCTATCTCTTGCACAGGGCAGAAGGATAACATAGAGAAATGCATCCTGTAGGTATTTAGATAGTTTAGCCTGTCTGATTTCCCTTCCCTTGTGACTAATCACAAGTGTCATTTGATCTCTCAGCTGTCAGCCTCGACAAAGCAGCTAATTTGTAAACACGGGATGTTAACCCTATGTCTGCTTCCATGAAAACAGGAAGTAGACACCGCATATTTATTGTAGGATTTGTATCAGCTGCAACAACGAAAGAAACGGTTTTCTTTAAAGGTTATTATGCTGCCGTTTATCTTTTCGAGCAGAGAGGAAGTTCTGAGTTTGGGTCCACTTTAAAGAAAACCTGTAACTACAAAAAGTTCCCCTGGGGGTACTCACCTCGGTAGGGGGAAGCCTCCGGATCCGATCGAGGATTCCCCCGTCCTCCTGTGTCCCAGGAGGCTTTCCCCTACCGAGGTGAGTACCCCCTAGGGAAACTTTTTTTTGTTACAGAGTCTCTTTAAGAATCTATCTATCTATCTATCTATCTATCTATCTATCTATCTATCTATCTATCTATCTAGATCTCGCTCTTTTTCTTTGCATCAGGCCTGCACGGAGATTATTTCAGTGTAGTTCTTCTACTACAAGATAGAATTCATGGAACACATACTACAGTTTGTAGCGTAGGATTGTCATTAGTTAGGCCTGCCTCATCCAGATAATGAAATTCTCATGAAGATTGTGATTTCAGGAATCCGGCTACAGCTGAGACCAAAGTGCTTAATTGCACTTAACCCCCCATTGAAAGGCCTCCCAAGCATATGGCCAAGAACGGCTGGGAATCAGAGGGGAAGCGACGGCACGTGACTGCGCAAACATACCCCAGCAGCACTGACTGATCACGCCCAACACATGCGCTGCCATCATTTAATGGCTCGGAAAGCCGACACTTAGAATAATAGAAGGCTGAGTTCAAGAGATTAACCCGATATTATAAAGGAGAGAAGACGCGCATTCCTCCTCCACTTCAGCAGTGCTGAGACATTAGTCTGTACAAGATTGGTTTATAAGGTAGCAGACAGTGGCCTTTGTTAAAGGACATCCAAGGTGAAAATAAATTGATGAGAAAAACAATTGTATCTATCCTCAGTCTCCTAAAAATGATTTTTTTTTAGACATCCCACAGTTTTATTTTATATGTAAATCTAGTTTTTAAGTTTTTACTGTTATGTTGTCTGTGCTCAATGATACTTTAATTGTCAGAGCTTAAATCTATGAATTATTGATCCTTTTGATCTCTTTCCTGCTCTCAGGAAGCCATTTACTGACAGGAAAGTGTTTTATGGCTGTAATTACTTATCAGTGAGGGTTATGCTATAGCCTGACCCAGTCCAACCCAGCAGAAACTGTCACTTGCATACTTGATGTTTAATTCTTTCAGGCAGAAAAAGAAAAAAAGCAACCCAGCCTAGTTATTTGTGTGCTTGGCATCGTATCTACACATGTCTATCCCATCATGTCACATGTCACCTCGGTTGTCCTTCAACTGGCAGCTAAATTTCTTTCTACCGCAATCAGCCTGGCATTTATCATTAGAACCTGCCAGAGGCGTAGCTAGAAGCCATAGGGCGCCATAGCAACATTTTGGTTGGGACGCCCCACATAAAAACGATAAAACACCTTTGTGCCCCCCATACACAAAATTTAGGTAGCCAGAAGTGCCCCTGAGAATTAGGCACAACCAGTATTTGTAGCCAAAAGTAGCCCCAGTATTAGGTAGCCCCCCAGTATAGGTAGCCAGAAGTGCTCCCCATTAAAGGCAGCCAAAGGTACCAACAGTATTAGGTAACTCCCCATTATGGATAGTTGGAGGGGTCTCTAGTGATAAACTGCCCCCCAGTATAGGTAGCCAGAGGAGCCGCCAGTATTAGTTAGCCCCCCAGTGTGGGTTGTCAGAGGGTCTTCCAGTAATAGTCCCCCAGTATAGTTAGCAGACAGGCCCCCAGTATTAATTAGCCCCTAAGTATGGGTAGTCAGAGGATCTTCCAGTAATAGCTGTCATGTGACAGGGACAGAAGCCACATGGTGATTGGCTGTACAGCACTCGTACACCGCAAAGGAGTTAAGGGCTCTTTCACATCGGCAGATTTTCTGCGTTTCAACGCAACGGGTAAAGTTTTCGTTACCCAAGGTAAAATGAAAGTCCATTTTAGCTTTCACATATAATGCAGCGTTTTTGTGCATTGCGTTACAATGCACCCAGGCGCAGTTTTTCGGCCGACGCTAGCTTTACACCTTACAATGTTAGTCAATGTAAAACGCACGCTATGCACATTTTTTAAACGTCAACGCAGGCAATCAGGCCCAGAATGCAACAGAGGAACAATGTAGAAAGTTGAAAAATAAAATTACCTGCATTTTCCTATGTGCTGTAACGCATTGAAAACACATTAAAAACGCACACTCACTGCAGTGCAACGCATATCAAAACACATTAAAACGCACACAACAAAACGTCTGCGTTGAGCGTTCTCCAACGCCAGCTCTGATGTGAAAGAGCCCTTAGAGAACCTCTTCGAAAGTCTCGCAGCCGGAAGGAGTTAATGTTTAAACCCCCCTCTACACGATTCAATTCGATTAGATCGATTAAATCTGACATGTCCGATTGGGATGAGATCGATCGTGTGATCGATTTGCATTGAAAACTAGCCAAAATCGATAACACAATCGATCGAATCCCGATCGGACATGTCGGATTTAATCGATCTAATCGAATTTGGGCTTAAAACTCCTTTGCCGCTGCTGCTTTGCATTACATTAAAATATAGGCCCTCACCCTCTGTGCCCCCTGGTTTTGCAGGGGAGGGGGCTATCGTTATACCTCTGAACAGCAGAGGGTGAGATGAGTTTCTTAAAACCGGCAACTTTTATTTTTCAAACAGATAAATAGAGCACAGGACATCCACCGTAAATTCTTGTAACCACAGCATGATTTTTTTGTGCAATTTTTCTGGCGGCTGGTGATTTTTTTTAGGTGATGAGCAATTGTTTCCATGATCTTGCGACGGGGATCCATGCACACAATTACACAAATGGCGCGCAGCGATTACAACCATCACAACAGATTGGATCTTTAAGATCCCAGATGACTCCCACACAAAGCACTGCGTTCTTTTATCCTCTCGTTCGCACTCGTCGTGTGCCGTTGCGTGACGTCGCATGCTCCCGTGGGTAGGAAGATGGATCGGGGAATGCTCTTTGGTGAAGGGCGTCGCTGTGAGGTTCCCCGATCCATCTTCAGGTGAGTATTCACTTTAACAACTGACGCGTATCGGGCTCAAGATCTGCTCTTGGTCATAATTGATGTGGCTGTCCTGTGTCCTATTTATCTGTTTCAAAAAATAAAGTTGCAGATTTTAAGGAACTCATCAGACTCTGCGTACCTCTCTCCTTTAACCTCCGGCGTGAAATCCCTATGGCGGCCTGCAGGAATGGTCGGTGCAGGTACCTTCAAACAGTAGGCTGTGTAAACCTTGGACAATACCATACATCGGTGGACACCACTGATAAAGTTGGAGGCAAGGCTGGATTGATACTTTTCATGCCCCTAGACCAAATATGTTGGGGCTCCCCTTTTATGTACAGCAGCGCTCCTCCCATTCCATGTACAGCCCCCTCTTTCATGTATATCATTCATGTACCGTTTCCCCTCTCTTTCATGAACAGCCCCTTGGACATCAGTTTCCTCTTTTCATGTGTTGCTTCCCATTTTCAGCCTCCTCTTTCATACGTAGCACCTCCTCTTTTATGTTTAGGTGCCTCTTCGGGCTGCAGCCGCCCAAGGCCCATGCCCTTGTGGTCTTTCCAGAAATCGGCCCTGGTTGAAGGCCCCTATGTGTGGTTTGTGGAATGCCGGGTCATGGATAGGTCAGAACTCTTCATAACAATGTGACCACACACAATTTAGCCTTATCCTATATCCTGCAACATAGTGATTTTGGTAAGATGATACTGTATAGGTTCTCCTACCAGCGATGTTGATACACAAATCTAATTAGTGCCATCATTAGCACGTGCCATCTGCTGTCTGTATCTCTGGGTTATTTGATCCCGCTCAGACGTTTGTTTTGATAATATTCTCGGCATACAGTATGCTGACAGAGAGTCGTGTTTTTGGCATCCTAGGAGCCTTTTTCTGCAGGAGGCTTCGCTGTCAGACAGAGCTACTGCGAGAGGAGTGGAGAAGGCCAGAACGCCTGTACACGCCTGATCGCACATTCCCGCCGGTTGGGTCACACTGTGCCTCCTAATTTATTCTGACATTGCGCTCACAGCAAAGAAATCAGCCTTTCCTGTGTTCTATCCTAGTTGACATTACAAAGCCCAAACATCTCGCTAGCATTAAGTTCCAACTCCAGGCACAGGCCTGCATATTCAATAAGAAAGGAATAGCGCAAAAGGGTCTAGCACATAATAAACCATATTCAATGACCTCTAAAGGTTTCTGTCAATCAAAACTGAATTCTTTAACAGTCTAAAACATTTGTGTTGAAGAGTAAGGAATGCACCCTAAGAAGAAAACACAGAGACAATGGGAGCCCAAATGATGCAGTATGTAACAAAATTGGGTACTTATGTATTATACCGTCTGAAGAGTTTAGCAGTATTGGTATCCCACTTTTCTGTCCTGGAATAGGTGCCGCCACTACTACAGGTAACCAGATATGGGTGCAGCCAGTATAGGTAGCTTGGAATAGGTGCCGCCAGTACAAGTAGCCAGATATGGGTGCAGCCAGTATAAGTAGCCAGGAATAGATGCCTCCAGTACAGGTAGCCAGGTATAGGTGCAGCCAGTATAGGTAGCCAGGTATAGGTGCAGCCAGTATAGGTAGCTAGGTATAGGTGCTACCAATACAAGTAGGCAGATATATATGCAGCCAGTATAGGTAGCCAGGTATAGGTGCCACCAGTACAGGTAGCCAGATATCGGTGCAGCCAGTATAGCTAGCAGGTATAGGTGCCCCAGTATAGGTAGCAGGTATAGGTGCCCCAGTGTAGGTATAAGTGCCCCAATATAGGTAGTAGGTATAGGTGCCCACAGTATAGGTAGCAGGTACAGTTGCCCCAGTATAGGTAACCAGGAATAGGTGCCCCAGTATAGGTAGCAGGTATAGGTGTCACTGCGGGGAGGAGGGCTGATATCATCCTCCCCCCCCCCCTGCTGTGGCCCCCTGCAGAGCTGGAGCACAGCGGTGCGGTGTGTAATTACTCATCCAACCGCTAGCTCCATGTGGTGTCCCCGCCGGCTGCAGGCTCCTCTCTGGCCTCCCGATCTCTGTATGACACGTATGTAATCACACATCATACCATAAAACAAGAAGAAGAGAGGAGACGGCATGGAGCGAGCGATCTGGTGAGTAATTACACTGCAGGTAGGTAGAAGAGGGGGGCCCATGTGGAAGGAGGGAGGAATCATCTCGGCCCCCTTCCCCAGTGCTTCCTGGGGGACAAAATGCCAAATAGCATACTAGGTACATTGTTGGCAGTTAAAGCCCTTGCCTGCCAAAACGTACCTAGTACGTGCTTGGCAGTTAAAGGGTTAAAGAATGTTGAAAACATTGGGCTTAATTCACTAAACCCTGATAACTCATATCATGCTCCTGGCCTGATTGGCTGCAGCAGACCTCTTCTGAAAACAGATGGGCAGAGCTGGAACTGGAAGGCTGCTGGGAATAAAAGCCTGGCTGGGACAATAATAACTGCAGAAGAGTTTACAGTTGTAGTTTTATTAGTATAATAAAACTTCATTCCTAGGGCTCTTCATGTTCCAGCTCTGCTGTTTTCTCTAGTTAAGCGGCCAGGACTTTACCCTTCTACATACAGATTTCAAAGTCATGGTGCTGCTGGCTGTAGCTTCTGGTACACCACAGAACCAAGAAAAGGAGCCAGACTGCCCCTCAGGGACAATAAAAATAGAAAACTTTATTGGTAAAAACACATGCGGTACCCCAAAAAGAGTAAGCGACCCACCATCCCTTCTGGCATACCTTCCAACTTTTTGAGATGAGAAATAGGGGCACTTAAAGGGACTCCGAGCAGTGCAGAAACTATGGAAAGATGCATATCATTTTAATGCTCTCTGTCTCCTCTTTCCAATAATATATAAACCGCCGCCCTACGCCTTTTAGTTTTCGCAATTTTCGTGATTGAAATTGCCGCGGCCGCGATTTCAATCGCGAAAATAGAGAAAACTAAAAGGTGTAGGGCGACGATTTAGGTGTCGCCAGAAAGAAGAGAAAGAGAGCTTTAAAATGATATCCATCTTTCCATAGTTACATTGTATTACACAGGACGACACTTTCCCCAGTGTCAGCAGCTGCATTCAGCAGAATGGAGCTGCTGACTTTAGGAAAAAGTCGCCCTGTGTAATACAATGTAACTATGGAAAGATGGATATCATTGTAAAGCTCTCTTTCTCCTCTTTCTGGCGACACCTAAATCGTGGCCATACACCTTTTAGTTTTCTCTATTTTCGCGGCCGCGGCAATTTCAATCGCGAAAATAGCGAAAACTAAAAGGCGTAGGGCGGCGGTTTATATATCATTGGAAAGAGGAGAAAGAGAGCTTTAAAATGATATGCATCTTTCCATAGTTTTTGCACTGCTCTGAGTCCCTTTAAGCCACACCCCTGTCACATCTCCTGGCACACCCCTAGTCACGCATACCATAAAGATTTCATAAGAAAAATATGTTTTATAATTCAAACCACACTGGTCTTTTCTATCCTGGTTCATTTTCCTTTATATTAACATTTTTAAATTAGTAATATATCAATTTAATGGATGGGAATAAAGTTTAGAGTCAATCAAACACATTTTTTAGTAGAGATATATATATATATATATATATATATATATATATATATATATATATATATATATATATATATTTACATAGAAAGAGGGACAAAGTCCTGAAAGAGGGACAAATGAGGAGGAAAGAGGGACAGAGGGGGACAGTTGGGAGCTATGCCTTCTGGTACACCAGCATTCTAAAGCTGAACACTCACCTGCACGCCAGAAGATGGATAGGGGAACCACACTGCGCCGCCTCCCAACGAACTAACGTTCCCCCGATCCATCTTCCTACCAGAAGGAGCATGACACAGCTCATGACGGGTGCGAACGAGAGGACAAACGATGTCGGCACTTTGCGCCAGAGTTGCCGGGGATCTTAAAGATCTGATCTGCCGCGCCAGTCATAATCGCTGCATGTCGCAAAAGTTGTTTGCTTAATCGTGCGCACGTTGGGGGAAAACGCTTGTCATACAAAAAAACCCACCGGTCATCAGAAAAAATCGCCACATTGGGCCTTTATGTGGTGAATCTTTCATCTCTTTGTTGCCTGATTACCCTTAAAGGAAACCTAAACTGAAAACAAATTGCCAATTTACTAACCTGGGGCGTCTTCCAACCCCAAGAAGTCTTCCTGGTCCCTCGCTGGGCGTCTTCCTCCATGGCAAGCGCCTGGCGAGCACCTCCTTCAACAGGCTCCTGCACTTGTGCAGTAAGCAAACATTGTTACCGTGCATGCGTTGAATGCTGCCGCCACAAAAGCATGATAGAGGACGCGCGTGGCCAGCTCTGCACATGCGCAGTGGCCGGGCAACTCATCAGTCAGCACAATTACGGAGGGGGACATCGGAGGAACGGCTGGGCATGAAATCACGACGAGGGACCAAGAGGACTTCAGAGGGCTGGAAGAAGTCCAAGGTAAGTAACCGGGCATTTTTTTTTTCACTTAAAGGATAACCGAGGTGAGAGGTATATGGAGGCTGCCATATTTATTTCGTTTTAAACATACCAGTTGCCTGGCTGTCCTCCTGACCCTGTGGCTCTAATACATATAGCCATAGACCCTGAACAGGCATGCAGCAGATCAGGGACTCAGACACTACTTATGCCAGAAGATCAACAGGGCTTCCAGGCAACTGGCATTGTTTACAAGGAAATAAATATGGCAGCCTCCATATCCCTCTTACTTCGGGATACCTTTAAGGTTTACTTTAAGGTAACAGGATTACCACCAGATGAGGCAAAATAATTGACCCCTCTCTGATCAGATCCTGCTCAGAAAGGGATCAGAACTTATGCATCATTTGTATTGTATGTTCTACCCGTGTCTGCGTGGGTTTCCTCCGGGTACTCTGGTTTCCTCCCACATCCCAAAAAACATACAGATAAGTTAATTGGCTCATCCCTAAATTGGCCCTAGACTACAGTACTTACACTACATAATACAAACATAGACATATGATAATAGTAGGGATTAGATTGTGAGCTCCTTTGAGGGACAGTTAGTGACAAGACAATATATATATATATATATATATATATATATATATATATATATATATATATATATATATATATATATACTGTACAGCGCTGCGTAATATGTCGGCGCTATATAAATACTTAATAATAATAATAATATTGCTTTCAGCCTACACTTATGAAAGTTTTTTTTCCTTGTAAGTTAACAATTAGAACCTACATCAAGTATTTACAGTAGAGTAGTACCTCACTTCCTGTTGGGGACAACAGATCAAAACAACTTGATTATCTATAATGGACTTCGGGATGGAAATAAGGAGGAGATCTGAATGCGGACACAGACAGCAATAAAAGCCAAAAGAAATGTTATCCCAATGCAATACCATGCAATAATTGTTTTCTTTGGAGTAGAGCTATAACTTTCCAAATAGCTGGGGGTGGAGTGGTGACCAAGATGTATTGGTTATCTGCACTACAGGAAAGTGTGGTCACAGAGCTAAATATGCAGTGGTAAAGGTAGATTAATACCAATAGTTGCTGCCACAGGTACAAGAAATAGGTACAGATTTCTCAGCATGGGCCAGAAAACAAAAGAGGTGTAAATTGTTATGGGACGGAGTATGGGCCTGCACACACCTGAGCAGCCCGGCCATCATCTTTCCACTAAAAGCAGCCTGAATCCCTTCAGAGGTTGAAGTGGAGCAGCGTACAGACTAATTATACCGTGAGTCAGGTCAGCATGATGTACGCTCTTCAGCGCCATAGCAACTCTCAGAACGGTTGCCAGGGCAACCACCCAGGCCTGTTTATTTTGCATGTACGCTTTATCTTAGAACCTCAGCTTTTTCATTTCATTTTTTTTTTTTGGCTTAATTTTCCATGACTGACAAGCCTAAAACTTCAGAATGAATCACTTGTTGGAAGACGTTTTAATTAAGCAAAAGCGCTGAAGCCCTTGTGGGATGTCACAAATGAGGGCCACGTTCGGGATCCACTTTTCACAGTTGTTAAGACGTTTTTAAAAGCAGGTGTTTAAACGGGGGTAATGAGGGGCCTGGCATTTCGGCGTGTGTTAATGAGGTTTGTGAGATGACAGGCACTGAACTGTCAGAAGCCGAGAGACCATGGAAATGTATTCCTCGCAACTCGCGCCAAGTAATGACTTCCTTGTCATTCAGTTCGCCAGACTTTTTCTACCACGGCTGCCCTTCTTGCTTAAAGCAGTAGGATCAGCCATACTATGCGAGGGAAAAAAAACACATATATAAGTAGATAAATACTTGATCTACTTACATAACACATGCATTATACTGTCCACATTTTGATTTCAGTGAATGTTATATAGTAAACTACGAGAATTCTGCTCCTGGTGGGGGCCATGTATTTTGCCCACAGTTAAGGCTAACTCGTGATGTCATTTCTGCCCTTTACTTTTTTTCTTGTCTCCTCCAATCGCTGAGTCGCCTCAGCCTTGCTTGTAAACACAAGTGAGTAGAGGATTAGGTTTCAAATAAGAAGCTGGCAGGAAAATAAAGGGAAGAGGAGGAATAGATTATAGATAAAAAGAACCCCCAGCATGCAACTCTTTGGCACAACTACTAAAGGGCCAGTGCTCCTTAAGTGTGTGATAACTCCAAATCATAACAGCAGAAAAAGTTTTGAAAGTTTTGAATGCATGCTTAGCATCTTTATCACTTAATACACTCAGACCAGTTGCAGTTGAAATTTGATTTTTATGGTGACGATACCGCTTTAAAGTTAACCTGAACCTAGTAAAATTATTTTAAATAAACTCAAGATGTACCTGCAAATGGATATTAACCACTAACACAAGATGTACCTGCAAATAAATATTAACCACTTCCCAACCACTTCGCTTAAAAACCAGAGCAATTTTAACATCACGCGCCTCCCTTTCATTCGCCAATAACTTTATTGGTACTTATCACATCGAAATGATCTATATATTTTATTCACCACAAATTAGGCTTTGTTTGGGTGGTTTCTGCTAAGAATTATTTTATAGGCATTTTAAAGGGAATAATAGGGGAAAAATGAAAAAAATCATTATTTTTCAGTTTTCAGCTATTAAAGTTTTAAAATAAAGTGTGCTGCAATAGATAAAACCCACACGTTTTATTTGCCCATTTTTGCCCATTACTACAACGTTTAAATTGTGTCCCTAGTACAATGTATGGCGATAATATTTTATTTGAAAATAAAGGTGTATTTTTTTTTTTAACGTTTAGTGGTTTTTATACTGTATCGATAACAACAAGCCTTTATTTACAAAAAACAATTAAAGCAAAACAGCAATATAGCCTCTTGACACACATATTAAAAATTCGCTAAGGTAACTATTTTTTGTAATGATATCTTTTTTTTTTTTTTTTTTACAAGTGTTTTATTTTGGTAACTATAGGTATGGGGTGAAAGGGGTTACAAATTAATTTTTTAAAAAAATGTATGTTTTTCTTTATAATTGTGTCTGTGGGTGCATTTTTACTTTTTGTCCACAAGATGGCGTCACACTTAATTTCCGAGTACTGTAAACAGTATTCCAGGAGAACGTTGTGGCACAAAACAAGTCCAGGGGACTGGAAGAAGCCCCAGGTAAGTTAAAATTATTTTTATTTTTACTTAAAGGAAACCTGAGATTAAGCAATATAAAAGTTTTATACATACCTGGGGCTTCCTCCAGCCCCCTCTGCATGGATTGCTCCCACTCTGTCTTGCTCCACCTCCTCCTTCTCCCAGTAGAAGCCCCATTAGATTGGCCAGTCGGGGATCACTGCGCATGCGTGCACCCCACCTCCGCGCCTGCGCAGGTGCAGAATGCTCCTAGCCACAGGAGCGAGACGTGGGGGACACGCACAGCAGCACTGCGCATACCCTGACTGGCCAAACTTACGGGGCTTCTTTTGGGAGAAGGAGGAGGTGGAGGACGGTGGCGTGGCAGCGATCCATGTGGCTGGGGCAGGGGGAAGCCCCAGGTATGTATAAAACTTTTATATTGCTTCGTCTCAGGTACACTTTAAGTATTCCTTTAAAAATACAAATGAAAAATGTTTTTTTTTCTGAGTTTAAAAAACATTTTCCTTTGCATTTTTAAAATTGATTTTCTCAAAAACTAGAAGGCCTTTTTAAAAAATTATTTTTTACCTAGTTCCTACTATTCTGCTTGACATACATAGACAGCAGTTTTGATGACAATAGCATGTATGGGGTTTTGCTATTAACCACTAAAGTCGGCACAGTATTACGCGAAAATTATGCGAAATTACGAATGAATTACACAAAATCAATTGAATGTCCAAATTGTAATTACGTATGGTTGAAATTGCGAAAAGTTACATGAAATTTTGCTACATCTTTTCAGTCTATATTCTCTATTCCCCCTCGTCTCCTGATTTGGAATGCAGCCCTTCCTCTCTTGTCTGGGAAATAAAGAAGTACAGTAATGGCCCTAAAAGCAGCTGCTTGTTCCATGTATCATCCTGCGTGTGATTGCATTGCTCACAGGTCTTGCTTTACTTCTGCCTGACAGCGCTGACCTCGCTTATATCTGGACAGAGGGGCCACGCGGGGCAAATGGGAGAGAATGATGGGTCTATTAGCCCACCGTGCCGGGAACAGCAGACCTGCGAGTTACAGAATCAGGCCACGCATAGTCTGCAGTGGAATGAGAGGTAACAGCGTCCAAGAGGAGCAAAGAGCAAGAAAGCCCATTGTCTCTCTAATCTGCCGCTCACACTGCCAATGACAGCATCTCATCTGTAACATTCCTTCTGTGCTATAAATATTATTTTCAGCATTTATTATTTATGAAGATGCTCTTTTAAAGTACTTTTTTTTTTCTTTATTTGCAAAATGTGTCCATTTGAGGTGTCCACTTAAATGCTGCATATACCTGCATAGAATTTGCCTTAGTAGCATCTTATTGACTATCGTTTTTGAAGAGGTACAGTATATAGAATATAGTAACACTAGTGACCTTAGCGGCTAGGTCTGTCTGCGTACGTACGAAAAGGGCGTCGGGAAAAAAGGGCGCGTGGTATAAACGATAAATGGAAATATTGTTTATAGAAATTATTGTGTAGAATTTCGTTTATAAATAGTGTTTTATGAATTTATAAATCACTAAATAATGTGTATGAGATCGGCAATTTTTAAAACGTTAATCTTCCCTGTTTGTAAAGTGAAACTTATATTTTCGTTTATTAAAAACCCTCCCTGTACCTATCCCTAACCCCTAGACCCCCTGTTGGTGCCTAAACCTAAGACCCCCCTGTTGGTGCCTAAACCTAAGACCCCCCTGTTGGTGCCTAAACCTAAGACCCCCTGTTGGTGCCTAAACCTAAGACCCCCCTGTTGGTGCCTAAACCTAAGACCCCCCTGTTGGTGCCTAAACCTAAGACCCCCCTGTTGGTGCCTAAACCTAAGACCCCCCAGTTGGTGCCTAAACCTAAGACCCCCCCAGTTGGTGCCTAAACCTAAGACCCCCCTGTTGGTGCCTAAACCTAAAATCCCCTATGGATAATAATGTTTTACAGACATTAATAAATAAAAAATGTAAAGAAAAAAAATGTAAATTATTTTTTTGGGTGGATAATAATGTGTTAGAAATGTTTTAGAAATAGTGATTTATTATCTTCATAAACGTTATTCGTCACGGGCTCATTTTGTAAACTTAAATCATCACAAACATAGTTATAAATCCTTAAAAATCTCCGGGCGCCGTTATAAATCCTTAAAAATCTCCGGCGCCTTATTTTCCCCGTTCAGCGCCCATTAAACGATATTTATAATGGAAGTGAATGGGGCGCCCTTTTTGTCCACTTGTCTCATGCGCCCAAATCTACTGCTTCCGGTCTGTCTCCGCATGCCTGCCGCGTGCATGCACGCACCCGCCCGTCGTGCACGGGCAACCCCGCGCACGTCCTCCGCACGCACTCACACACATGCCCGGCCCCTTCCTCCCCTTCAGTGTCTCTGCGTCCTTCCCTGCACATGCGCAGTAATAAAACACACACACACAGGGACATGGGATGCAGAGACATTAGGGTTTTATTGTATAGGATTACCCACTTCAGTACTCAAAGTCTCTGGCCCTTTAAGGACCAGAGACTTCTGGGTAAAAAAAACAGCTCACCGATGTCACGCCGCACAGACTCGCCTCTCTGGCTGTTCGTGCCGCTCTCCCGACGCTGCAGCCCACTCACTCCATGAGCCGGTCAGGAGCCGTTTTCATTAGCTACTGACCCTGTGATCAATGTGAGCCATTGGCTCACGGTGCGGTTATTGAAATCTAAGCCCTAGCAGGGATAACGGGTCCCAAACAGGGCGTAGATTTCAATTAGCTCAGTCCCAAATTTACAAACAAAGAACAAAAACAAACATAGTAAACTCTGATATAGTAAATATACTGCGTACGTATGTGTATAGTTAACAAAAGGTTCAGGTCTCCAGCCAAGCACCATGATAAGTACATGGTAGTAACGCCTGATATAGTAAACATGAATATAATAGAACTCCTGTTATAGTAAATTTGTTTTTTAGACCCTGCGGTATTCTATATCGGGTTATAGTGGAAAGTGGGCGGAGAGCTTGCATCATATGTCATTCAGAAACTTATGAGCCGTGGTCGGTGGGCGGGCTGGCAGCCACTAGTAGCCTACTCGCTATCTGCACACTACTCTGGGCCTGCGTAGATTAACTAAAAAGCACCAGCCGGTGAGGCCTAAGCTTCCTGTGTAAGCTGCTGCTGATTACTGAAGGAGTTGCCAGTTATCTGTGACTTGCTTGTGCATGGCTGCAACACTACAGTATCATCCAGGCTGCACAGAAACTTCTGATATAGTAAACTACATTGCCCAGTTCCTTGGCGTTTACTATAAAGGGATTCTACCGTACACTAAGTATCACCACAAATTATTTGTATAATATAGCGTTGAAGGCAATACAGACAACAAGTTACCTTTTTCGATGGCACTAATCCCCATAGACGGCTGGCACAGTGCCGCTTTCTTCTCCCACTTTCCCTCATCACTGTTGTATATTTCCACAGATGTCAGTGGGCACTGCTCAGAATTCATCCCGCCAATCACCAGAACCTGTTTGCCTAAAGCGACTGCAGCCGCCCCAGCCCGGGGCGTTGGCATCGGGGGCAGCACCGCCCATGTCTGAGAAACCACATCCAGCATCTCCACAGTGTCCAAAGGAAGTCCTGTTTCGCTACATCCACCCATGACAAACAATCGGCAGTCCTGGTAGACCGGGGTGCAGTAGACCCGACAGGTGGGCATTGGGGGAAAGACTTCCCAGTAGAGGGACATGATGCCATTGGAGGCCATTATAGAAACCGGCATTGTATACGAGTAGGAATCTGTCACACGGGCGAGCCAAGGAAGAAGAACGATCCCATTGATCACCAGCTGAGGCTCCCAAGGAGTTTATAGTGTTATTCAACATCTGTTTCTTCTTGGTCAGTGATCTACAGATCCAATGATGTTCTCCAACTCCGCTCAGTCCTCGGGAACCATCACAGTCTGATGGGTGAACAGTAAATGACACATCCCAGTAGAATTTCCATCCTTAGAGTCTCGGGTTGAATAATATCTCCAACAGCTTAGGCTTCATCCAAAGAGCTAGTTCAGGGTTTCCTACAGAGAAACAACAAAAAAGGAAATCTGCAATCAAGAAGGAAAATAATGAAAACACGAGCTTCTCCTGCCTGGTAAAATTAAGCAGACTTCATTTCTAACAAAGGTACACAATACTATACTGTCCAATAAAGAGTCTAAAACTCAACTTTTAATATCTCAATAATAGTTTAAAATGATTAGCCTATTTAAATACTTGCTTAAACAGGATATTGGGAACATGGTCTAGGCATGATAGACAATATAATTTCCTTTTCAAAATCTGACACTGAAAATAGACCTTGTAATCCAGACAGGAATAATGTTTACATGTGCTACATCACCCCACTGTATACCAACATGTTTCACCCAATAAAAATAGGGGCTTTGTCAGGGGTAAGTATATAGATCCAAAAGTGCTTTGTGCTATACAATAAAGTGCATCATCATTCTCAATTAACTCAAACAATGCAATGTCGGCTATATGGACAGGCTCTAGAGAGGCTATGAGTGAGACTATGACATACTTCCCTTATCATGTTTTCGTCTCCTCTAATTTGTTTTATTTTCATTTCAACCCCTCTACTCACCTCTCTTTGGTAAGTTCCTCTCCTGCAATTTCCTTCTCTTATTGACTCACTCACCTCCTTGACACCTTTTGTTTTAACCTCTCCTCCTTGCTACCCTCTCCTACCCTCTGCAAACATCTTCCCCTCTGCTCTGTACTCTTTTTGTTTAAACTCCTGCCATACCTCTCGTCTCTTTTTCTCCTTCTACTCTCCTTCCTTCTCCTTCTCTCCTCTATGCTGTCCTCCACTCTACGACTAGTACACTAAAGGTAAATGCATCAGTATATCATGTCTGTCTCCTTAAGCTCCATGTTTTACCAGGACCGGGGACAGAAGTATCCGCCCAGATTAGTTTCTGAGCTTACCGGAACGTTTACACTAAACTGTTTTCATGGTGCATTATTTAAGTGACATTTGGACTCTGCTTCCCTGGCCTTGCTTTCTGAATAAATTATTCAGTGTCTGCCACACTCCTTACAGCCGGCTGTCTCCCTGTCTACCTGGTCTGAGAACCGGTCTGAGACTCACAACTTACATCTACATGGTCTAAGAACTGCTCAGGGACTTACAACTTCCATCGACGTGGTCTAAGAACTGCTCAGGGACTTACAAATTCCATCGACACGCTCTAAGAACTGCTCAAGGACATACAACTCTCCACCTACGAAGTCTAAGAACTTCTCAGGGACTTACAACTTCCATCGACGTGGTCTAAGAACTGCTCAGGGACTTACAAATTCCATCGACACGCTCTAAGAACTGCTCAAGGACATACAACTCTCCACCTACGAAGTCTAAGAATTTCTCTGGGACTTACAACTTTCATCGACGTGGTCTAAGAACTGCTCAGGGACTTACAACTTCCATCGATGCGCTCTAAGAACTGCTCAAGGACTTACAACTCTCCACCTACGAAGTCTAAGAATTTCTCTGGGACTTACAACTTTCATCGACGTGGTCTAAGAACTGCTCAGGGACTTACAACTTCCATCGATGCGCTCTAAGAACTTCTCAGGGACTTACAACTCTCCACCTACGAAGTCTAAGAACTTCTCAGGGACTTACAACTTTCATCGACGTAGTCTAAGAACTGCTTAGGGATTTACAACTTCCATCATCGTGATCTAAGAAACCCTGTGGGGCTCACATCATCCTAGCACCTGGTCTAAGAACCGATCTGGACCTCAGAAACTTCCATTGACTTGGCCTGAGAACTTCTCTTGGACTCATATATTTGTCTACACTTTAGCAGGTGCATGAATAGGCTCTGAATTGAATCCATCCCAGATCAATACAACAAGGTAAGAGCACAACTCAGTCCTGCTGTTGTTGTTCAGTAATAATTTAAAATGGAACCATAGTATGCACTAAATTATTCAGGGCACCCACTTTCATGTTAAACATCCTGGTTTCAGCATAAGAAACACTTATATACTGCTGCATATTGGCATTTAGCACTGCCCTCCCACTGAGGCTTAGCCTGGTCCCAGGGGTGTACAAACTTTTTGGACCAAGGGCCGTTTCACCAGTCTTGAGATAGCTAGGGGACTGAACTAACAAAATTAAATACATTTTTACCTGATTGCCCCTAAGTGCAGTATGCTTATTGTAGTTTAGTCAAATAAAACAGTCAGCAAATAAAACTGTGTGTAGTCAGCAGTCCCTTCAGTGTGCAGTGGAGGCTGCTAGTGAGTGGCTGCTGCTGACATAGTGGAGGCTGCTAGTGAGTGGCTGCTGCTGACATAAGTGGCTACCCTTTACTCATCAATTCCAAGCCCACATCCCTGTTCATTCACCCCCTCCACCAGAGACTCCTGCGGCCAGTTTCCATGGTCCCTTAGTAATTACTATCAGGGGTGCTCAAATTCGGAACCGGGAGACATCCGGATAGTTCTAAACTATCCGGATATCTCCCAGTTACCTGTGCAGGGTGGGCGGGGGGGGGGTCAATCTTACCTGTCTGACGTCTTCTTTGGTCCGTCTCACGGCGCCTCCCACAATGCGGTCCATGCGGCGGTCACGTGATTGCAAACACTCCCTCCTTCCGTGTTGAAGGAGGAAGTGTTTGCAATCACGTGACGCGTGTGGAGTGCATCGTGGGAGGCGCCGAGGGACGGACAAAGAAGACGTTAGACAGGTAAGATTGACCCCCCTGCCCCCCCCCCCCCCACAGGTTTACTAGGAGATAACCAGGTAGCAACTATCCAGGTATCTCCCGGTTCCGGATTTGAGCAGCTCTAATTACTATAGGACTACAAAAAATGGCTGACATTTTCCAGTGTATGCTGAGTATACACTCCGGTGGCCATTTTTTGTGGTTCTATACTAATTCCTATGGGACTACAGGAGAGCAGAGGGGGAGGCAGAGCGGTGACACAGGCTGAGCCTAAACATAAATGCATGCAACGCCACAGCAATGGCCTGCGGGACACATGCAATTGAAATCTCACAAGAGCTTTGGGGGGCCACTGGAAAACGCTTGGCGAGCCGCGAATGGCACTTGGGCTGGACTTTGGACACCTGATTCTTATGTGGAACACCCCTCTCCCCTCCCCTGACAACGAGCATTCTGGGAGATCAGGGATCT
The DNA here is from genome assembly GCF_040937935.1 of Hyperolius riggenbachi. Taxonomy (NCBI): domain Eukaryota; kingdom Metazoa; phylum Chordata; class Amphibia; order Anura; family Hyperoliidae; genus Hyperolius; species Hyperolius riggenbachi. Next base: position 44,268,794 of record NC_090654.1, read on the forward strand.
TTTCTACGGGCTTTAGAACCCTCATTAAATGAACATTCGGCAGACATCACCTGCAAGTACTAACAATGTTATACATTTCAGGATGTAAATCAGGGAGAGGAAAGATTTTACAATGGGTAATTACTGACTAAATAATCTATTGATTAAAATTGTAGAAAAAAAAAAAAAAAGAAGCAATTTTATTAATTGTGCTATTTTTAATACATTCCTCTTTAATGGGCTTGCACTTTCATAAGAAAAGGAAACTGGAACATTCTTGCACTTGCGCAAACAGGTGTTACCTGCTGAAGGTTTGTAGAGAAAGGCACGAGCGATGTGCTGCCAAAATCAACTGTACTCATAACAATCAGCAACAGCCATTGCTGCTGAGTAACCAGTGGTGGGAAAGCAGCATTTCTCGTTGTCTGGCACCTTGATGTTGCCTGGATTCAGAGCTCTGATTGCTGCACTGTGCCTGGGCTCTGCAAATAATCATGGTTGTACTCAAGCAGTGTTATATGGGCCGCTATTTAACAAGGATGTCCCATTCTGGAGATAACTACTTCAGAACATAAATTTAAATAATATGTAAAAGAAAAAGCCTGTTATTGGGTGGCAACAGTTTGCAAATGTCATGTGGGTCACTGTGGTGTTCATACATCTGGCCTGTAGATGGCACTGTGCTACCTGCATTTCTTATAAGATGATCTGTACTGCTGTGTGTTGTTGGTTCCTGGGGAGGCATGCTGGAGACATGGATAAAAACACTGCTTAATGTAGACTTGGTGAAGCCATACCTCCCAACTTTTTGAGAAAAGAAAGAGGGACACAAAGACACGCCCCCGCCACACCTCCAACCCCACCCCCGACACTACACTGGTGCTTTTTAACATTGTTAGTTTTTCTTCATTGTAGCACTTGAAAATAAGAAATGTATAAATGTAATTTATGGGATAATTATGGGTCACAGTTTTTCAAGGAATTGCACTATTAAAAACAGTTAGAGGTGAGGAGTGAAAATGCCAATATTCTATTCGCATTAATTTGCGCGAAAATACAGTGTATTTTCGCAAGTATTTTCTTAAAATCGAAAATACCATTTACAATGCAAAAATGGCTTTGGCAAAATTTCGCAAGAAACACTGATCATTATAAGTATAGCACAATAAAGAGCTAATGTAGGAGCTGAAGGAGGGTTCCAGGTGGGTCCTCTGATATAGAGACCCAGGTGAAGTTGTCTCCTCTTCATCTCCTGTTGCTCAAGGGCATAGCTATAATTTATGCCAACCCCTCCCCCTGCCCTGTTGGACACCCCTGAGGTCATAAAGCTAGCACAGCAATCACCATGACGCCGCCCCCCCCCCCCCCCCAAATAACAAGTGTCATCGAAGCCCCCATTCAGGTGTGTAACTCTAGGAGAACAACACCTGTAAACCCCCCCCCCCCCCCCCCCCACACACACACACACACACACACACACATACACACACATACTATAGGGAGTGCAGCTACCATAACCCCTTACTTCCGCCCCCTTAGCAAGTGCAACTACCATCCCCATAAAAATAGGGCCACCATTCCACCCTCTTTTGAAAAAAGTCAGCCACTACATGTAACCGGCATAACTTCCCTCCCACCTAACAAATAGTGGGACCCACAAAACATTGTTCTTGAGAAAATCTAAAAATAACATCGGCTGTAGGAGCTTTTATGTAACACTTGACAATGGCTCCAGACAATACAGGGTTATCTGTCCCTCTATGTTCCACTGGGAGGACAGTGTATAAAATCCTGCTACTATCAGCTGACGCTCTCCACCATGGCCTGCGGCATAACAGTCAACTGCTAAATCAGTGGTTCACAGCTCTTTGACACCCGCCAGGCCTGAGCAAACGGCACGGTACTTTCGGCAGTTGAAAGGACTGGAAGAACTTGCGCCGAGCGGCAACTGGATGTTTGTTTGTGTAACATCTCCAAGGGATGGAAGCCAGAGACCCATATCCAAGATGGAGCGCCTATATAAATCATAGATAATTGGCCGTTGTAAGGATTTTCCATCTCATTTGTCTCGACCTCTTCCAAATTAGGAGCTCTAACAGCTTAAAAGCCCTCGGATATATTATTTACAAGAACAGCCCATAAAATATACATGAGGAATTAGAGATGGCATAGCCCCCACCAGTTTCCTCCTTTCCGTAAACAGCTGGAGAAGAGTTTGGCCTTTAGAGGGAGGAAAAAAAAAAGGAAATTGGTGAGAAAAAAATTCTGTCACTTGCATTGTGCTCGGCGGGTTCTCTGCTGAACGCGGCTGCGATAAATTGGGCCAGATTGCCGGATAAATTGGCGAGGGGGTTGTTTTATTCCCATTATGCTTGTTCTAAAGAGATCCCCCGCTGGGACTTATTTTAGATCTCGTCTTAATAGATAAAAATGGTTTGCTTTCCTATTGCTTCCTTTCATGGCTGACTTATGGCCGCTTTCATGTTCCCCGCTGCCGAACGTCACGAGTGACACTTGGGTCACTCTTCTTTTGCGGAATTTGTTAAAGAGGAACCCGGGCAGCCTGACAATCACCCTCACCGCTAATTATCCTCGTTGCTAGAAGGGAACATCGATATTGACAAACCGTCACTCTCTGCACCTGAAAGAAAAGACAGAAGACTAGGAATATGGAAAGTGACATTGTTGACTTCCTTTAAAAGTTTACGAACAAGTTACAGGGACAAAGGGGCAATAAGGACAAAACCCAATTGTATAGCGCACTTTGTGCTTCTTTTTCGGAAGATAACGTAATTGTCTGCCTGTTGTCATTGTTCGTCTGCAGAATGCATTTGAAACATATTGAGGTTACTGCATGATGGATAAGTATCTGCTTGCACTTAAAGAGCCTCTGTAACAAAATTTTCAGCCTTATTTCTTTTATCCTATAAGTTCCTATACCTGTTCTAATGTGGTCTGTGTTACTGCAGCCTTTTCTATTTGCACAGTGGCTGTGTTATCTCTGTTATATGATCTAATCTTCTCTCTTCTGTCGCCTCTGTCGGCTAAAGCCTCATCTACACGCGTAGATGAGGCTGCGACCCGGCGGCTCGATTAGCCGCCGGATCGCCTCTTCCGCGTACCCACGCGTGCCCTCCGCGTCCCCGCTCGCCGCGCGTGCGCCGCATACGATTCCCCGCTCGTCCCCGCCGGCGCTGCTTATCTTCCGCTCGATTCCCTGCCATTGTCCCCTCGCGGGGAGCGAGCAGGGAATCGGCGGAAGCAAGATCCGTCCTGTTGGATCTTATCAATCGAGCCGCATCAGCGGCTCGATTGATAAGGAGCATCGCGGACGCATCTACGTGTGTAGATGCGGCTTAAGGCTAGAATGTGTGGATTGTGCTGCACTGCTTGCCATTGGCAAAATATATACACACCCTCTCCAAGCTCTGTATGAGTCAGAGACTGAGCTACTCTCAAGCCTATCACACTCTAGTTAGAAGCCACGTCTTTTGTTTGTAAACACTGCCTAAAAATGGCAATTACAAGCCAGGATTGCAGCAGAGAGTGGCAGAAACAGCACAGAGGGGCCCAGGAGAACATAATGAATAGAATGGTATGCTTTTTATTGTAAGAATTTTAGAGTACAGATTCTCTTTAAGAGCTCCTAAAAAATGTACTTAGCCGGGCTTCCTCCAGCCCCTGGCAGCCAATATGTCTCTTGCCGCAGCACTGCTTCCAGATGGTGGCCCGGGGTCCCCCTCCGTTCGCGATGGCGATCTTCTGAGCCTGCGGGAAAGCCGATCCACGTCACGTCCACATGGTCTGGAGTGTACTGTGCAAGCGTTTTAGTTCAGTACACTCCAGAGCACATGGACAAGACATGGAGTGACTGTCGTGCAGGAGCAGAAGATCTCAACCTGGTGAGGTCGCCATCGCAAACGGAGGGGACCCCGGGCCACCGTCTGGAAGCGGTGCTGCGGCAAGAGACATATTGGCTGAAGGAACCCCTGGGTAAGTAGATGTTATTTTAAGGAGCTCGGACATTTCCTTTAAAAGCAACCCTGAGGCCCTATATGAATGCTGGGGCCCTGGAGCAATTGCCCCCTTTGCCCCTGAAGTGACCTACAAAACATTCGTTAGATACTCGCCTATAGAGAGGGGAGGCTCTGGCTGCCATAGAGCCTACCCGAGCCTCTCTCCATATCATCGTTCCCCCGCTGTCTCCTGTTCAAATTTTCTGCCTTGGGGATCACTTGGAAGGCTGCAGAAGCACTTGGGTCAGCGAGTGCTTCTGAAGCCTTCCAAGGATTCCCAAAGATGGGCGTATCCATACTGCACACACACAAGCCCGCATGTATGCATGGAAGTACTCAGGAACTTCTGCATGGGAGTACTTTCAAAGGTGTAATGAGCGCAGCCGCGGCAGACGGCATCGCCACCGCGGCTGCCTCTAGCTCCCTGCACGTCCCTCCGGCTTCTAAGAGGCCGGGGACAGAACTGGCTGTTTCTTGTAGGGACGCTGTCTCGCGCGGGTGCGCGTGTAGACAGGTCCTTTATGCGGGGAGAAGGATCGTCAGCTGACCTGCTGGTCAGCTGACGGCAGAGGAGACTCACGACGCCTCGGATTGGCTGGCTGCTGGGGGCGTGCCAGTGAGGTCTCCTCTGCTTCTTAAGCCTTCAGGCTTCAGTCTGGTGCTGTCTGTAGTCGTGAATGCTTGTGTGGCAGCGTTCAGACCAAGCCTAGGATTCTGTGTCATAGTTGTGTTATACTTTAGATCAGTCCCAGGGGGTTGAGACCAAGGTCCTCACCCCCGAGCCTAGGATTCTGTGTTATAATTGTGTTATACTTTAGATCAGTCCCAGGGAGTTGAGACCAAAGACCTCAACCCCGAGCCTAGGATTCTGGGTCATAGTTGTGTTATACTTTAGACTAGTCCCAGGGGGTTGAGACCAAGGCCCTCACCCCCAAACTCAGGATTGTCGTGCCATTGTTCTGTTATATTGTAGACTAGTTTCCGCAGATCACCAGTGATCAGACATCTGAGTTGTGGCACTCACTCGTCACAAAAGGCAGCCCAAGCAGAGCTGGAGATTTATTTGACCTGGAGTTTTAATAATTTTACCGAGGGGATAGCAGGGAACAAAGAGATAGGACCGGGAAGGCTCTATGGGATCCAGAGACTTCCCTCCAGTGTGTATATGACTCTTTTTGGGGGGAGTTGCTTCAGGGTTGTTTTAAACATGCAAGGACCTCCCACCATGCTTCAAGCAATAGAAAAGTTCAAAACGCTCTACCCCCTCTATTCAAACCAGCAGGTGCAGGACCAGGACAGCCAAACCAATTCACAGATGTGCAAGAAGGATCCGCAAACCGAATGCTGGTAGAAAAATGCTGTGATTCTTTATTCAAAAAAATTCCACATGACATGGCAATAAAACCAGAAGGTTCAACTGACGCGTATCGGGCCTACAATCTGCCCTTAGTCATAGTTAAAAAATGCTTCACTGTTGGCTGCAGACATGCATTCTTGTACCACTCTGCAGACTTTTTGCAATGAAACAACTTTTTTTAACAGTCAAATATTTTAGATTTCAACTCATCAGTCCAGAGCACTTGCTTTCATTTTTCTGAACATCAGTTCTTGTGTTTTCATGCATTAGTGGATCACTTGGTCTTGTTTCCACATTGAAGATACAGATTACCAAATTATGTGAAAAAAAATGTGAAAAAAAACGAACGAACGAGGCGCCAGGTGTTACCCGGACCTAATGCTGTTGTGTACTCCGTCCACTATTGCCTGAGGAAGCGGGCTTTTGCCTGCGAAACGCGTTGCGACTACCCCCGGAGTGTACCAATAAATTTAATTTGTTCTAAATACACAGCTTGTTGTGTCTGCCTGCTGGAGGTAAGTCCACCACTGCCTCCTCAGCAATTTTTAAACCTTTTAAGTATTGCTTTTATTCTTTTGGCGCCTCTGTCTTTGTCAGATTACCAAATTGTGTAAATGCAGCACAGATGCTCTGTGAAGTCCCTAAGGAGTTGTTAGACATATGTGCCAATTCAAGAAGTGGCAAAATGAGTCATTCTCATTAGTCACACCATTGCATATCTGCCTGCTGTAGTAGATGCCTGCAGGGAGGTGGAGCCACATGAGTAGGACATTAGACTGATTAGATTGTAAGTCCCTGTGAGGTCAGTCAGTGACATGACAGTGAGATGACTATGTACTCTGGAAAATGCTGCAGAAGATTGTCAATATGTCAGTGCTGTCAGTGCTTTATAAATGCATCATAATAATATGTTAGGACATTAGACTTTGGCTATGGTAGTCTGAGGACAGTCATGTCAATGAGGACACTTAAGTTTAGGTATCCGTGGTAGGTCTTTTAAAGGGAACCTAAACTGAGAAGGATATGGATGTTTCCTTTTAAACAATACTAGTTGCCTGGCTATCCTGCTGATCTTTTTACTGCACTAGTGGCTGAACCACAAAACTGAAACAAGCATGCCGCTAATCCAGTCTGACTTCAGTCAGAGCACCTGATCTGTATGCTTGTTCAAGGGCTGTGGCTGAAAGCATTAGAGACACAGGATCAGCAGGAGAGTCAGGCAACTGGTATTATTTTAAAAGTAAAAATCCATATCCTTCTGTTTAGGTTCCCTTTAACCACTTCACCACTGAGGGGTTTTACCCCCTGAGCACCAGAGCAATTTTCACCTTTCAGCGCTCCTTCCATTCATTCGTCTATAACTTTATTATTACTTATCACAATGAAATGAACTATATTTTGTTTTTTCCGCCACCAATTAGGCTTTCTTTAGGTGGGACATTATGCCAAAAATTATTTTATTCTAAATGTGTTTTAATGGGAAAATAGGAAAAATGTGGGAAAAAATTAATTATTTTTCAGTTTTCGGCGATTATAGTTTTTAAATAATGCATGCTACTGTAATTAAAACCCATGAAATGTATTTGCCCTTTTGTCCCGGTTATAAAACCATTTAAATTATGTCCCTATCACAATGTTTGGCGCCAATATTTTATTTGGAAATAAAGGTGCATTTTTTCAGTTTTGCGTCCATCCCTAATTACAAGCCCATAGTTTATAAAGTAACAGTGTTGTACCCTCCTGACATAAATATTTAAAAAGTTCAGTCCCTAAGGTAACTATTTATGTATTTTTTTTAATTGAAAATTTTTTAATTTTTTTTTCATTACAAAAAAAAAATAAAATGGGGAGTGTGGGAGGTAATGAGTTAATTTTTTGTGTATAACTAATTCATTTGTGTTTGAAAAATGTTTAGGGTGTAGTTTTACTACTTATCCACAAGATGGCAACAGTAACTTTTTGTCTAATGCGACCTCCAAGCGTCCTTCCGGACGCTCGGAGGAAGTATAAGGAGGCTGGACATGTGAGTTTTTGTTCACAATGATCGCGCTGCCCATCGGAGAGCAGCGGATCATTGCGGGGCTTAGATCAACGAACGGGAATGGATTTTCCCGTTCATTGATCTCCGGGCGAGCGGGCGGCGGCGTGTTTAGTAGCGGCGGGTGGTGTGTTTACGTGCGGGAGCGCGGGCAGCGGCGGGAGTGCGCAAAGGACGGATTTCTCCGTCCCTGGGGGTTAAAGGATGGAAAAAGGGACGGAGAAATTCGTACGGGCGGGGGTAGAGTAGTTAAAGATAACCTTAAGTCAAAAAAAAAAATGAGATGAACTCACCTGGGGCTTCCCTAAGCCCCCTGCAGCCGATCGGTGTCCTCGCAGCTCCGCTCCGATGCCTCTGGACCCGCCGGCGACGACTTCCGGTTTCGCCGTCACCGGCCGACAGGCATGGGAACGCGAGTGATTGTTCGCGTTCCCAGCCTGTATATCGCCCCCTATGCTGCTATTGCGGCTCCCGGAGGAGGACTCTCAGCCGTGCAACCAGGAGAGCTGCGAGGAGGAGAGCGGAGCACTGACCCGACCCCATGAGCAAGGCATTGTATGTTGTGCTGAACAGAGCTGCCTCAGTTACAGTGCCTGCAGCAGTGGACGGAGGTGGGTGGAAATGGGGGCCGCCCGGCCCGGGGGACTCGCTGTCTGCTGCCACGTGCCACCTGACTATATATACTGGCCACATATACCCCTGACTACATATACTGGGCACATATACCCCTGACTACATATACTGGGCACATATACCCCTGACTATATATACTGGGCACATATACCCCTGACTACATATACTGGGCACATATACCCCTGCCTACATATACTGGTCACATATACCCCTGACTACATATACTGGGCACATATACCCCTGCCTACATATACTGGTCACATATACCCCTGACTACATATACTGGGCACATATACCCCTGACTATATATACTGGGCACATATACCCCTGACTACATATACTGGGCACATATACCCCTGACTACATATACTGGGCACATATACCCCTGACTACATATACTGGGGACATATATCCCTGCCTACATATACTGGGGGCATATACCTCTGGCTACATATACTGGGCACATATATCCCTGGCTACATATACTGGGGACACTGGCTGTTTGTCATTATGTGCATTTACTGGTGAAAAGCTGTCTCTTATTATGTGCATTTACTGGTGAAAAGCTGTCTCTAATTATCTGCATTTACTGGTGAAAAGCCATCTCTTATTATGTGCATTTATTATGTGCATTTACTGGTGAAAAGCTGTCTCTTATTATGTGCATTTACTGGGGAAACGCTGTCTCTCATTACGTGCATTTACTGGTGAAAGGCTGTCTGTCATTACGTGCATTTACTGGTGAAACGCTGTCTCTTATGTGCATTTAGTGGGGAAACGATGTCTCTCATTACATGCATTTACTGGGGAAACACTGTCTGTCATTATGTGCATTTACGTCATATTTTTTTTAATGTAACTACATTAGCTAGTATAACTACATTACAGTAGCCCCACCCACATGACATCATGGCCACGCCCATTTTTTTAAAAAACATTTCTTTGAACATGTTGCCCCCTAACCATTTTTGACTGCCCCCTCATATGTGCCAGCAGGGGCGTCTCTAGCCATTTTGTCACTCCAGGCGAGAAATCCTGTGGCACCCCCCCCCCCCCCCCCCGTGATTGCCCCCAGTCCCATACCCCGCACCCCTCATGGTGAACACCACTCCTGTGGTGAACCCCACCCCCAAGACCCCCGAAAATTATAATGCAGCAGTGTTTCACCAGAAAATGTACTTATTGCGGCATGGGTTCACCAGAAAATAGTTGTTATGCAGCAGAGCGTTTCACCATAAAATATACTTATTGCGGCATGCACTCACACACACCACACACAGTACACACACACACACTACACACACACACACTATACACACACACACACAGTACACACACACACACACAGTACACACACTGCACACAACATACACCCTATACACAGTACACACACACACACTTTAGACACGCACAGCACAGTACACACACTATACACACACACAGACACACACACACACACACACAGACACACACACACACACACACACCACACACACCACAGTAGACATACACTATACACATACAGAGATAGGAGGAGTGGAGTGAGACTGAGAATAGCCTGAGATGGAGCAGTTTATCTGTATTGCAGTCCCACATTACACAGAGACTAGTTGCTGGTAATAGGACTGCTGTCCCTGCCAGTCTCTTACACAAGTCAGCAAGCAGCCCTCCTGGAGTCTAGGGACTGTCAAAACTTTTCAACCTGTTTAAGACCTTATCTGCACTTGCAGTCATTATAACAATGGGGAGACACCAGACAGATTTTTTCCCACTGACCCTCCAGACGAGTTCTACATCATGCTGTGTATATTTACCAGCTTGCCTGCCCTCTAATTGCACTTTTATCAGCTAGCCTAGTGTTTTACATTGCCTTACATCAACAAACCTGAATACAGCAGACACAGGACCAACCCTAAATCATTGAATGAAAGGAGGCCTGGGGGGAAGTCAATGCCTGGCTGCTACACAGTCTCTACATCCACGCAGTTAGCAGTAGCAGAGAGAGAGGGACTGAATTCTCAGGAGTCGGACTCAGGAGCTGATGATGCTGTACTCCTCGGATCCCTGACTAGGATGAGTGCCTTCTCTCACTGACTCATTCATTACTGTGGTTCTTTGAATCATTGAGCTGAAGTCCAGTCAGCCCCGCTGCTGCTGCTGCGTAAACTGACACCTGAGTCAGCTGAGAGGCATTTCTTCTCTCACTACTCAGTGCAGAAGCACCCTTGCCTCTTCCTGTCGCCTTAGGCGAAAATTTATAGCTGCCTAATGGCTCGGACACCTCTGTGTGCCAGTCTAGAACCGGCCCTGTACCCCTGCCTACATATAACCCTGGCTACCTGTTCTGGGGACATCTCTACCCCTAGCCACCTATTCTGGGGACATCTATAGACCTGGCTACTTATACTGTACTTAGAGGGGTGTGGGAATGTTGTGGTGGAGGGTCCTGGAGGAATCTTTGGGTGGGAGGTCCGAGGTCCGTGGGGTTGGAAGGTCGTGGGGGCCCATAAAAAATTTTTGCTATGGGGCCCAGTCATTTCTAGCTACGCCCCTGACTAGATATTCTACATGCGGCTATTCCCAGCATCCAAATTTCCCTTGCGCCCTTTTTTTGTACGTACTGGTGGTGGTGGTGGTGGGGGGGGGGGGGGGAAGAGATTTGCACTGGAGTCCATGCCTCTAACTACACCACTATAACCAGGGATTGGCAGGTTGGAAGATATTTGAGAACCCCTGCGGCTAACAAATTTCCCATGTAGGCTTTCCTTAACAGCTAGCCTAGGCTGTGATCCCCGCCACCAAGCAGCACATCCTGGGCCTAGCTTTGCCCACACCAGTCTGTACAATCAGTTCCAGTTCTGAATCGCCCTCACAGCTTAATCACAGGGTTTGAATTGCAGCCTGATAAAAGCACTGACCCTAAGGCGAGCGTTCTGCGAGTTACAAGACAAGGCGCAGTCTGCCTCCGAGAGACCCCACGGCGAATGGCGGAACGATGAAAAACCACCTCGCCTCCTTCTGACGTTCCTTTCAACTCAGAGGGGAAAAAAGTAAACAAAAAAAAAAAAGGATGGTGGGGGAGGAGGGGGATGACGTGCATTTCGGCGGCAACGATGATGATTATCTCGACAGACTTATCTTTCTATGCATTTTCTATTACATTCCATTTTATCAGCAAGGCTCTAGTTGAATCCAAGTTTTCAACCTCATTAAAATAAACAAAAAACATCTTTAAATAAGTCTGTTGAAGGCAGATTAAGAGGAAGGCAATCTATGCGCTAAGGCCTGGGCTGATAAATGCAAGTCAATAGGGTGGTTTTAAGAGTGGTCAGACTGTAGCAAGCTCTCCCTGGCAGAGTATCAAAGGAGACGAGCTTCGGTAATCAATTAAGAGAGAATGAAATGTGCAGGATGCTTTTAGTTGTAAAGAGGATTAGATTGAGCTGCGGGGAGGATGGAAGGTTTGCTGGGCCTGATGGCTGTCAGCGTGTTTTGTTCCAGAGTGACTGTGGGGTTTTGTGCCTAGTGCCTACATGGGGTAGAATAGGCAACTGCTGCCCCAGGTGATGGGAGGGGAGGGGGGGGGTTATCCCAAGTTTTTGTGTACAAAAATACTGGACTTACAGAGGAACTTGAACCAAAGATTGAACTTCATCCCAATCAGTAGCCGATATCCCCTTTCCCATCAGGAATCTTTACCTTTTCTCAGATAGATCATGGGGGAGGGGGGGGTGTATGACTGATATTGTGGTGAAACCCCTCACACAGTGTGATGTCATGACCATGGTCCTGACAGTTTCCTGTCTGTGAACCTCAATGCATTGTTGCATTGTGTAAAAAAAAAGTTCTACTTACCCAGGACTTCCTCTAGTCCCTGGCAGCCAATATGTCCTTTGCCACAGTTCCACTTCCAGCCGGTGGCCTGGGGTCCCCTCTGTTGCAGATGCCGATCTCGCCAGGTCGGCATCTTCTGCACCTGCGATCACACTAACGTGATCTGGAGTGTTCTGCGCAGGTGTAGTAGTTCTGCGCCTGTGCAGAACACTCCAAACCATGGGGGTGCGACCGCGATCAGTGCGGCCGCAAACTTATGCATGAGCAGTAGATGCTGGTCGGCATCTTCAACAGGGGGGACTTCGGGCCACTGGCTGAAAGCGGAGCTCCAGCGAGGGACAGATTGGTTGCTATGGGCTGGAGGAAGCCCCAGGTAAGTATATATTTTTTCTCCTCCCATCCTTTAAATAGATCATGGGTAAATCTGAAAACACAGACAGCTAAAGCACAAAGGCCTCAATTCACTAAGATCATGCTAGAGATAATAAGGCAAGAGAAAACTTACCTCCACACGTGAGAGAGTTATCTTACCTCTTCATTCCTTAAGTTACCTCTCCTGTAGTTAATTTACCTCCTCTGTAGTTAATTTACCTCCTCTGTAGTTATTTTCACATGCAGCTAATTAACAGCTTGGCCTCAATTCACTAAGCTTATATCCTGTCTTTAATAACTCTTCTAGAGTTGTTACCATGGTGATAAGGCATGTAGTATTCAGGAAACATTTTACCTCAGGCAAACCTAAAGTTAACTCTTCTGTCTTTAAGTTAACTCTTCAATCCTTAAAATAAATCCAGAGTTAAATACAGTTCATTAACTGCGTGTGAAAATAACTACAGAGGAGGTAACTTAACTACAGAGGAGGTAAATTAACTACAGAGGAGGTAAATTAACCAATGAAGAGATAAAATAACTCTCTCTTATGTGGAGGTAAGTTTTCTCTTGCCTTATTATCTCCAGCATGATCTTAGTGAATTGAGGCCCTTGTCTTTAACTCTGGAGTTATTTTAAGGATTGGAGAGTTAATTTAAAGACAGAAGAGTTAATTTTAGGCTTGCCTGAGGTAAAATGTTTCCTGAATACTACATGCCTTATCACCATGGTAACAACTCTAGAAGAGTTATTAAAGACAGGAGATAAGTTTAGTGAATTGAGGCCAAACTCATTTATATCAACTACGGGTCCTGCAGGAACAATTTATCCATGACTTAGCAGTCTGGCAGGAAAAGGAGGAGCTGTGGCCACTAAACCAGTGAGAAGTGAGTGAGGTGGCCACATGTCAAAAGGGGAAACTGAGAAGAGATTGAGCGGCAAAGTGGTAAAGGGCGGGGGCACAGAGCAGAGCAAAGAACAGAAAAAGGGGAGGGCGCAGAGCACAACAAAGCGCAGAGAGGCCCTGGGCTGGTGTGGTTACACGTGTTCTGTGGTTGTGAGGCCGAGCGGATGTACTGCCAAATTCTCTGAAACACCTTTGGAGATGGCTTATGGTAGAGAAATAAACATTCATTTCAGTTGCAACATTTTTGGTAGACATTCCTGCAGTCAGCATGCCAATTGCACGCTCCCTCAAACACTGCTATATCTGTGGCATTGTGCTGTGTGATCAAAGTGCACACTTCAGAGTGGCCTTTTATCAGAGGCATAGCTATGGGTGGGCAAGATGGGACATATGTCCCTGAGCACAGCACTGTGAGGGCGCATGGCATGGCTGCGTGCATCCCGACATTTGTGAGAGGCGGCTTGCTGGCCACCTGAACTGCACCGCTTCTCTCCCTCCCTTCCTCTGCAGAGGAGTGTGTAAATGTTAATAACACCTGAAGATTCAATGGCATGAACTTATCTCTCCTCTGTTACCAAGGAGAGGACACTGGGCACACTGCAGAGGGCAGATGATGGCATTGCTGGAACATTGGAGCCAGTGAGTCTTTTGCTGTTGCATCTGGCATCTGTAGGGGGCACACTAGCTATCTGAATGGGGAAAGGGGGCACATTTGGCTATCTAAACAGTATTCATACATTTAGCTCCACCTATGACCATTCCCACATACGTGGTCACTACAATATTATTATTATTTTTTTTTGGGGGGGGGGGGGGGGGCGCAAAAACTGTGTTTGTCCCCAGGTGCTGAAAACCCTAGCTACACCTCTGCCTTTTATTGTGGCCACACCTGTGCAATATTGATGCTGTCTAATCAGCACCTTGATTTGCCACAACCGTGAGGTGGGGCGGATTATCTCTGCAAAGGAGAAGTGCTCACTACAGGGGCGTGGCAATAGCCATAGCAGATGCTATGGAGCCCTAGAGCATAGAATCCCAGGTACATCATGTATTCGACATTAACTTTCTGGTGTTCCTCCAAACTCTGACTTTGTCTCAGTGCCCATGAACTGTGTGCAGTTCTGATTGCATGAGAATGCTAATTACCCAATTAACTCATATCCATAGGGTAGGGGCAGGTGACATTTTTTCAGAGTGCTTCATCTGAGGACCCCATGAAAGTTTTGCTATGGGGCCCCACGATCTCTAGCTATGCCACTGGCACACTAACACAAGTTTAGACATATTTGTGAACAATATTTGAGCGTAATGGGTTTGTGCATACCTCCCAACTTTTTGAGAAAGGAAAGAGGGAAAATTAAGCCACACCCCTAACCACGCCCCAGCACACCCCTAGCCATCAAGGATGGGAATAAAGTTCAATTAAACACATTAAACACACAAAGAGTCAATTCAACACATTTTTTAGTAGAAAAACACATATATTTACATAGATTTGTACATCAGTCCTGAAAGAGGGACAAATGGGGGAGAAAGAGTCAGAGGGACATGACTCCCAAAGAGGGACAGTTGGGAGCTATGCTTTTGTGTATGTAGAAAATGTGTCAGATCTTTGAGTTCAGCCAGTGGCGTAGCTAAGGAGCTGTGGGCCCCGGTGCAAGTTTTACATGGGGCCCCCCCAAGCACTCTATACATAACAATTGATTTGGCGCACCAAAACCTGCCAAAGACAACCACAGAGTCAGAGTTGCAAGAAGGAGATAGGGAACAGTGTTTTAAGGATTACTACTATTCAAAGCATCTATAAAAGTGATTATTACCAGCACAGGACCAACAGAGAGCTAATACTGTGATGAAGGGTGGACCCTTTGGGGCCGCTCTGGCCCAAGGGCCCCGATGCAGTCGCTACCTCTGCACCCCCTATTGCTACGCCCCTGAGTTCAGCTCATGCGAAATGGGAGCAAAACCAAAAGTGTTGCATTTATATTTTTGCTCAGAGCAGCTCCGCCGCTGGTTCGGTTCCCGTCATTCCATGAAGGACATACCACTGCAGATGTCTATGGACAGCCATTCCACCCAATGTTTTGAGTTGAGAAAGAGGGACACTTTAAGACACACCCCTGCCACACCTCTAATCATGACACACACACCCCTAGCCACGGATACCACTAAAAATACAGAGTAGGGACACCAAGAGCCAAATACAGTGTATTATGTACTGGTAGTTGAAATGAAGTATGATAGAGTAATAAGTTATACTCACAAGGCAGGGTTACCTCCAAGGCAACCACTGTATAGGCAGGTGGGGAGATTAGACCTGACCCCACTCAGGACTAAGAAGTCGCTCTCCGTAGATGAGGAAAGGGTGGACTTAATATAGCGTAGTATGGATACAGAGGCACCAAAAGTATAAAAGAATCTAAAAAGTTTAAAACATGAGGAGGCAGTGGTGGACTTATCCCCTCCAAGCAGACACAAAAAATGCCAATTTGTCAAATACAACAAGTTTATTTACATACTCCGGGGGACAATGCAACTCGTTTTGCAGGTTTGATCCCGCTTCATCAGGCAATAACAATGGAGCAATAGTATATGTGGTCAGTAGAAGAGCCATGCACCTCTAAACTTTTTAGATTCTTTTATCCTTTTGGCACCTCTGTATCCATACTACGCTATACCACTAAAAATGAATAAGCAAAAGAAAAAGATGTAATTTTAGAATTCAAACCACCCTAGTCCTTTCTATTATCAGTAGTTTTCTTTCATATTAACATTTGAATTTAAGAAATACCCGCATATAAACTGACCCATGTATAAGCCGAGGTACCCACTTTTTCCTTAGAAATCAGGAAAAAGTGATTGACTCCCATATAAGCCCCCTCTCCAGTATAGCCCCTCCACAGAAGCCATATGTGCCCCCTGTACAATTCAGCCCCCCTCTACATAGCCAGATGTGCCCCAGGATGATACAGTTGTGTCTCAAGATGCCACTAGATGGTCTCATAGATATGAGACACAGCAATTGCCACATAGGAAGAACCCCCGATCATTGTACCGCTGACACATTGCTTGCACCCTCTGCTCCGCAAGCCAGGGGACACAGGTGGTCTTGAGCAGCAGACTCTGCACAACATGTTGCAGGGGATGGGGGGCACAGACACAGCAGGGAGCCAGCTGGTAAGAGCAGGATAACTAGTGCACGATCCTTACACTCCTCTGCCAGTAACAAAACCTGCTCCACCATCTGTTTTGCTCCACTGACCTGCATATAAGCCGAGGGGGTAACTTTTCGGCACATTTTTTATGCTGAAAATTAGGCTTATCCGCGAGTATATACAGTATATCAATTTAAGGAATGAGAATTAAGTTTGGAGCCAATAAAACACATTTTTTCAGTACAAAATACATATATTTAAACAGATCTATTCATCAGTCCTGAAAGAGGGACAAATGAGGAAGAAAGCTAGGCAGAGTGATTTGGTTTCCAAAGAGGGACTGTGTATCTGTAAAAGGGACAGTTAGGAGCTATGGGACAGGAGTATGTCGGAGCAGGCTGTTGGATGCTGGACAGGCTCAGACACACATTAAAGTGTGATGAAGCTCCGGGAAGCCAGGTGGAAACTGGAGCTCCTACATGCTTCTCAAATGCCCGTGTGACTTTCTGTGTCTCGCCCCCTTCTCTGGCTCTTCTCCTGTTACCCTCGGGTGCTTACAGGTTTGTCAACCAGAACAAGTGTGTGTGATGTCCCTGACAGTTCCATTCTGTTCCTGTCGTGTTCAGAATCCAACCCCGACCGAGAACATCTTCTCATAGGACACCGATAGTACCAGTTTCATGACCAATTAGTGACCTTAAAGTGAACCTAAAGCCGATAAAAAAAAATGAGATTAACTCACCTGGGGCCTCCCTCAGCCCCCTGCAGCCGATCGGTGCCCTCGCAGCTCCGCTCCGATGTCCCAGGACCCGCCGGTGAGCACTTCCGGTTTCGCCGTCACTCGCCGTCACCGGCCGACAGGCATGGGAACGCGAGTGATTGTTCGCGTTCCCAGCCTGTATATCGTCCCCTATGCTGCTATTGCGGCCTCCTGGCCGCAATAGCAGCATAGGGGGCGATATACAGGCTGGGAACGCGAACAATCACTCGCGTTCCCATGCCTGTCGGCCGGTGACGGCGAGTGACGGCGAAACCGGAAGTGCTCACCGGCGGGTCCTGGGACATCGGAGCGGAGCTGCGAGGGCACCGATCGGCTGCAGGGGGCTGAGGGAGGCCCCAGGTGAGTTAATCTCATTTTTTTTTATCGGCTTTAGGTTCACTTTAAGTCAGCACAGTGGTGTGGTTAGCACTCTCGCCTTGCAGCGCTGGGTCCCCAGTTTGAATCCCGGCCAGAGCAATAACTGCAAGGAGTTTGTATGTTCTCCCCGTGTCTGCGTGGGTTTCCTCCGGACACTCCGGTTTCCTCCCACATCCCAAAAAACATACAGATACGTCTACGGCCCTAGACATATACTACATGATACATACATAGACATATGAATATGGTAGGGATTAGATTGTGAACCTCTCTGAGGGACAGTTAAGTGGCAAGACAATGTACAGCGCTGTGGAAGATGTTGGCGCTATATACATGTAAGTACTAAATAAAAATAATAATTGTTACAGCCAGGGATTGGTGAAAAAGCTCTGTGTGACAAAAGCTTGGCTCTGCATGATCCTCATTATTATGTATTTATATACAAATCTAAAGGCGAAAATTTATGAATTGTATGTGTAGTACGGATAATGAATAGAGCATTCGTAGCAAAGAAAAGAGTCTCATATTTTTATTTTTAGGTATATAGCTTTTTTTTCTTATAACATTGCATCATTCTGTCATATTTGTAGCTTAGAAACCACACTCTGTCTTCTAATCCATAAAACAAAGCAGAAATAATGACACTTTGAACTTTCCTGCAGTAAAACCTTATCTGAAGCTGTCTCTCACTGTTTCTTTGCTGTTTAAGTACTTCAGAAAACAGGAGTGTATTCCACACAGTGAGTCAAATAGCTCCGAGAGGCTCTTTTGCATAGATAACAACTGAAGTTTTTTTTAACTCTTCCTGTACTGGAAATCAATATGAGACTATTATTTGCTACTAAAGTTTTACTTCTTAGCTGTACTACACATACAATTCATTATATCATGAATTTATTTTCGCGCCAGGTTTGCTTCAACATGTTTAAAGGTACCCATCCGTTGCTCAATTTGTGACATTGATATCCCACAGATTCAAAGCCCCCCCCCCCCATTTTCGCCCTAAAAAAAGGGTCAAAGCTATGATCTGCCAACTAGTGTTGGGCGAACAGTGTTCGCCACTGTTCGGGTTCTGCAGAACATCACCCTGTTCGGGTGATGTTCGAGTTCGGCCGAACACCTGACGGTGCTCGGCCAAACCGTTCGGCCATATGGCCGAACTAAGAGCGCATGGCCGAACGTTCCCCGAACGTTCGGCTAGCGCTGTGATTGGCCGAACGGGTCACGTGGTTCGGACCCGAACGCGCTCTGATTGGCCGAACGGTCACGTGGTTCGGGTAAATAAATACCCGAACCACGTCATATCTCCGCCATTTGTCTGTGGGTTTAGCTTTGGGTAGGCAGGCAGGGTAGTTCGCGCTCCAGCCACGCTAGCCAGGGTCCCCCCTGTCATTGTGTCACTGCTGGGAACAGTAGTACACCGCTTGCTCAGCCACACTATATAGCATTCTGTTTACTGCCACTCTGTGTACCTCGCTCAGCCACACTATATAGCATTCTGTTTACTGCCACTCTGTGTCTGCTGGGAATAGTAGTACACCGCTTGCTCAGCCACACTATATAGCATTCTGTTTACTGCCACTCTGTGTACCTCGCTCAGCCACACTATATAGCATTCTGTTTACTGCCACTCTGTGTCTGCTGGGAATAGTGGTACACCGCTCGCTCAGCCACACTATATAGCATTCTGTTCACTGTTCTGTGTCTGCTTGGAATAGTGGTACACCGCTCGCTCAGCCACACTATATAGCATTCTGTTTACTGTTCTGTGTCTGCTGGGAATAGTGGTACACCGCTCGCTCAGCCACACTATATAGCATTCTGTTTACTGTTCTGTGTCTGCTGGGAATAGTGGTACACCGCTCGCTCAGCCACACTATATAGCATTCTGTTTACTGTTCTGTGTCTGCTGGGAACAGTAGTACACCGCTCGCTCAGCCAGAGTATATAGCATTGTGTTTACTGCCACTCTGTGTACACCGCTCAGCCAGACTATATACCATTGTTTACTGACACTCTGTGTACACCGCTCAGCCAGACTATATACCATTGTTTACTGACACTCTGTGTACACCGCTCAGCCAGACTATATACCATTGTTTACTGCCACTCTGATTCTGCTGGGAACAGTAGTACACCGCTCGCTCAGCCAGACTATATAGCATTGTGTTTACTGCCACTCTGTGTACACCGCTCAGCCAGACTATATACCATTGTTTACTGACACTCTGTGTACACCGCTCAGCCAGACTATATACCATTGTTTACTGAAACTCTGTGTACACCGCTCAGCCAGACTATATAGCATTGTGTTTACTTCCACTCTTTGTCTGCTGGGCCTGGGAACAGTAGTACACCGCTCACCCGCCTCTGTATAGCATTGTGCTCTGTGTCGCTGCTGGGAATAGTGGTACTGTATAGCATTTCTGTGCTGCCACTGTACTGCTGCCAGTCAGCGTGTACTGTAAGGATAAGTGAAATGAGGAAGAAATCCGGTGAAAGAGGAAGGGGCAAGGGAAGAGGTGTTTCCCCTGACGGTTCACGTACAGGCCACAGGGGAGCACCCACTCATGCAAGGCCTGGGTTGTTGTGTCTCACAAAGCGTGGCCTTCTCCTCCTGCGCCTCCTCCTGTTCCATCACGTCTGCTGCTGCTGGGTTAGCGTTGCCGGTCCTTGTTTATGGAACCTCTTATCTTTATTACATTTATGACTGCATGGCGGTACAAAGCATGCTATCCGCACGCTTCTTGCCCTCATGCAAGGCCGGGGTTGTTGTGTCTCACAAAGCGTGGCCTTCTCCTCCTGCGCCTCCTCCTGTTCCATCACGTGTGCTGCTGCTGGGTTAGCGTTACCGGTCCCTTTTCCTGGAACCTCTTATATGTATTACATTTATGACTGCATGCCGACAAAAAGCATGTTACCTGTGCAAAGAAAACAGACATTTCCCGCATTTAAAAGACAGTTTTCCCTTTGAAACTTTAAAATCGATTTTCTCAAAAACTATAAGCTCTTTTTGCTAATTTTTTTTTCCCTCTTGTACCCACTCCCAAGGTGCACATACCCTGTAAATTTGGGGTATGTAGCATGTAAGGAGGCTTTACAAACCACAAAAGTTCGGGTCCCCATTGACTTCCATTATGTTCGGAGTTCGGGTCGAACACCCGAACATCGCGGCCATGTTCGGCCTGTTCGGCCCGAACCCGAACATCTAGATGTTCGCCCAACACTACTGCCAACCCCCAATGTGGCACAGTCGCCCCCGTGCAGAGCGGGTATTGGAGTGTGTGGATGTATGCAGAGTGCGATGCAGAGTGCGGTGTGTATAGCTGGGCTCACCTATTCTCACTCCGGCTTGCTTTCTCTAGTGTAACATGCAGCTTCTGAACTGGCCAATAGAGCTCCAGGCTCACTGTCATGTGACTGCAGTGAGCCCAGAGCTCTAGTGGCCAATTCAGAAGCTGCCAGGAACACTAGAGGATGCAAGCCAGAGCAAGGACAGATAGCTATATATGCTCTGTCGCGCACTCATCACTCCCGGCATATTGCCTCCCCTGCATATAGGCCGACACCCCCACTTGACACCCAAGAGTAGGGTGTCAAAATGTCAGCCTATTCCTGACCACCAATCTCCTAATCCTAAGCAAGTATAAGCACCCCTGAGTTAAAGCAAATGTCTAACCCCACCCTCTAGCCATACACCTAGCAATGATAGGCAGATTCGACCAATAGACAAATCTCTCACTTCAATGAATCTGATTAGAGAGATCTGTTGCCTGCCCATACACCGCAGGCCGATTCCCCATCAAATTCCTGCAATCAATCCAGAACCGGCCTTGTGACGCCGCATCCGCCTCCCCGACGCTGTCCCCTAGTGTTTACCGTGACCCCGCCTCCCTAAAAAAAAAAAAAAAAAAAAACTCCTACTCCCCCGACCCCCCCCCCCCCCCCCCCAGTGCACTATAAATTATCTGTTCGTATTTCCCCCTTGTCCGCTGCTGGCTCCGGGCGGGCGTCACACACGAGCCTAGAGCCAGCGGCGGACAAGCGGCAGACACGGACAGGTAATGTGCACTGGGCACCAGGGGGGGGGGACATTGCCAGAGCTATTGTCGCATTCATCGCTTGTCCTAATATTGCTCACTGTTACCACCGTGCAGCCAATCAACCACAATGGGGGCACCGATTTTCGTCCGATTCAATAATAAATATCGAATCTGATGGTCGATTGGCCGCCAAGCCAATAGAGGTATGGGCATGTTAACCCTTACTGATACTTTTTGTCACCCTCTACCTCTGGTCAGCACTTGGCTAAAGCAGCTGAACCCAGCCCCAAAGCCCAGCACCTGGCGCTATCAATTTTGCGTTGGGTTCTATGGCAGCACCTAATTGAAATTAAAGACCGGGTTCCCGAAATCTCCTGCCTCATTCCACCCATGATTGCCTTAGAAGTACTGTAAGCCAGCCACACAGGGAGGTACAAGAAGCAATCAAGTCCTCTGAATCCGGGGCTGATCTTATTCCACCAGTAAGTAAGGAATCCAAGGAGACTAATCCCCCCCGCTATCCTCCGCTGATATTCTGCTGTTACCTACATCCAAGCATGGAGAATAATATACCGCCGCCCGCATTATGATAATATACAGAAGGAGAAAATCCACTTAATCAAATGTTCAGCCAGGTGGAAACACGACAAGAAAGAACTGTCAGAACAGCATCCAGGACTTGCAAGAGGACTTCAAGCAAAGAGAGGCTGTGTCAGCCCGACAGCTTGCAGTTCCCTGGAATTAGGTAACGATCATCGTGTCCTCGCTGTCCGTACAGCCCCGCTCATGCCGCAAACAACATTTCTGTTTGTGCAGCTTCGTTTCCAGAGAGGAAACTGGGCTGACTGAGTCATCACAAAGTCTTAAAAGTGTAACTGCAGTCCCAGACTTCAGAAAGTTAAGCTCTCCGTGTATCCAGGCAGGGCTGGATTTCTGGAAAAGCCACCAAGGCCCAGGTCTTGGGCGGCAGCTGGCCAAGGGGTGGCTGGACATGGAAGAGGGATTGCCATATATGGAAGAAGAGGCTGCAAATTGAATACAGAGGGTAAAAATAAGGAACAACATGGAAATAGGGAGGAGCTGCTGCCCAAGGGACCTGTATAGAACTGAAGGAGGCTGCTGTACATGAATGTTGTTAGGTATAGGAGAGGGGGCTGCACAAGAAATAGAAGGGGGGTGCTGCATATGGAAGGGAAGCTGCAAGAAAGGTGGCCTAGCAGTGGAAAAAGTATCTAGGCTATCTGTATCAAGGCTGAAAATCAATGGTCTAATATTGCTTGAGCTGGATTCATTACGCATAGCTCCTTTTTCAGAAGGACTCAGTGGTGTAACTACAATTCATAGGGCACCCACAGCAAACCTTTGATAGGCCCCCCAGTGTTCACACCCTTTCCCTTTCCTGCCCTTGGTGACCCTCACAGCTTGGGACCCATCTAACAATGGTCATAAAACAAGTGGGCCATCTTGATCGATCTTCAGGCCCAAAACAAGTGTAGCCACAAAACACCTGATCTGAAGCATGGTCTCCTGTGTTAGAGGAAGGGAAATGAGTAGTTGGGGGCCCACCCATAGCTCTGGGCCCCTGGTTGCAGGGTCTGCTCCTCTGTAATTACACCCCTTGAGGGACAGTCCTTTTTTTGGCGCAAAATCCATTTATCCCTGTTTTTTCCTCATTAGTCCCTCTTCCAGAACTAAGTTACAGATCTGTGTGCGAATATATATATATATATATATATATATATATATATATATATATATATATATATATATACATATACACACACAGTATATATTTGATTTAAAAAGCACCAACATATTCCATGGCGGTGATATACTGTATATTCTGGCGTATAAGACTACTTTTTAACCCTTGAAAATCTTCTGAAAAGTCAGGGGTCATCTTATACGCCGGGTGTCTTTGATGCCGGGTGATACACGATGCTGATACGTGATGTGCATACGCAACATGCTGATGTTTACGCGATGCTGATACGTGATGTGCATGCGCGACATGCTGATGATTAATTACCGGGTGCTGGAGATTCAGTGGTCACCGCATATGCTGGGGGTGGAGCTTATCACTGATGCTGGAAGGTCTGGGGCGCCCAGGGTATGGAAGAAAGAGATTGTGCTGTGCCCATAAAACGTGCCTCTTCCACCCGTCTGGCCCTATCCTGTTACCGCTTCTCAGATCTCGCTGCTGAGGACTGTAGTGAAGCGGCGCAGGCGCCACATGTGCGAGATCTGAAAGGCAGAGAAGGAGGTAAATAGGATACAAGGGCGGGCCAGACGGGTGAAAGAGGTGTGTTTTATGGGCACAGCGCAATCTATTATTCCATACCGTTCTGTTAAACAGGGAGACAAGGAGAGCTGACCAATCCGCTAATGGAGAGGCAGAGTTGACCAATCCAACCAGTCAATCCCCTGTATACTGTTATATACTGGGTACCACATTCAGTACAGCACCAGTATCTGTTCATCCATAGCACCAGTAAATTATTTTTTTTTTATTTTTTTATTTGGTAAGTATATCCCAAACTCTGTATTTTAATTGGAAAAATTGGGGGGTCGTCTTATACGCCGGAATATACGGTAGATGCCGGGCCCCTATGTCTCCCCTTGCGTCAGTATGTCCTCCTGGGGCCCCTGTGAAGTTTTGTCAGTAAGGTCACCTGTTCGGGTGCATGATACATCCGTGTCCCGGCCCGGTCTTCATCCATTCATCCTCACTAGCTGCCTCTCCTCAGCGACCCAGCGCCTGTAATTGTGTAATAACACACGTTGGGTCACTGAGAAGATGCAGCTGGCAAGGATGAGTGGATGAAGACAGGGCCGGGACACGGAGGGACCACCCTAGACCTCGACTCTTATGATGCCGTTTTGCTTCCTTTGCATTGCCAGCAGCTGGCAAGGATGAATGGATGAAGACAGGGCCGGGACACGGAGGGACCTCGACTCTTATGATGCCGTTTTGCTTCCTTTGCATTGCCATCAGCTGATCTCTATGTCTTATTTTTCTCCGAAATTACCTTTCTATCAGTGTTTTATATCTGCTGTAACCATTTTACGCACCATGAAGTAAATCAACCTTTCTGACAAAAGACGGTCATTACCTGTATTCATAGGAAAATGATTTCCTAGAAAAAAGCATTTCTCTAAATTACCTACGTAGAGAGAGAGAAAGCAGGAATTCTGGGAAATCGCTGCACGAGACACGTTATGCTACCACGTGAAAGGCGAACATCCATGCAATCTTACAGAAATTACAGTAGCTATCTACAAGATGAAATCAAAAGTTCTTTCGGATAACACTAAATTGCAAAACAGCTCATAGAGCAACGATAGATGCCAATTTTCAACAAGTGTGAAGTAATTTTTCAAGTATCTGTCATAGTCGTTCTGACTTTCCCGAGTTACAGGTGCTAGTTTCACAAGTTGGTTAATTAGAAGCCTTGTTCCCTATAGATCAATGACAGATGGCTTTCAGAGTACATAGAGGCAGCTCAGTGCTCTAGTTTACAGTGTTACTGCACTAATAACGTGCTAATTAGTAACTGGTTGGAAGCCTTGCAGATTTGGAAAGGGCACATGGCTGTGGCACACTCTGTAGTGGAATATCTGACAGTGTTGAGTCGCTGTACCAAAAATGCCCCACATAGCAGCGGGGGCAGAACCAGGGGCGTTGCTAGCCCCAAAGATCAGTGACACATGCCCTGGATCTATTCTGGGGTGCCTCGGATGTCCCCCAAGCAGGGTCAGCTGTGGTGCCTCAATGGCGGGCATGCTACGAGCTGTAGTGCATCAATCAGGGGTATGCTGGGTGCTGTGGTGCCTCTATGCGGGCATGCTGGGTCCTGTATGCCATGCTGGGTGCTGTGATGCCTTTATGGGGGAATACAAGGAGCTGTGGTTCTTCTATAGGGGCATGTTAGGAGTTGTGGTGCCTCAATGGAATTAATGGAGAGGGCGCTTCGTCCAACATTTTGCTGGGCAGGCCTACTTAGACTGCTGTTAAGTTCATGTAAATTTGGCTCCCCCCATGACCAAACCCACATTCTGGTGCATGGCCGCACCCATTTTTCTGGCAGGCGTGCCCACAAGTGCCCCAGATCTCTTAGGATCCTAGCAATGCCCCTGGGCAGAACTGAAGCCAACCGTTAGCAATGGGCCGATTTGGGCCCTTCTTTTCTGAATCTCAAAAGTCCCCTTTTCAAAACTCAACTGAAACCCCAAATAGAGCAAAGCTGTAACAGTGTTCAGGGACGGATTTCTGGAAAGGCCACAAAGGCCCGGGCTTTGCGCGGCTGCAGCACCAGGGGGCACCTGGGCATAAAATAGGGGTTGCTACATATGAAAGAAAAGGCTGCAAATGGGGAGCAACACATGAAAAGGGAAAGCTGATGCCCAAGAGAGCTTGTACATGAAAGAGAAGGGATACAGTATGTGCAAAAAGGAAGAAGCACTGAGAGCCCAATATAATGTAGTATGTATTGGATATAATGGATAGTGAAAGTAAGTAAATTGACACTCACAAACCAGGGTTACCCGATAGGCAACCACTAAATGCAGTCATGTGACACAGGGGAGAAATTGAATTACAGATTGTGATTAGACACACATGAGGGGAATTAAACAGGCTAAACGCTCTAAATACATTCAGGTTGCATTTCTCTCTGTTTTCCTGTGCAAGAGTTCAGGTCTGCAGGGCTTCCCAACCCTGTCCTCAAGTACCACCGATAGTGCCAAAGTTGTCAAACTTTATTGACAAACTGATGGCTGACTGAGCCATGAGGAGAGGGGAAATTCCCCTCACACTTGATCAGTTAACTCTATGTGTAACTCTGTGTGTGTGAGAGAGAGAGAGAATACAATACAATAACATCTGTAAAGCGCTTTTCTCCCATAGGACTCAAAGCTCCCAACAGCTGCAGCTCCTGTGTCCTGTGCTTCTGACTGAAGTGTCTGAAGAGAGCAGAGAAAAATGTAACTAATTGTCACAGCTTTTCATACTGTTTTTGCTTTCAGAGTTTGATATGTTTGATATTTGCTTTCTGTAGTCTGATATGCAACTCTGGCTGTGCATTGAAGCAGACTCCCCTTCTGCAATTGATTTGTCCCAATATAACTAAATCCTACCCTCAATAAATTACAGCTTTTGCCTCTATTTAACATAAAAAGTAGGAAAATGTTTACACAGCTACTTAGACATTATTTGTACATTGTCATTTTAGAACACGTGGGTATTGATAGTATTCCTTTAATCAGCTCTGCTGAGACACTAATTACCTCACCTGCTCATGTTTGTGGTTTTCTGCAAGACATGTCCTGTTGGTACTTGCGGACAGGGTTGGGAAGCCCTACTTTACAGGACGCTTCAGATTTGCAGTAGGCCGTAAAAATCTGCCTTTCTGATTCATGAAAGGAGACATATTGTTAACCTCCTGTGCTTTCAAATGGGCATATTTGCCATCTCTGCTGTGGCAGTCATGTGACAAAGGGGAGAAATCGAATTACAGATTGTGATTAGACACACATGAGGGGAATTAAACAGGCTAAACTCTCTAAATACATTCAGCATGCATTTCTCTATGTTTTCCTTCTGTCCTGTGCAAGAGTTCAGGTCCACTTCAAAGTCAGGCAGACCATCAAGTGGTGCTCTAAGAAGGAGAAGTATATATGTAATATTTCATTTATTTCTAAGCTTGAATAATTAAATATCAATAAAAAAAAAGCCTGAAAAAAAAACAATCGATAAAATAAAACAGAGATCCAGTGACACTGCATGTGCGTGTAACGTGTACAAGCAGCCATGTATTAACCACGCCCGACAGCAGCTGACAGCCCCGCTCGTGCTGCCGGATATTTAATGTAAACAGAACAGACATCTCCTCCAATATTCAGAGATAATGATGGATGCCCTGGAAACAGGCCAGGCCTGTATCATCCAATCCATCCTTCTCTCCGCTCAGCAAGAGTTCAGAGCAGGAAACACCGCATGATGAGGACAAATCAAACAAGATGTCCCAACACGCCAGTCACAGGGCCATCTAACTGGTCAGGAGCAGACGGGTGAGGTGGGCGACTACAATAACCCTCTGACTGCGGCTCTTTCTTCAGGAAGCCTTTCATGAGAGATGCAGATGGGAGGAATAAGATGACACCGCACCTTATAGATAAATAATACAGACAAGAGCCCGAATGGTGCAGTATTATTGGAACGGACACTAAAAACAAGTATATGAAATACTACTCACAAATGAGGGTTGGGTCCGAGTACAACCAACCATTAGACAGGTTAGGAACCTATTTGGCTGAGCGAGCCACAAACGCCACATATTTTAAAATGTAATTCCATGAGAGCCATACAGTATGTTTCAAACTGGCACAGTGCGCATGCGCAGCAGAGGGCTTGCGTCCATGGTGATGTGTATACAGTTGATCCTCCAGGAAGCGGAAGTGTCAGACACGTCTTCAGCTTCTGTTGGGTCAGCAATTTCCCAGAGAGCCAGACAGGAGAAATACTGACTTACAGCTTGTACAATTAGCTAGCTGACTTGGGGGTTGATTCACTTTGTAGGACAAGATCCCCGAACTTTGGCCCAATAGGCTGCCTGTCAAGTGACAGGCAGCCTATTGGGCCAATCAAAGTGCAGGGATCTTGTCCTACAAAGTCACTGAACCTGACAGGATCCAGGGTGGGACAATTGGAGCAGCTGTTTGTTTTGGGGTATCGCGAGTAAGTTAGTAGTGCAGGGTTCTCCCCAGGATCTTTTAGCTGGGTGATCCACCCGGCTAGTTTTGGTGAGCACCCGGATGTCATCGGCTCCCCTCCTCCTACGCTATAAGCAAAACTGCGCAAAGAAGCACCAACCTTGCATTCTTTCATATTGACCCATCCGGTTATTTTTTCATGCCACCCGGCTACTATTTCATGCCACCCGGCTGGAAAAAATTTCTGGGGAGAACACTGTAGTGCATGCTACAGCAGTAGCGTGCCTACTCTGAAAATTTTACTTGCACTGCCACACTAAGCAGCGCTGCTTGAGCAGTGTAGCTCAGTGAATCAACCCCTACTGATTTGTCTGTGAGCCACATGTAGCCATCAAAAGAGCCACATCTGGCTCCCGAGCCATAGCTTCCCTACCCCTGCATTAGAGCAATACTGAAGCCAGCCTGAAGAAAAAGTACCTCCAAGCAGGGGCGTAACTAGAGGGGAGCAGCCCCTGTGGTTGCAATGGGGGCTCAGAGTTGTGAGTGGCCCCCAACTACTAACCTTCCCTCCCTCCGATACACGGGACTATACTTCAGATCAGGTGGTTTTTGTGGCTACACTTGTTATGGGTGTGAAGATCTTGATGAATCAGCCCAAAAATTGTAGCATCCCTGGACCCTGGTGGAGGGTACACAGACTGCTGTTGTCACTGAATACGACATGAGAGGCAGCAGGAGGACTAAGCAGCACTTGGCGGCAGCACAGACGAAGAGTATGGCACCTCACTGGTGGCACCACAGCACGATAAATCAGCCCAAAAATTGTAAGTATGCATGGACCCTGGCAGTGGGAACACAGATTTAAGTATTAAATTCTAACATCATCAACAGCAGGAGGAGGACTAAGGACTCAGCAGCAGCACAGAAAGGCATGGCCCCTCATTGGTGGCACCACAGCACGAGAATTGTGCCCAAAAATTGTAAGCATCCGTGGACCCTGGCAGTGGGAGCACAGACTTTAGTACTTAAACACAACATACAACATGTTTTCCGGGGCCTGAGGCACATACAAACGGTCCCAATCATCATAATCATCATCACCTTCATCATAATAGAACTCTTCTCCTGACCCCCCCACCACCTCTGCCACCCCATCATCCCCAGACACAGACCCCCTCATTGTCCTCTAAATGAACTTGGGATGCTGGCCCGAGCCCAACCTCCTCCTCCACATCAGGCCCCATCATTTCCTCAATGGCAGCCATCAATACTCGCCCAGACACCGGACTGAGGGACACAACGCTCTCGTCCAGGGAGGGCTGCTGACCACTGTCTGCTGGGGTGGATGTCCCAGCTTGCATGAGGCATTGGCTGCTGCTGCTGCCGCTGCTGGGAGTGCTGCTCACAGCGGAGGTCTGTGAGAAACTCATGATGGGCTGCTCCTCCATCATCATGTCCATCAGTGCCTGTGAGTCAAGCTCCTGAACGACCACGCGGGTCGAGCCAAGGTGCTGAAAATGGGTGACACCGGTGTCGGCTGACTCGGCCCAGGCTGTGTTGCGGATAGACGCCTTTCTGCTGCACCCCCTACAGCTGAGTGCCCTCTCCCTGGCCGTGGACCAGTCTCAGAACTGGCGGAGGCAATGGCACTCCCTCTCCTGCCACACCCACGACCCCTGCCAGACATGTTGTATACTATGCACAAGATTTCAAGGTGGAGAACGTGTGCTGCTTTTTACAGTCAATACGTGTGTGGGCCTGGGGACAGACGGAATATAACAGGGGGCTTTTATTGATTTTTCAGAAAAGAACAAAAAAAATAACAAATGCGCAGGCGGCGCAATTCGCAAATACTGAATACAGTAATAGAACACGAAAATCATGGTCTGACTGCAATATGCGCACATCAAAGTCACTGACTAAACTTAGTGACTGAACCAGTGGCAGTGAATGCAACTAACTGAAGTTGATGACTGGGGCTATGAGCTGAATACAACTGTCAGATATAGTAAAATATAGAACACAAAAATTAGTGGACAGCAGTCTGCCTGCACTACTAGAACAGTACAATGTCACTGACTAAACTTAGTGACTGAACAGTGGCATTGACTGCAACTATGATTGGTTGCTAGGGCCTGGCTGGGGGGTCTATGATTGGCCCAGAGGCGTCATTTCCACCCAATCACAACCTATCTTATCATGGCTTTTTTCGTGATCACGGCCTGAATATTTGTATTTGTAATAGCTGCCTCGTGGGCTATTTCCTTGATCTAGAATTGATCACGGCGTCGAATACCGAAGCAGAATAGTGAAAAAAAATGCTTGTGAATCATGGCTATTCCATAACAACGGAAAATATCTGCCCATCACTGATTTGCGTTAATTTGACCGAAAATAGCTGTATAAAAGGATGCCTATAAATACACTTTTCATAGGTTGCTACATGATCAAATACTATCCTAAATTATGGAAGACAATTAAAGACTACTATTATTTATTTACTGCATGCTTACCGCTGTAATACTGCACGGTTTACCGCACTTTATGCATTTACCACACATTTTACCGCATGACCGTAAAGCAGAAAATCTTTCAGATATGGTAAAAAAAAAAGAAAAAAAAAAAGGGGAATATACCTCCTGAGGTATTTTATCTACAACAAAATATTTACCTCACACAGCTACCAGAATTGAGGCCAATAAGTTTAGGGCTGAGGAAGGTCAGGAAAGGTTGCCTCTGGTAGATTGGAAAGAACCTGCGCAGAATGCCGCCGGTGTAGTCACTTATTATTCCTCTCCGCTCTCCTGATCACGTCGGGAGCTTATCTGAACTTCCAGCTAATGTACATTTGATATCTGCATGAAGTGCTGCATTCAATCAGCAAGCAATCAGAACATTGGTATAATTACTCAGCATCAGTATTTATAGGTAACCTGAATAGAGTCAGCCGACTGTGAGCGATAGCCTTGCCGAAGTCATTTGCTGGGGAAAGTATAATGCTCAGGAGCATTGGACGGCGTGTGTTATCAGCGTGAGGGTAAAAGTTGCACAGACACCGTTCACTTCTCGAGAAATCGATGAGCGCAACTGATAGGAATCGGCTCACTTAAATGGATCCTGATGGAAAATGAATTTTTGAAATGTGTGTCCCCTCCCTGTGTTATCAATCTCAACACACTACTCAAGAGGACCCAGGGGTACAACCAACTACAAATTACCCCCCACGGTCATCCCTAACCGACCCCCTTCCCCCGGTAACCCTTTGATGGGGCACTCTAATGTTTGCACTCCTTACCTTGGTGGCCCTTACACAGGCCCGCCATCAGGGGGGTACAAGCGTGACTGCCGTCACGGGCCCGGGGCGGGCCTAGGGCCCGCAGCCTCGGGCCACCCTCCCCCCCCCAGGCATTAACCTCCTGAGAGGTCTTTTCCCACCTCCCCTCCCCCAGCGGCCGCCGCTGTTAATACCTTAGCAGCGGCCGCTTTCCCCTCTCCGCCGCGCGTACTTTCCAGCAGCATCTCCCGGCTGCTCTGTGTGAGGCGGCAGGAAGCATGGCTCGGTTCCCATAGTAACGGCGATACAGATCGCCGTTACAGGAAGCCGCTGCCATGCTTCCTGCCGCCTCACACAGAGCAGCCGGAAGATGCTGCTGGAAAGTACGCGCCGGAGAGGGGAGAGCGCCGCTGTTAAGGTAACAACAGCGGCGGGGACGAGCACCACCTACCCATACTGGGGCACTATACTGACTATACTGGGGCACTATACTGACTATACTGGGGCACTAAACTGGCTATACTGGGGCACTATACTTGCGCGCTATACTGGGGCACTGTACTGGCTATACTGGGGCACTATACTGACTATACTGGGGCACTATACTGGGGCACTATACTGGCTATACTGGGGCACTATACTTGCGCGCTATACTGGGGCACTGTACTGGCTATACTGGGGCACTGTACTGGCTATACTGGGGCACTATACTGACTATACTGGGGCACTATACTGGGGTACTGTGCTGGCTATACTGGGCACTGTACTGGCTATACTGGGGCACTATACTAGCTATACTGGGGCACTATACTGGCGCGTTATACTGGCTATACTGGGGCACTGTACTGGCGCACTATACTGACTATACTGGGGCACTATACTGGGGCACTGTACTGGCTATACTGGGGCACTATACTAGCTATACTGGAGCACTATACTGGGGCACTATACTGGCTATACTGGGGCACTATACTGGCTATACTGGGGCACTATACTAGCTATACTGGGGCGCTATACTGGCGCGCTATACTGGGGCACTATACTGGCTATACTGGGGCACTATACTGGGGCACTATACTGGCTATACTGGGGCACTATACTGGCTATACTGGGGCACTATACTGGGGCACTATACTGGCTATACTGGGGCACTATACTAGCTATACTGGGGCACTATACTGGCGCGCTATACGGGGGCACTGTACTGGCTATACTGGGGCACTATACTGGCTATACTGGGGCACTGTACTGGCTATACTGGGGCACTGTACTGGGCGTGCACAGCAGTCTGTAGGGGGGCCCAGGCTTGATGTTGTGTGAGGGGCCCCAAAATTTCTGATGGCGGCCCTGCCCTTACAATCTGAAAGTAAGGGTCATACAACAAAAGAATGCATTCTCTTGAATAGTCACCTACAAATACCTGGGTACCTCTGCGCGGTGCAGGTGACTATAAAAGAGATTGCATTCTTTTGTAACTAATACCTCGGCTGTAGGGATAGCAGTGGTTCCTGGATGATTGATGCCTGCTGTGAATGCATTTGTATGAACATGTGCATGTAAGTGTGCAAAGGGTTAACTGTCTTTGCCATTTTGCTGGCCACACCCCTTTTAACACCTCTAATAATTTATTTAAATGTCCTAAGTTGAGGTGATGTGCCTGGATCTATGTGTATTTTCTTGTAACTGCCCCTTGTGGCCAGGGTTTAATCCAGTGCACTCCCTCCTTCCCCTGTCTTGTGGCCACTGTCAGAATGTACAAATGGTGGTGTGTGCATGGTGCATGTGGATATATTCCATTAGATCCCTTGTGCGATTGGTATGATGCGCTATCTGTTCCAGGAGAGGATGCCAGGATACGTGTTCCTATTCTTTAGATAAGTGTGATGCAATGAATGGTTGCATCTCTGTTGTCTGATTGGTTGATAGCGATGAGGTTCCTGTGGTTCAATAGTATTGCATGGAATCATGGGAATCCTAATATCAAGGCAAAGAAACTTAGTTCCTGTTTATTTTTGTATTATTAGACAGTTTTGTAAAAGGAATTTAGTGTTTTCTTGTTACTTTCCTATATTTGTTTTCCATATTTCTGTAAATATTTTTTTAAGATCAAAAATACATTTTCGATGGGAAAATTGATGGAGCAGAGTGTTTTGTACACGCAGATAGGCATCCACTATAACAAGTTAGAACTCTTTACTGAGGAAAAACGTGCAGATATATATTATACACCACTATCAGGTAATGCAGCTTACTGACAACAGAGAGGAACACAGAATGAATACAGGAAATAACAATACCATAGAGATATCACCGTACATTACAGACAGTGGCATCTTGTGGTTGCTTTAATATACTGCAGTTTAAAGAGGAACTTTAGCGGAAAAGGGGAATAAAATAAATCAATACATCACAAAGTGAGAAATTAAAAAATAGAAGAGAGATCAAGAAATCATTGATATTGGCCATGCAATTTATTCATGTTGTTTGATCCACAAACAGCCAGCATGTAATCATCTTTACTACTGACAGACATGGAAAAAACAGACATCGCCAACTGCCATTATCTATAGCCACACCCACTAACATTGCGATAGTCTAAAAGGTTGTATTTTTAAAATAGATATACATATGCATAGAGGGAGAAACTGGTTTCTTGATAGCTGGAAACAGCTGTTATTTCCCACAATGCATTAAGGCTCACAGACAGAAAACTGTCAGGACCTAAGTCTGGAGATCACACTGTGGGAGTGGTTTCACCACAATATCAGCCATACAGACCCCCCCCCCCCCCCTCCGATGGTATATTCGAGAAAAGGTAATGATTTCTGTTGGGAAACGGCATCAGCTACTGTTTGGAATGAAGTTCAATACTTGGTTACAGTTCCTCTTTAAACACTTTACCCCCAGCGGTGCAGAAATCTCCGTCCCTTTTTCCATCCTTTCACCCCAGGGACGGAGATATCCGCACCTCCCGCGCTCCTGCCGCTGACCACGCTCCCGCCGCTCATGCGCGCGCTCCTGCTCTTGTGCATGCCCCCGCCCGCTTGCCCGGAGATCAATGAACGGGAAAAACTGTTCCCGTTTGTTGATCTAAGCCCATGCAATGATCAGCTGCTTCTATGAGAAGCAGCGATCATTGTAAAATAAAAAAAAACGTTTCCCAGCTTCATAAGACGCTTGCAGGTCACATAAACAAAAAAAGTTACTGTGGCCATCTTGTGGCCAAATAGTAAAACTACACCCTAAAGCATTTTTCCTATATAAATACAATAGTTTTACACTAAAAATTAACTCATTACCTCCCACACTCCCCAATTATAATTTTTTTTGTAATTTAAAAAAAAAATTACAATAAAAAAAATACATAAAGAGTTACCTTGGGGACTGAACTTTTTAAATATTTATGTCAAGAGGGTATAACACTGTTACTTTATAAACTATGGGCTTGTAATTAGGGATGGATGCAAAACTGAAAAACATGCACCTTTATTTCCAAATAAAATATTGGCGCCAAACATTGTGATAGGGACATGATTTAAACGGTTTTATAACCGGGACAAATGGGCAAATACATTTCATGGGTTTTAATCACAGTAGCATGCACTATTTAAAAACTATCGTGGCAGAAAACTGAAAAATAATAATTTTTCCTACATTTTTTCCTATTTTCCCATTAAAACACATTTAGAATAAAATAATTATTGGCATAATGTCCCAACTAAAGAAAGCCTAACTGGTGGCAAAAAAAACAAGATATAGTTAATTTCATTGCGATAAGTAATAATAAAGTTATAGGCGAATGAATGGAAGGAGCGCTGAAAGGTGAAAATTGCTCTGGTGCTCAAGGGATAAAACCCCTCAGTGGTGAAGTGGTTAAAGAGAATCTGTATTGTTAAAATCGCACAAAAGTAAACATACCAGTGCGTTAGGGGACATCTCCTATTACCCTCTGTCACAATTTCGCCGCTCCTCGCCTCATTAAAAGTGGTTAAAAACAGTTTTAAAAAGTTTGTTTATAAACAAACAAAATGGCCACCAAAACAGGAAGTAGGTTGATGTACAGTATGTCCACTCATAGAAAATACAACCATACACAAGCAGGCTGTATACACCCTTCCTTTTGAATCTCAAGAGATCATTTGTGTGTTTCTTTCTCCCTGCAGTTCTCATGCACTGAAGTTTCAGGCTGCTCTTTTTTCTCCTGCAAACAGCTTTGCCCTTGTCTGTAATTCTTCAGTATGTGAAAGCCCAGCCAGCTCAGAGGACGATTTATCCAGCTTGTAAAAGATAAGAGAGAAGAGAGAAGCTGCTCTAATCTAAATAATACACAGGCAGTCTGCATAGATGGGCCTGGAATGGGGAATTCATAGCAGAACCACAACACTGAAGAACTTGGCAACCTTCCAGACACAGGCTGACAAGTCTGACAAGAGAGAGATAAGTTGATTTATTACAGAGATGGTGATAGTAAAATGTGCTGCAGTAAGCCAGAACACATTAGAATAGCTTTTGGAACTTGTAGGATGATAAAAAACAGGATGCAATTTTTGTTACGGAGTCTCTTTAAAGGACAACTGTAACGAGAGCGATATGGAGGCTGCCATATTTATTCCCTTTTTAGCAACACCAGTTGCCTGGCTGTCCCGCTGATCCTCTGCCTCTAATACTTTTAGCCATAGACCCTGAACAAGCATGCAGATCAGGTGTTTGTGGCATTATTGTCAGATCTGACAAGATTGTCTGCATGCTTGTTTCTGGTGTGATTCAGACACTACTGCAGCCAAAAAGACCAGCAGGGCTGCCAGGTAACTGAATTTTTTTTAAAGGAAAAAGAAATATGGCAGCCTCCATATCGCTCTCGTTACAGTTGTCCTTTAAGTAATACTGCTGATAATTCTGACACAGATAACAGCAAATATTTGAGCTCAGCATTGCTAACAATCAAGTTTCCCCGATTTGTGTACATAGCGTGAAGCAGTGCAGTGCCAAGCAGAGGTCTCTGTGTGGATTTGGGCAGAGGATCATCACTGTCGGAAATAACTTTTGTATTGGGTGACCTGCTAACAGAAATCCCACAATGCCGCTGCACAGTAATCCACAGAGGTCAATTCAACATCTGCTTCCCCTATTTGGAGCTGGTTGTGGATTTGATGCAGCAGCTTATTGCGTAGAGTCACTTCCAGTGCTGTCTATATATAACCGTCGTGTCCAAAGCCAGAGACACTAGAGAGAATCCTGCAGCGGTGTACAGCAACATTCTAGCAGCTGGAAAGGCTGCCAACATTTTGCTATTTCTCAATCGCTTCACAGACCCCTCCTGTACTTTTAAGCTACATTCACACTGGTGCTGTGCGGCATAACGGACGCTCTGTAACGCATCTTGCGGCACGGCAATGCACCACCTATAGCAACGTTCACAGTGCGGCAGGTGCGATGCGTTACAACTATGATCATAATCTGATAATTACAATTACGTGTCAGACCACATTTCATGTAATTTTTCACAATTGCGGTCATAAATAATTACAGTTTGGACATGTTGCGTAATTTTGTGCCAACTTTAGCGGTTATGCTATCTCCACCATGGGACCAGTGAGAATTAAGGTGGCCATACACTTATATGTTTGCAACAAATTCGACAATCAGATAGATTTCTGTCAGATGCCTGTCAAGTCGAATCTGACAGGAATCTATCTGATGTGCGCCACACACTAGGAACAGATTTCCAATAGATTTCAGAATGAAATCTATTAGAAATCGATCTAAATGCATTATAGGATGCAACTCTATGGGCCATAGAGCTGCTGCCAGCAGCTGATCGACCTAGTTTTTCCATCCAGTCAGATAGATCAAATCGATCAAAATCGGCTGCAAATCGATCGATTCTATAGAATCAAATTGATCGATCGATGGCTGAAATCGACCAGTGTATGGGCCCATTAAGGTTAAAAAAATAAAAATTTTCAAAAAGATCTTGTAGTTTTTGAGAGAATCGATTTTAAAAATGTAAAAGAAAAACGTTTTTAAACTCAAAAAAGGACAGTTTAAAAAACATTTTTCCTTTTGCATTTTCAAAATCGATTTTCTCAGAAACTACAAGGTCTTTTTGAAAAATTCCTTATTCCCACTATTAGGCTTAAGTGGGAATACATAGCAATCTTTGTGATGATAAAGCATGTGTGGGGACCTCGCTATGATCCACTAAGGTCGGCACAAAATTATGCAAAAACTAAAAGGTTCTAATTTTCAAAACTATATTTATCAGGCACCCAAATTTTTGCTTTTGGCACCCAATAACTGATATTTGCATTAGCGCCTATGGCGGCGCCTAAATCGCCCTTTAGCTGCGGGTGCCCATATTTCCTACTTCCCTTAGTAGGACCACTACCACAAAAAAAATAAAAAAAATAAAAACAGGTTTATACCCACTATAAGATCTTAATTTCTTCCAGAGTAAGACGCGCTATGAATTACTTTTCTCCTATGATGCTGTCACTTACAGGTAGTAAGATTCTGACAGATCTGACAAGTTTGGACTAGTCCATCTCCTCATGGGAGATCCTCAGTGTTGTCACCATGTGATAAATGTCTAAATGTAAATCAGGGAGAGGAAAGATTTTACTGTGAGCAAACGCTGACTAAATCATTTATACATAAATATTGTAAAAATAAGGACTTTTTTATTACATTATTTTCACTGGAGTTCCTCTTTAAAGCTGGTCTACCTGCAACTTGAACTAGGTATAGATTATATAAGGTATAGATTAAGGTATAGATTAGAGGTGCCTACACTCTATCCTCTATGCAATCAAGGCATTTTGTATTGACCTGATGAAGCGGGCCATGACCCGTGATACGCGTTGTCAGATTGCTTTTTGAATAAAAACTTTTTTTCCTGTTGAGCTGGTATCTATAGCTTCTGGATTAGGTAAGACATTACCTCTCTTTTTATTATATAATTTTTTATTTGCATTTAAAAATACCAAAATAGAACATACACTGGGTGCCTCCATCCTACCCATTACCAGTCAGACCTCCTTTGAAAGTAATAGCTTTGCAGTTTTTCTGGAAAGTCTGTCGTACTACAGGAGAGCGACCGTCCAGTATCCAGCAGGACCTGGAGTACCGAGCAGTGCTACAGGAGAGCGACCATCCAGTATCCAGCAGGACCTGGAATACCGAGCGGAACTACAGGAGAGCGACCATCCAGTATCCAGCAGGACCTGGAGTACCGAGCAGGGCTACAGGAGAGCGACCGTCCAGTATCCAGCATGACCTGGAGTACCGAGCAGGGCTACAGGAGAGCGACCATCCAGTATCCAGCAGGACCTGGAGTACCGAGCAGGGCTACAGGAGAGCGACCATCCAGTATCCAGCAGGACCTGGAGTACCGAGCAGGGCTACAGGAGAGCGACCGTCCAGTATCCAGCAGGACCTGGAGTACCGAGCAGGGCTACAGGAGAGCGACCGTCCAGTATCCAGCAGGACCTGGAGTACCGAGCAGGGCTACAGGAGAGCGACTGTCCAGTATCCAGCAGGACCTGGAGTGCTAAGCAGGGCTACAGGAGAGCGACTGTCCAGTATCCAGCAGGACCTGGAGTACCGAGCAGGGCTACAGGAGAGCGACCATCCAGTATCCAGCAAGCCCTGGAGTACCGAGCAGGGCTACAGGAGAGCGACCGTCCAGTATCCAGCAAGCCCTGGAGTACCGAGCAGGGCTACAGGAGAGCGACCGTCCATTATCCAGCAGGACCTGGAGTACTGAGCAGGGCTACAGGAGAGCGACTGTCCAGTATCCAGCAGGACCTGGAGTACCGAGCAGGGCTACAGGAGAGCGACCGTCCAGTATCCAGCAGGACCTGGAGTACTGAGCAGGGCTACAGGAGAGCGACCGTCCAGTATCCAGCAGGCCCTGGAGTACCGAGCAGGGCTACAGGAGGGCGACTGTCCAGTATCCAGCAGGACCTAGAGTACCGAGCAGGGCTACAGGAGATCGACCATCCAGTATCCAGCAGGACCTGGAGTACCGAGCAGAGCTACAGGAGAGCGACCATCCAGTATCCAGCAGGACCTGGAGTACCAAGCAGGGCTACAGGAGAGCGACCGTCCAGTATCCAGCAGGACCTGGAGTACCGAGCAGGGCTACAGGAGAGCGACCGTCCAGTATCCAGCAGGACCTGGAGTACTGAGCAGGGCTACAGGAGAGCGACTGTCCAGTATCCAGCAGGACCTGGAGTACCGAGCAGGGCTACAGGAGAGCGACCATCCAGTATCCAGCAAGCCCTGGAGTACCGAGCAGGGCTACAGGAGAGCGACCGTCCAGTATCCAGCAGGACCTGGAGTACCGAGCAGGGCTACAGGAGAGCGACCGTCCAGTATCCAGCAGGACCTGGAGTACCGAGCAGGGCTACAGGAGAGCGACCGTCCAGTATCCA
The DNA here is from genome assembly GCF_040937935.1 of Hyperolius riggenbachi. Taxonomy (NCBI): domain Eukaryota; kingdom Metazoa; phylum Chordata; class Amphibia; order Anura; family Hyperoliidae; genus Hyperolius; species Hyperolius riggenbachi. The sequence goes on from NC_090654.1 coordinate 44,308,683, forward strand.
GCAGGCCCTGGAGTACCGAGCAGGGCTACAGGAGGGCGACTGTCCAGTATCCAGCAGGACCTGGAGCACCGAGCAGGGCTACAGGAGAGCGACCATCCAGTATCCAGCAGGACCTGGAGTACCGAGCAGGGCTACAGGAGATCGACCATCCAGTATCCAGCAGGACCTGGAGTACCGAGCAGAGCTACAGGAGAGCGACCATCCAGTATCCAGCAGGACCTGAAGTACCAAGCAGGGCTACAGGAGAGCGACCGTCCAGTATCCAGCAGGACCTGGAGTACCGAGCAGGGATGGTTAATTCCCTGCAGGAGCTGCCACCCACCTTTGTGAATATATATCTACCGGTATATAAGTTTATCCTCCCTCCCTATTCCTGACGATACTGCACCATTGGGCTCCCGGTCTCTCCCTACTTCTCGCCCAGGAATTCTTGGCCCGTACAAGAATCACCAAAAGGAAAAAAAAAACCCTATATCAATCTTTCTTGTTCTTGCTACTGACGAAAAACATCACCCCTATACTTCCACTTTATTTACTATACAAGTAGTGCGGAAGAGGAAACAGAAGCCAGGGAGGGGCTAGAAGGGGATACGACCATCATTCATGTACTATAATTAGACAAATACACAAAGAGATGGATAAACTGCCCAGGGAAGCTTAACGGACCATTAATTCAGAGACCATAAACACAAATGTGATACAAAGACTCAATGAGCAAACCGGGATGCCCTTCCCTGACTGTGCCTAGCAGCATTCTATGTTAAAGCGGACAAGATCTCAGAACTTCCTCTCTGCTCTAAAAGATACGCAACAGCATAATAACCTTTAAAGAAAAAAATGTCTGTTACAGCTGATACAAATCTTGCAATAAATGTGCAGTGTGTCTACTTCCTGCTTTCATGGAAGCAGACATGGTTAACATCCTCTGTTTACCAATTAGCCGCTCTGCCGTGGCAGCCAAGCAACACAGCTGAGAGATCAAATTACATTGGTAATTAGTTACAGATGAGGGGGAATTAAACAGGCTAAACTCTCTAAATACATACAGGGGGCATATCTCCACTTAATGACTTTGGACTTTTGGTTGTTTCAGCTTTTCTTCTGTTACTACATACTGTATATCAGACAAGGAAAATACATTTTATTTAACTAGATAACCTTTGCAGCAGCGAGGTACAATAAATGTGTTATCAGGGCCGGTTGTAGACTTTTTGCAAACTTTTTGCAACTGAGGCAAGATTGTGAGGATGCCCCCCCTCTGATTCACTGACCATCATGGCTAGCCGTCATCATTGCAGGCTAGTAGTAGCTGTAGTGCGGCAGCTGACAGGTTAGGCAGGGGCTAGGGGGTGCAATGTCCAGGTGGTCGTGATTATAGACAGGCGGCGGAAGGCCAGGCGCACTCTTCAATTCCTGATTCTGCCTACCGTCACCCTCACACTTCCGCCTGAGGAAGCTGCGTCACCCCGCGTCATGGGCGGTGCAGCCCTGTGTGTTATTAACAGAGCCGGGACAAGGTCCTCCAGCACCCAAGGCTGAGACAGTGCGCCCCTCCATCCCTCCCACCCCAGCCATCACACACTGATTGCTATTAGAATAAGAGGGGCCCCAGGGCCCCCAACCCCTCCAAACTCCTTAACCTCTTGTTATCTGGATTGCAGTCACTGCCATGTATCCCCTTTTCTAATTTCTCTCTGCTTGAAACACAATAGGGGAATGATAGCTGAGTGAGTTGTGCGCCCCCTCCTACACTGCGCCCTGAGGCTGGAGCCTCTCTTGCCTCTGCCTCGGCCCGGCCCTTGTTATTAAAGTGTATCTGGAGTGTATCTCAAAAAGTTGGGAGGTATGGGTGGGAATTAGCATCACTATGTGGGTGGGGACAGAGGGATGAAGGAGGGCCCCTAGTGGGCCCTCTCTGGCTCAGGGTCCCCGGTGCCGTCGCAACCTCTGCATCCCCTATTGCTATGCCACTGTATCCTCCCCAGTATAGGTAGCCAGACTAACCCTCCAGTATAGGTAGCCCCCCAGTATAGGTAGCCAGACTAGCCCCCCAGTATAAGTAGCCAGACTAGCCCCCCAGTGTAAGTTGCCAGACTAGCCCCCCAGTGTAAGTAGCCAGACTAGCCCCCCAGTGTAAGTTGCCAGACTAGCTCCCCAGCATAGGTAGCCAGACTAACCCTCCAGTATAGGTAGCCCCACAGTATAGGTAGCCAGAATAGCCCCCCAGTATAGGTAGCTCCCCAGTATAAGTAGCCAGACTAACCCTCCAGTATAAGTAGCCAGACTAGCCCCCCAGCATAGGTAGCCAGACTAACCCTCCAGTATAGGTAGCCAGACTAGCCCCCCAGCATAGGTAGCCAGACTAACCCTCCAGTATAGGTAGCCCCACAGTATAGGTAGCCAGACTAGCCCTACTGTATAGGTAGCTCTACAGTATAGGTAGCCAGACTAGCCCTACTGTATAGGTAGCTCCACAGTATAGGTAGCCAGAATAGCCCCCCAGTATAGGTAGCCCCCCAGTATAAGTAGCCAGAATAGCCCCCCAGTATAAGTAGCCAGACTAACCCTCCAGTATAAGTAGCCAAACTAGCCCCCCAGTATAAGTAGTCAGACTAGCCCCGCAGTGTAAGTTGCCAGACTAGATCCCCAGTATAGGTAGCCAGACTAGCCCTACTGTATAGGTAGCGCCACAGTATAGGTAGCCAGAATAGCCCCCCAGTATAGGTAGCCCCCCAGTATAAGTAGCCAGACTAGCCCCCCAGTATAAGTAGCCAGACTAGCCCCCCAGTATAGGTAGCCAGACTAGCCCCCCAGTATAGGTAGCCCCACAGTATAGGTAGACCCCCAGTATAGGTAGCCCAACAGTATAGGTAGCCAGATTAGCCCCCCAAGCATAGGTAGCGGGCCCACATATGCAGAGTAGCAATCAGGGGGTGGAGAGCAGTGACATACATCTCCAGGCTCTACCAAAGATCTACCTTTTCTATGCATCCCTGTGTCTATCCCAGTGCCCTCTCTCACCATGTTACCCACGTGAAGAGAATGGGCACTGTAGTCATGGATACGAGGACACTAGGAGGAAGGTAGATCATTGCTCCGTTCACAACTCTGCACTTCCTGCCATGTAACTGCTTAAAGCTGGCTGAGCCCACTGCCCCCCCCCCCCTTCCTTGGCTACAGGCCCCATAGCAGCTGACACCTTGACAATCAAGCATTGTTGAGATGGTCGTTAGCGATCGTTTGTAGGCATGCTCATTCCGATTCTGCAGAAAGGACATTTCCGATCAGAAATCACATTTCTGCATCGGAATGCGGTACACGGAAATTAGTGTGCGGAATTTGTCGGACATTTTCGCTATATTGATAATCGGTAATTTTAAGCCAATCAGAAGACTCGGAATGAATCAGCCAATCAGAGAATGAGGATTTGTAGTGCGGTAAGCGGAATTTTCCGTGGAAAACGGAAATCCGCGGAAATCAGAATGCCGTTGGAATACTGCTAAATACCAATGGAAAACAGCGGTAGCGGAAATCTACATTGGCGGAATTTCCGCGGTATCGGAAATCAGCAATTCCGACCATTCTTGATCCTTTGTTTGGACCACCAAGGACCAGTTCTTGTTTTTGAGGAAACTTATTTTCCACCCCCTTACTAAGGACAAGACAAGACAAATAACACTAAGGGCCAGTGCACACCAAAAAGCGCAATCGCAAACGCTCAGCGCTTTTTGAAGTGATTTTCCTAGGCAATCCTAGGAATGCACCTAGCGATTTTCTAATCATGCCTAGTGATTTTTGGAGCGTTTTAGTGTAGCGTTTGTTATTTTTTGTTACAGAACAAACAAGCTACAGTAGTAGCTTCTGTAACAAAAACACTTGAAAATTGCTCTGTTTTAGTGCTTTTCAGAGAGATTTTCCACTTTCCTATACTTAACATTGAGGCTGAATCACCTCAGAAATCAGCAAAAATTTTGCAGGACCCACGTTTGCCTTTGAGAAAAAAGCTCATCGCTCTGGTGCGCTTCATCTCATTCAATTACATTAGCCAAGGGTTTTTCAAAGCAATGGTGTTTTTAAAAGCACTCAGAAGCGCTCTTGGTGTGCACCAGCCCTTAATTGCGCTTTTCTCCTGGCAGGCTCAGCTGCAGCCACTAGGGCACGCTCAGTAGGCAGTATTAGGGAGTCTAGCCCAAGGACTGCTACTGAGCGCCACGGAGTGTGGAGTAACTGAGCAGCATGTTTGTACAGTGGTTGTTCCAAAACTGTCATCTGAAACAATCACAAATGATCATTTCAGGCAACAAAAAGGTAGAAGTATGAGCGTAGCGTCTGCTGTGTGGGCAGGCACTGTGTGCACAAAGCACAGTTCATTCGGCACACTGAGGGGGCGGGGCAGAAACCCAGGTCACTGGTAAAACCGCTTACCTCAGACGTGAGTTTCACACACAGGAAGTGCAGAAATCAGGGGAACATTACAATCAATTATTTTATGAAAACTGAAAATCTCTTTCAAAAACCAGACATCAAAGAAAGCCTACGATACCTCCTACACAATGCATGCATTAAATTTGCATGGGCATCTGATCTGAATAATGTGCATTGACGACCAGCCCGACTGATAACAGAACAGTATTAATCAATAGCTTATAGTGTACAAGAGGTCAATATGGAGCATCTGGAAGACATACAATGTCCAGGGGACGTTTCTTTGAACCAGTGACTAGATTTAAAGTCACACACGTAAACAACAGACACACACACGGACAAACACACAGACTGACACACACGTAAACACACATACACACGAACACACACAGGTGTATATAGATAAACACACTGACAAACACATTCTTTTCTGACACTTGTAGACATCTCTCTGAATGCCCTACCAACTGCTCCATCACATAAGAAGACTCCTATTTCACATTAGTCATTACATCCCAATCTCAGCCCAAGGTTATTGGATGAAGGGTACATTATTTTAGCCCAGTCGAGACTAAATGAGAAAAATGGACTATCCTACAGCTTTAAAGGATACCTAAGCTCTAAAAAAATTTCAAAACTGGAGAAGCAGGCATGTGTAGCACGCTGTTCTCATGCCCACTGCTCCCTCGTTCTTCTCCGTGTCCCTCCCGGGGCTACTTCTCAGTCGGCCAGGGTTGGTAAGCAGTACGCAGGCGCTGTCTGACGGTACACATGCTTGATTGCACGCCCCTGGCCGGGATCGCTCTGCGTGTGCTCAGCTCACTACGTAGTCGTGACATGCCTAGTCGTGACATTTAAATTTTTTGAGAGCTAAGGTATCATTTAAAGGGAACCTAAACTGAGAGGGATATGGATGTTTCCTTTTAAACAATACCAGTTGCCTGGCAGTCCTGCTGATCTCTTTGGCTGTAGTGGTGGTTGAATCACACACCTGAAACAAGGATGCAGCTAATCCAGTCTGACTTCAGTCAGACTCAGAGCACCTGATCTGCATGCTTGTTCAGGGGCTGTGGCTAAAAGTATTAGAGACACAGGATCAGCAGGAGAGTCAGGCAACTGGTATTTCTTTTAAAAGGAAAAATCCATATCCTTCTCAGTTTAGGTTCCCTTTAACTCCCTCAGATACACGGGCTATTCATTACTGATTGGAAAAGTGTTGAAAAAGAAACCGAAGCCAACTTGTCGTGTCCTCCACCCCTAACACCGTAACTGTCCACATTGCCCAACTTCCAAAACAACCTCAGAGGGACTGAAACCCCCAGGACTATGCTCATTCCTTCTGGAAATGGGGCTTGTAGTTCCCCAGCAGCTTGAGAGCTCCACATAGCGTACCCAGCTGTGCTCCTTCATCTCCTCCTCGCACTTACGGTACGGAGTGCAACTCCAGAGGGGATTCCAGGCTTTGAAGGTCTCGTTCCTGATGCTCCGAAACCCTCATCCTTCTGAATGATATAACCGTTCTCCTGCCATCCACCTGCCCCACTCTGCCAGCAGCATCTCCATCCCCGCCGGTGCGACTGCCATCACTCCATCTTCTGCACAGCAATTAATCAGGCGAAAATTACCTTGTGTCAGAGCCAGGACTTTGCTGATCACTTGCAACAGGGGGAACTTCTGCCTCTGGTGTGGAGCTGTAGTATTCCAGGGGTGGACGGTCAGCGGTCACAGGACGGGCTGCTGCTGAGCAGGTAGCAGGGATCTGACCAGCTGACTCCATAAAGGTTGGAGGAAAGAATAGACTCTAGCATGATGTTCAGCCCTCGCTGCTTTCCACGTTTTATCTAAGTCACTCAGAGAGCCTCCTCCTTCTCCCCCCTCCATCTCTCCCTCTCTCGCGCTCTCTCTCTCTCCCTCTCATTTATTTTTCCTTCTAGTTTCCTCTAGCCTTCACACTCTCTCCATGGAATTAAAGGACACCAGAAGTAAGAGGTATACGGAGGCTGCCATATTTATTTCCTTTTAAGCAATACCAGTTGCCTGGCAGCCCTGCTGGTCTATTTCTCTGCAGTAGTATCTGAATAACACCAGAAACAAGCATGCAGCTAATCTTGTCAGATCTGACTTTAAAGTCTGAAACACCTGATCTGCTGCATGCTTGTTCAGGGGCTATGGCTAATAGTACTAGAGGCAGTGGATCAGCAGGGCTGCCAGGCAGCTGGTATTGCTTAAAAGGAAATAAACATGGCAGCCTCCATATACCTCTCTCTTCAGTTCCCCTTAAACAATGCAAATTGGGGGCAGTCCTGCTGATTCTCTGGTTCTAATACTTGTAGCCATAGACCCTGCACAAGCATGCAGATCAGGTGTTTCTGACTAAAGTCTGACTAGATTAGACCCATGCTTGTTTCAGGTGTGTATAGTCAGACACTACTGATGCCAGAAAGATCAGCATGACGACCAGGCAACTGGCATTGTTTTAAAGAAAATAAATATCCCTCTTATTTCAGATGTCCTTTAACCACTTAAGGACCAGAGGCTTATACCCCCCTAGTGACCAGGTCATTTTTTACAATTCGGCACTTCACAACTTTAACGGTTTATTGCACAGTCATACAACTTAGCACCCAAATGAATATTACCTCCTTTTCATCTCACTAATAGAGCTTTCTTTTGGTGGTATCTGATTGCTGCTGCTATTTTGATTTATTTTTTATTAAAAAAAGACTTACTTTTTTTTTAATCTCCCCTCTCCCTCCCCCGTTCCCCCCTAAATTTACCATTCACCACGTAAATACATTTGGCTATGGCAGGGATTAGATTTTAAGGCCATCAGAGGGACAGTTAGCGACAAGACAATATACTCTGTACAGCGCTGCACAAGATGTAAGCGCTATATACATTTTTTTTTAAATAAATACAAAACACAGCCTGCCAGCGCTAATCAGCCACTGGCAGGCTGATCACTGCGGCCGTCTGTTTGCTCATGCGAGCTCTCGTCTATTTTCGCTCCTTGCGAGATAACGCCATATGGTGTCGTGGAGGAACAACAGAGCAACTTTGCAGCCGCCATTCGGGGTTAGGTGGTCGCAGAGAGGTTAAAGGGAACCTAAAGTGAGACTTCCATACTTATTTCCTTTAAGCAATACCAGTTGCCTGGCAGCCCTGCTGATGTCTTTGGCTACAATAGTGTCTGAATCACATACTTGAAACAAGCATGCAGCTAATTCAGTCAGACTTCAGTCAGAGCACCTGATCTGCTGCATGCTTGTTCAGGGTCTATGGCTAAGAGTATTGAAGGCAGAGGATCAGCAGTAAAACCAGGCAGTATGCATTTTTTAAAAGGAAAAAAATATGACAGCCTCATTATCCCTATCGCTTTTGTCCAATGCACCCATTTGTATGTAATATGAGGAACTACATAAAGTATCAATGCAAAGTATATATATTCACTTAATTTACCCTTCTGTAACCCCTCCAAAAGAGGGTTATAGATTACTAAAGCATTACTATGTGTGTGGCGCCTTTAAGACTAAGGGCCCTTTAAGGCTGCATTTCCACTTGTGCGGTGCGAATCGCCGCGGTAAAAATTCGCATGCGGATGCGAATTTCGCATGCGGGTCTATGCGAATTTTCATGCAAATTCGCATGGATGACAATGTATGCAAATTTAACCATGGCAGTGCTGGTGTGCTTTTCCATTGTTTCTATGCGAATTCGCATGAAAATTCGCATACCCAAACCTCATGCGAATTTCCTATTAAATACATTGTATGCGATTCACATAGCGGTATGCGGTATGCAAATTCTGATGGCTCTGCCATGCGAATTTTTTCTGCACAGAAAAACGCAAAGGAATCCTGACAAGTGGAAACCGTCCCATTCACTTGTATTGCTATGCGAATTTGCATGCGAATTCGCGATAGTGGAAATGGGCCCTTACACTTAATCAGCTGTTCTCAGTTAAAAGGGAAAGAAAACTGATTTTCAAAGTAATGTCCATGTTTTCCTATGGCACCTTTCACACTTAACGCGTTTTAACTGAAATCTTCTTCCCAATGCACTGATATGGAAAAACCGCATACTAACGCACACTAACGCATACACACTGATTAAGTGTGAACGGGGCCTAAGTATCATGCTGCTAGAACCAAAACGGCGCATGAGAAGGGCCAGTATGCGAAGGAAAGGTTGCATAACCAGTTGCCAAGTGACCACAGTATGCAAATTAGGGGAATTTGCTGGGACTTTCCAGAGCCCCGCACGGCCTGTCAGAGAGATACAGCGCAGGGGGGAGGGTCTAAAAAAGTGAAACTGGAGGGAACTAGTTGGAGCCAAGAGAGAGAGACGGAGAAAACGTGGAGGAGAGAGGACTTGAGCAGGAGCAAGCGGTGCGGAGCAGGGTTGGAGGCCAGACCAGCGCATAGAAAGGCCATAGCAGTCGCCCGGAAGCTAGGGGGACCCGGCGGCCATCCAGTGAAAGACACACTCGAGCAGTAAGGACAGCGGCAGTCGGCCGGACACTACCCGGAGGATGGAGCGGCATACCCGGATTGACCTTAAGACATTCGTAGTCAGATGAGTATAGGCCTGAGAGCCAAATCTAAGCCATAAAATGTGTACAGTTGGTAGCCAGTGGCCAGCGTCACTTGCTGATGATAGCAACCTAAAACCAGGATAGGCCCAAATTGTATCCCTGAGTGGTATTGCTAAAGATTGCCTAGTGCCTATGTGAGAGTGGTGTACAGTCACAGAGACTTTGTGCTGAGAATACAGTTGTTTATGCAGAAGAAAGCTGCTGATATAAAGTGAGACAAGTTGTTATTGATTATAAAAAGTCCAGGCCCTAGTGCCACTGAGAGACATTCATAGCCTCCATAGAGTACCCTGCTGAGCTGACACAGCCCACGCTTGCATATGGTCCTGTTACATAGAGACATTGTTCCTGTCAAGTCCGTTTCAAGTCAAGAGTTAAACTTCATATGTTGATGTGTTCTGCTTAACCACTTAACATCTCAGTCGTTTTCACCTTATGCATCCGAGCAATGTTCACCTCCCATTCATTAGCCTATAACTTTATCACTACTTATCACAATGAACTGATCTATATCTTGTTTTTTCCGCCACCAATTCGGCTTTCTTTGGGGGGTACATTTTGCTAAGAGCCACTTTACTGTAAATGCATTTTAACAGGAAGAATAAGAAAAAAAATGAAAAAATTCATTATTTGTCAGTTTTCGGCCATTATAGTTTTAAAATAATACATGCCTCCATAATTAAAACCCACGTATTGTTATTGCCCATTTGTCACGGTTATTTCACCATTTAAATTATGTCCCTATCACAATGTATCGCGACAATATTTTATTTGGAAATAAAAGAGCATTTTTTCCGTTTTGCATACATCACTATTTACAAGCTTATAAAAAAAAAAATAGAGAGAAATATTTCATCTTTACATAGATATTTAAAAAGTTTAGACCCTTAGGTAAATATTTATGTTTTTTTTTTTTTTTATAGTAATGTTTTTTTTTGTTTTTTTTTATTAAACATTTTATGTGGGCATTTTTGGGAGGGTGGGATATAAAAGTGTTTAATTTGGGGAAATATTGGTGTATTGTAATGTTTTTGAGGATTTTCTTGTAGTTTTACTTTTTGGCCACAAGATGGCAATCTCGATTTTTTTTACATGACGTCACTCTAAGCGTACAATGTACGCTTAGAGAGACACAGCTTCAGAAAGAGCGAAGCTTCCGAGAGAAGCTGTCGCTTTTTCAGCGGGGGAGGGGAATCAATGATCGGGCTCCATAGCCCGATAAATTGATTCCGTGGCTACCGACTCCGCGGCCGGGAGTGCGCGTGCACGCGCGCGATCGGCCGCGGGAGCGCGCGGGAGCGCGCCTGTCCTCCTTGACGTTTTTATACGTCAAGGAGGACAAAGTGGATAATTACAAAGAGTCTGATATCTAAAGAGAACCTGTCAGTATTACAAAGCTAAGTGGAAGTGGAGGAGTTACATTGCATCTTGTGACACTAAAGTATACTGCAGGAGATACCAGGTGATACCTGATCAAGATACAGAGTCAACTGTGTTGGAATACAGTTGTTGCAACGTTACAAAGTTCAGAGCTTATTCAGCCTTAAAGTCAAAGTGCACTTAAAGTGAGTTCTATTGTAGGAGGTTGGTGTTGATGGTATAGAGGGGTGCATCGGTCACTTTATACTTTATTTTGTTTATCTTTATTTTGCTTTAAACCTTTTTGATTATTTGATTTATATTTTATTTTGTTTGTTGTTTTGGGGAGCCCAATCCAGAGGGGGGGTATTAAGAGTAAAGTGTGTTGAGTGCTACAAATACAACCTAAAGAGTCTAAAAGATCTTGGAGCAAGGTGAATGTCCTGATTGGACCAACCAACGAACTGTCATCTATTCAGTACCATATTGCGAACTGTCACAAGTGTCCCCCAAGGTTTTGCTGAGCAATATAGCTTGGACTTGGTTGCAAGGGACTGAGAACTGATTAGGTATTGGACTGAATTGCTCAGTAGACCGGCCCTTTCCTCAGCCCACGTCCAACAACGGTACTGTGATCTGTATATGCTGTAAAGTGGTTGATTGTTGTACAAGAAGACCTATTGTAGCTCACTATAATTTCTGTGTAACTAACCGTTTCCTTCTGCACTTTTTACCGGTGCACCGACTGTGAAGATTAGATATTGTGTATTATTGACCTTTGATGTGCAAGGGAGGTGTGTTTTGACATTGAAGTGTTTTTGGCTGATAACAACTGCCGTGACCACTGTTTGGTTGCGAATAAATCTTTGATAATTTCATCTGAGTCAGTGTCTGGTGGATTCCACTCAGCCGGAGCCCGGTGCAAGCAATTTCATACGGCTTACACTTCTACTACTTAGATTTGGTAAAGGTGCCCATTAGGGATGGCAATTCTTAGGAGAACTCATGGAAAAGCATGTGGTCAGCTGATAGATAGGTTCTGATTTGCTGGTCATGATCATGTGTTAAACCAGGAAGTCATCACAACAATTCAGAACCTTACAAATCTATCAGCTGATCAAACTGATCACATGCTTCTCCAGGAGTTCTCCCAAGCATTGCCATCCCTAGTGCCCATTAACAATCCAGTTTCGCGAACCATCAACTGTCTGATCTAATTGTTGCAATCGATCTGAAATGATTGTGCAGACCAACCAATGAAGGGGAAACTGTTAAGCAATCAGACTCAGGCCTGAGACACACTGCAGATCGCTTCTTGATCCGTCATGTTAGTGCTGCATTTTTAAAAAAAATGCTCCCATTGACTTGCATTAAAATCACTGTAAAAGTGTGGCAAAATTAGCGCAATTGTGGTTTTTAAAAAAAAAAAAAGGCAACCACTGCGATTTTGCCACAATTTTTATGCGATTTTGCAACAATATTAACACAATTTTTATTCAAGTCAACGGAAGTGGATTTAAAAAAAAAATTAAAAAACGCAGATGCAGCGCTGAGTGATCAAAAATCGATCTGCGGTGTTTCTCAGGCCTTAAAGGAGGAGCTGTCAGCCATACTATCTCCACATATATAAGTAGACAAATACTTGCTCTACTTACATAACACGTGTATTGCACTGTCCATGTTTTGATGTTTAGTGATTTTTCTATAGTAAAAAAGGAGAAAATCCTTCTTAGGATTCTCCATTTTTACTGTGTCTATCTTGAAGCCAATCCTGATGTCATTTCCTTCCTTACTCTCCTCTGCCTGATTGTGTATGTATCGCCCACCCTCCTTCCACTCTTCAGGTACTCCCACCCAGCTCTGCAGTAGAAAGTGCATTGTCTCAGCATGAGAAATATTGGCCAATCAGGGAGGAACAGAGGTGTGGGAGGGGAAAACAGGAGGGAAAACGGCTTCAGCCAATCAGGCTGCATTAGTTAAATCTGAGGGGAAATAAAGAAGCAAAAAAAAAGACAACCCAGCATGCCCTGCAACTTCCTTTGAGCAGCAATGTACCAAATTAGAGCCAGATAAACTAGGAAATGATAATTTATCAAAAAGAAAAGTAATTTTGGATTGCCCGGTTAGCAACCTTATTACTCGTTTACCAGATAAACATAAAGAATTGATTTTTAATTTTATGCCCGACAGTTACACCTCAAGGTGCCCATTAAGGGCTGAGTTCCACTGGGTTCAGCTTCCCGAATCGGACGTGGGAACCTGTGGTGCTGCAAAGCTGCAGCTGAATCGCTATAGCCATGCTGCCATATATGACTATAGGGATTTGGATGAGTGCTTCAAAAAAAACCTCCATGCCTTCAAGAATCACACAGGCATGCGTTTCGGAAGGAAAGCTATTGGCTGAATAGGCGGCGTTACTCCATTTGTGACGCATGTGGGGAAACTCTGTGTATTCAAACTGAGGGGAAACAGGCCCTAACGGTACAATTTCCAGAACAATCAACCATATGATCGATCAGGTACCATTAATGGTGTCAAAGATCAACGATGAACGATCATTCTGTTGATCTGAGTTTAGGATTATTCTTTTAGGGTGGCCACACATGATACAATTAATTGATCAGATTTGACAGCAATTTGATAAAAAAAAAAAACCTGTTGTTTCTACAGAAAAATCGAAAAAATGTTTTTTTAATTTGAGTGAATTTTCCAATTGGATTTCCCTGTTTTTCCTTTTTTATTTTTTTTTGTTTGTTGTTTTCTATATCAGGAGTGGCTGAAATTTCTGATCAATTTTTTGCAAGATTGTATGGTGTGTGTGGTAGACAGCAAGATGCCGGCTTTCATTCACAAAGTGAAAGTGAAACATACAACACTTTCCTCCTGTGTACTGTTCACAGTACTCAGGAATTAAGTGTAGTGCCATCTTGTGGCCAAAAAGTAAAAATGCACCCGCATACACTATTATATAGAAAAACACATACATTTTTATTAATTTTAACTCCTTTTACTCCTACCCCATAGTTACCAAAATAAAACACTTGTAAACAAAAAGAAAATTACATCATTAAAAAAAACATAAATAGTTACATTAGGCACTTTTTTAATATGAACAGTATGTCATGCAGTTATATCACTGTTATTTTTATAAATAAAGGCTTGTAATTATTGATATAGTATAAAAAAAAAAAAAAAAAAAAACACTGAACGGAAAAAATACACCTTTATTTCCAAATAAAATATTATCGCCATACATTGTACTAGGGACACATAATTTAAACATTGTAATAAATGGGACAAATGGGCAAATAAAACATGTGGGTTTTACCATAACACATATTATTTTAAATCTATAATGGCTGAAAACTGAGAGCTAATGATTTTTTTAAATTTGTTTTCTTATTCGCTAATAAAATATATATAAAATAAAATAATTCTTAGCAAACAGTACCACCCAAGGAAAGCCTAATTTGTGGTGAATAAAAACTCTTTTTTTAATCTACTGGGGCTGTGCCAAGCCCAGGGAGACCACGGGGTTGTACATTGTTAATGTATGTTTTTTTACTTGTTACAAAAAAACCCCAATAAATTGTTTTCAAAAAAATAAAAATTGTTGAGAATAAAACGAAATATAGATCATTTCACTGTGATAAGTAATGATAAAGTTATTGGCAAATGAATGGGAGGAGCGTGATGTGAACATTGCTCTGGTCTTTAAGGGGATAAAAACTTGGTTGGGAAGTGGTTAAGCAGGGAGGAGAATCAGCTGCAGGGCTGGTCACTAAGAGTTAATCTACTTCGACACAGGAAGGAGGTGGGTGGAGTCAGTCGATCTGCTTTATATCAGTGTCAACAAGGAGCTACAGTAACAAGGTCGGAGTCAACCAGTCTGGTAGTTTCAATAATTTTATGGCAAAAATGTACAAAACTTTGTCCATTGTTAAATGAATGCAACTTATATACATTAAATATTTCTGAGTCTCAATTCGGGCTTTAATTGTGACAAGTTTTGAGGGTGCTTAAAGTTTCTTGGACTGCATAGAAATCTGTTTCTTCAGCTTTCCGCACAAGTTTGCTGTATATGCACAGGATGGGAAATATTAGCAGACGATTCCCCTAGGGACAGATGACAGCTGATGTCTAATGACACAGAAATGTCACATAGACGGGTCAAAATTCCTGGCCCAAAATAAATTAACCAAACCACATTTCCTTACCAGTCTCCACCCAGAAATATCCTAGACTCCTCCCAGGAAAACTTCACTTCAGTGTGAGGCTGTCAGAGTGGATTGTTCGGTCTACTTGGCTGGCAAAGCAAAACGACTAAAAAAAATTACTAAAATGTAATATCTTTATCTACTCATATCTTAAAATAAAATCATTATTTTATTGTTTTTTTGTTTTTGTTTTTTTTTAAAGAACTTACGAGGCCAAATGTCGTCCCCCCCCCCCCCCCAAAAAAAAAGTTAGATACCTGCATAACTTTGGAGGACGCCGTCCGCGCCCTCCATGCCGTTCCGCCGGGTCCCCGCCGCTCATGGCCCCCCCGAACGGCTCACGACCCCACAGCCAGGGTCGGGCTCTCTTGCCTGCATAAAGATGGCCGCGGCTGCGCACTCCGCATAGCCGCTAGTGCGGCTGCGCAGCTCTAGGGCCAACCCCCTGATCCACACAACAGGCTGTTTCCTGTAGCGTGGATCGGGGGCTGGCCCTAGAGCTGCGCAGCCACACTAGCGGCTATGCGGAGTGCGCAGCCGCGGCCAGCACCGGTGGCCATCTTTATGCAGGCAAAAGAGCCCGGCCCTGGCCGTGGGGTCGTGAGCGGCGGGGACCCGGCGGAGACGGTGTCCTCCATGTCCTCCAAAGTTATGCAGGTATCTAACTTTTTTTTGGGGGGGGGGGGACATTTGGCCTTGTAAGTCCTTTAACAGTCTCCTCAATTCAGCTGTGTACATTACTAAAATAACCTCATGTTTACTTTTTTATATGCATAAAACACAATTTGCATATTCAGTGGAGATGCATTGTGGGTAGTCACAGTTGCTCACTTAAATCTGAATTATCGCAAACACGTACATTTTAAGAAGGCAAATTACACTGAGCATTGCTTTTAATTAGGAGGGCTTTTCGGTTTCTTTTAGTCCCGTATACTTTCCTAGTTGTTCTGGGTCACCCCGAGCTGCTTGTGTATTTTGTTGTGCTGGTCCAAGCTCTATCCCATAGAGCCATATCAATCCCTGCCATGCACTGATGAGGACCAAAAGTCTGAAACAGGCTGTCTGCATGTTGGGCTGATGTGGCGCTGTTAATCTAAAAGCTATAGGCTTGCTATACAACAGAGGTTCTGCATGTAAGTCTGGCTTCGGGGGCATAAAGAGAAGGATAATTGCACATTTTTGTACTTAATGGGGCCTCTGAAGATGGTGTCTCTAGCCCCATAATTTAGCATCTTGAAGATGAATGTACGTTAGCGTAAAATAGTGCAATTGCGATATACAGCGAAATGGACCACTATGTCATTTGCATAACGTGTGTTGCATTTGTTTTAATAAATGCCAGTAAACTTTACGTGCACCCGTAAAATTTACTGACATGAGTATAATTCAATGCCTGTAAAGCAAACCTGAACTGAAAATTAAAAGTAAAAAATAAACATACACAAGTGATACTTACCTCCCGTGTAGTCTACTCCTCAATCTCTTTCTCCTCTCCCACGTCCTGTTTGTCCACTGTGACCAATGGAATTCTCTCCATTTTAAAAATGGTGATGACCCCGTAACCGATTCTGGGTCAGCACACTGTTAAACTATAATATCACCCACTTGGGCCATAGGGAAACATGCACATTACCTTGCACATCAGTTGTCCTTTCAGTTATAGCTGATAGCAACTGATCTATAACTGACAGCAACTGATATATTGCAGTTCTGACAAAATCTAGTCAGAACTGGAAGGAATCACTGCAAGAAGAAAATTGTGAAAATAGTGAGTTATTGAGAGGAATGGATGGCGAGGTAAATATGTAGTATTCATTTTCAGGTACATCGTGTTTATTTTAAATAATTTCACTCGTTTCAGGTTCCCTTTAATCCCTTCCCTTTTATTATTGCTTCGCACACAAGACGTTTGTAGAAACTTTCTAAACAGCTGAAAGCAGAACAATCGTTTTTAGAAAAAAAAAAGTTAAATTAAAAACTGTCTGCAAACAAGAGAGTGGTGTTTGTGACTAAACAATACTGTACAAGACACACTCCAGGCTATTTCCAAGGAACATGATTACAGAGTAAGGCAGCTGAGGCGCAGCTATACCTGCAGACGGGACTGCTGCATTGCACATCACTCTCTGAATAGTGCAGAGTCAGCACACTGTCTCTGCAATGCAGTGCAGTTATAAAGATGCCACTAAATAAAATTTGAGAGGGGCTTGACTCCTGCGGCGCTGGCACCTCCCGCCTGGCTGGCGAGAGCCCTGCAAGACACAAGTATGGATGTCTAATTCCTTCAGTCCAGGAATTGCATGTATGCTATTATAGCATGTGTAAAGTCATATTAAATATGTGCCATGATCATGGGGCCTCCCCGTTCCATCAGCCCTCCTCCCCGTGTGTGGCCTGCCACATCCAGATATTGACCTGCTCCAGCGCTGCAATAGGTGTCCTCTTCCTCTCGGCAGCCACCCGCTCTATGCTGCATACGCCTCTCCTGGTCATGTGACCCTGTTCCAGCGCTGCACTGGGTGTCCTCTTCCTAGCAGCCACCCGCTCTGTGCTGCATACCCCACTCCTAGTCATGTGACCCTGTTCCAGCGCTGCACTGGGTGTCCTCTTCCTAGCAGCCACCCGCTCTGTGCTGCATACCCCACTCCTAGTCATGTGACCCTGTTCCAGCGCTGCAATAGGTGTCCTCTTCCTCCCGGCAGCCACCCGCTCTATGCTGCATACGCCTCTCCTGGTCATGTGACCCTGATCCAGCGCTGCAATAGGTGTCCTCTTCCTCCTGGCTGCCACCCGCTCTATGCTGCATACGCCTCTCCTGGTCATGTGACCCTGATCCAGCGCTGCACTGGGTGTCCTCTTCCTAGCAGCCACCCACTCTATGCTGCATACCCCACTCCTGGTCATGTGACCCTGCTCCAGCGCTGCAATAGGTGTCCTCTTCCACCAGGCAGCCACCCACTCTATGCTGCAGACCCCACTCCTGGTCATGTGACCCTGTTCTAGCGCTGCATTGGGTGTCCTCTTCCTAGCAGCCACTCGCTCTGTGCAGCATTTCCCTCTCCTGGTCATGTGACCCTGATCCAGCGCTGCATTGGGTGTCCTCTTCCACCAGGCAGCCACCCACTCTATGCTGCATACCCCACTCCTGGTCATGTGACCCTGATCCAGCGCTGCATTGGGTGTCCTCTTCCTAGCAGCCACTCGCTCTGTGCAGCATTCCCCTCTCCTGGCCATGTGACCCTGCTCCATTGCTGCATTGGGAGTCCTCTTCCTCCTGGCAGCCCCCTGCTCTATGCTGCATATCCCTCTCCTGGTCATGTGACCCTGCTCCAGCGCTGCATTGGGTGTCCTCTTCCTAGCAGCCACCCACTTTATGCTGCAGACAGGCCCGGCCCTAGACCATTTGCCGCCTGAGGCAAATTTTAAAGAAGCCGCCGCCGACCCCCCCCCCCCTGCGCTCCACTGACGTCACTTCCTGCTACGCCGCAGGAAGTGACGTCAGTGGAGCGCACGCTGGAACAAGGAAGGTGAGTGATCCCCGCCCGTTGCCTCTTATAGCTGCAGCCAGCCAGCGACCTAACAAGCTGGAGGGGAGCGGAGGACGGGGGACCCAGGCGAGGGAGGGGGGGGTCCGACCCCCCTCCCCGCCGCTAGGCCCAATACCCCCTTCCTGCCCGCTATCCCCTCCAGTTCGGGCGGCCCTCCCCACCCACGGACGGGCGGGTGCCGCCCCCCCAGAAGTGCCGCCTGAGGCAAACGTTTCACCCCGCCTCATGGGCGGGCCGGCCCTGGCTGCAGACCCCACTCCTGGTAATGTGACCCTGCTCCAGCGCTGAATTGGGTGTCCTCTTCCTAGCAGCCACCCGCTCTGTGCAGCATTCCCCTCTCCTGGTCATGTGACCCTGCTCCATTGCTGCATTGGGAGTCCTCTTCCTCCTGGCAGCCCCTTGCGCTATGCTGCATACCCCTCTCCTAGTCATCATGTGACATGCATCGGGAGGTAGCGGTAAGCAGGTATAGAGCATGGGGCTGCTGGAAAGACGAAGAGACCCGGCACAGCGCTGGATACATTTCTCCACTGCACTTACTCTGCAAGTTGGGAGGGAGCAGCAGTTGCAGGTTTCGTGAGGGGCTATTGTTATATCACTGCCCGTGTGGCATTTGCAATCTTTATTGTCCAATGATGCCACACTCCGGCCTCTAATACTTTTAGCCATAAACCAGTTTCAGGTGTGTACTGCAGCCAAAGAGATCAGCAGAACTGCCAGGCAACTGGTATTGTTTAAAGCGGACCTGAACTTCCTCTCTGCTTTGTTACAGCTGATACAAACCCTGCAAGAGATCTGCAATGTCTATTTCCTGCTTTCATGGAAGCAGACATAGGGTTAGTATCCTGTGTTTAAAATTTAGCTGCTCTGCTCTGCCAGCCAGCTGATACAGCTGAGAGATCAAATTTCAGTTGTGATTAGTCACAAGCTAAACTCTAAATACATACAGGGTGGATTTCTCTATGTTTTCCTTCTGTCCTGTGCAAGAGTTCAGGTCCACTTTAAAATAAAGTTGGTTACCACAGAATGTGCACGTAACAGTGGCAGTGAAGCATACTATTCATTGGCTGTATGCTTCACTGTATGCGATGCAACACTGGCACAAGGTGCAACATGACTTTTTCCCCTCCATTGCGTTCCGTTTTTTTACTGGGAATGCAACGCAGCTCCCACTGTGAACTTAGTCTAAAAGTGGACTCCAATTGTTTTAAGACTGGGTTTTCAGTAGTCAGTTGCATAATGCACAAAATATGACGGGTGTGCACTGCAATGCAGATTGGACATGTGAACAGGCTTATAGAATTGGATGGGCAGTGAGCTGACATGCAGAATTATTCTGCACCCCAAATAAGCACTGTGAACAGGGCCCGAAGAACTGACACCACCCAAAACCGAGACTCCAAATTCAGGTGGACAACAGCAGCTTAAATCTTTCAGTGAATTGAGTTTTATCTTTTACTGATTTAACCACTTAGGTCTATCTGGACGGATATATCCGTCCACATAGCCGACCCTGCTGCAGCTGAGCCTGGCGCATGCTCCCCCGCCACCTTCCGTTAGCACGGAGATTAATGAATGGGAACATAGTTCGAAATTGAGCTCTGGGCCTCAATGTCTGTTCTCTCCCTTATAAAGTTCCCTGGTGTCTAATAGCCCCCCTCCATCCCCTATACATTTCCCTGATGTTTAGTGGTCCTCCCTCCCTCATCTATACAATTCCTTGATGTTTATTGGTCCTCCCTCGCCATACAGTTCCCTGGTGTCTGGTGGTCCCCTTCCCTCTCCTATACAGTTCCCTGGTATGTAGTGCTGTCCCCCTCCCCAAATGGCTTCCCTGGTGATCTAGGGTTTACCCTCCAGTGTAGCTTCTCTGGTGGTCTTGAGTGGGCAAAACATAATGCAAAGTGGGAAAACCACTGGAGGACCAAATCTGATGGCTCTGAGGGCCAGATTTGGCCCATGGGCCGGAGTTTGACATGTATGCAGTAAGGGGATATTGTTATCCTTTATACTAACCCAAGGTTATAAATATGCATAGTCTTGGAAGCACCTGTGGGTGGTCGCCGGTCGGCTGAGTGTTGGTGGTGAGCTTGTGGGGGGCGTGGCGTGTTCGGTCACTTAGTGAGGCAGTTGTGGTGTCCGCATGCAGCTGCAGGTGCGTTGGTGCATACTTAAATATGTCTGGATGCACCCGTGGGCAACAGCTTAGTGTGGGAGGCGTAATTGTGGCCGGCTTAATGTGGGTGGCGGCTTAGTATGGAGGTTGTGGTGTGCGAGCAGGAAGCGCGATTCTTTTGTAAATCTTTTGTGAATCTGAGGTTTCCTAATTTAATCTATCTGGGACTTCTTTAAAGAAAACCCAGAGATCTCCTTTCAGCATTTTGCGCGCACAATCATGGATTTTCAGGAGTTTTCGCACGAAAACGTGAAAATGTCGGTGATATGAGTTATCACGTTTTAGTGAATCAAGCCCAGTGTCCGGATGTGGCACAACAAAAGGTCATGCTGGAATTTGTAGTGCATCACCCGCTGCATGCATCTTACTGAAGCCATAACATATTATGTATAAACGTATACATTATGTATGCCAATTGCCAACCTTGGAATGCATACTGAGATCTGGGGGATAATTCATATTGGCTTCGCCATTTATTGCCTACCGCACTCCAGCCAACACAGACAGAGGGAAATAAAAACCTCACTTTATTACCATCACATTTCTAGCTTGGCAATAAAACTGGCAGAGTTTGGGCATTCATTTCTCCCCTGAAGATCATTTAGCGTTATAGCTCCCTCTTGTGGCCATTCTCATACCTTACTCTTGAGCCAGCTCTTTTTTAGGTTATTTTTTTGTAGATTTACTTCGGGAATGGAAGAAAAAAAAATGTCAAATGCCAAGAAAACACAATAGGTATTTGGATGGGCGTTTGAAAAGCTTTCATGCTGGCTCTTCAGTGTAAGAACTGAAGCCGGTCAGATATTAAAGCATGGTACACGTGTGTACAGGCATCTCCTGAGGTCACTTAAAGAGACACTGAAGCGAAAAAAAATATAGGATATAATGAATTGGTTGTGTACTATGAATAATTACTAGAAGATTAGCAGCAAAGAAAATATTCTCATATTTTTATTTTCAGGTATATAGTGTTTTTTCTAACATTGCGTCATTCTATAATATGTGCACATTACACAACACTCAGCATTCAAAATGATTCTTTCAGAGCAGTCTGTGAACTAATGACCTCTCCTCTGGCTGTGAACAATTTTCTTTTCCTCTAACACTTGAGATAATAAAAGTCAGAAGACAGCCCTCTCCACGACTTTGAAAGTCGTAGAGCTTAATGGTTTTTTTGCATAGAGATAACAACTGGAGTTTCTTAACTCTTCCTGTACTGGAAGCAATTAGACTGATGTATCTGATCTTAATGTTTTATTTATTATCTGTACTACACATACAAATCATAATATCATAATTTTTTTTCGCTTCAGTGTCTCTTTAAAGGACAACTGAAGTGAGAGGGATATGGAGGCTGCCATATTTATTTCCTTTTTTAGCAATACCAGTTGCCTGGCTGTCCTGCTGATCCTCTGCCTCTAATACTTTGAGCCAAAGACCCTTCACAAGCATGCAGATCAGATGTTTCTGACAAAAGTCTGACTAGATTAACTTCATGCTTGTTTCAGGTGTGTAATTCAGACACTACTGATGCAGTAGATCAGTAGAACTGCCAGGCAACAGGTATTGTTTAAAAGGAAATAAATATGACAGCCTCCATATTCCTCTAACTTCTGTTTAAACAATTCCATTCATCTTCTCTTTACTCCCTGGAAATAGCACCTTAGCTGTGAAGTGGTTGGGCTGCTAATCGATAAGCTTGCCTTTGCCTTATCAGATAGTTTTGGAAGTATAATAAACTATGTAAACAAGGTAGAAAAGTTCCTGCTGTATCCAGGGAGGGGAAGCAGATTAGTTTCTCTCCTTTATTTGCCTACTAATTACTTAACCAGGAGTCAATCTGATAATTTGTCCTGCAGCTGGCAATGATATGAGTAAGCTTCAATGAGGTATGCATTGAATTGACATCAGAATAGTCTTATAGGGCCCTTTTCCACTTGCAATCGCTAGCGTTCACGCTGAACGCTAGCGATTGCTGAATCGCAATTAGCGGCGATTCCCTGACGTTCGCGGCCGCGATTTTGCTATGCTATGCAAATATTGCTCCGCCACGCGTTCGCGTTCCCGACAAAAACGAATCGCGGTAGTGGAAATGACCTACCGCGATTCCTATGTTAAAAAGCAAACCGTAGCGATTGTAAAATCGCTAGCGGTTTGCATTTTTGCGATTCAGTTTGCGCTGGTGGAAAAGGGCCCATAGTGTTTTATATTCATGTATTATTGTGTCTAATGCATTAGGGCAAAAACTTAATTTTGAGTGTGATTCCATTTTAACTACCTAACGACCGTGCCAAGCCAATGGGCATCAAGTCCTGAGGCCGGTTACTGCAGGAGCTCTGTCCCGCCTTCAGTCTCCGAACAGCGAGGCGGAGACTGTCAGACGGCGACATCTTGTACAGCGCTGCAATCTGCAGCAGCGCTGTACTGGGGACAGCCGTGCAACACGGCTGTTCCCCTGTGGGAAACAGGAGCGATCGGCAGTGATAGGCTGAAGCCTATAAAGAAAAATACACTTTTTTATAAAAAAAAAATTAAAAAAAAAGAAATATTTGTCAAAAAATAAATAAACATCTGGGGGACAATCAGACCCCACCAACAGAAAGCTCTGTTGGTGGGTAGAAAAGAAGGGGGAGGGGTCACTCGTATGCTGTGTTGTGCGGCTCTGCAGCAAGCCCTTAAAGCTGCAGTGCCTTTTAGTTAAAAATGGCCTGGTCTTTAGGGGGGTTTAGCACTGTGGTCCTCAAGTGGTTAAGTTCCATAAAAGAAGATATATCCTACCTACCCTCACATGACATTTATCAGAGGCCAGACAGCAGCTAATGCTAGAAATGAGCCAGGAAACAATCATATCCCTAAAGATTCTCTATCTCACAACAAACATATACATCAACACATCATAGAGTGACAGCAAAAGCTTCCAGAAACAACGTAACACCCCTTCTAGCGATAGTACTGCATGAATCACACAGGTCATATTTCCTCCATCAATATCCCATCCATCAATCTGGAACCTGGGATTTCACATGAGTAATTTTAACAGAAAGAGATGAGAGATTACTCGCTAGTCACATCATTTATTACCAAATTATCCATCTGTTTTCATGCTGTTCAGCCCTGGAGGGGTCCCAGATATACCAGGCTGAAAAGGTCATCTCAGACTCAGGGCCGGGTTTATACTTTGTGTGCCCGTAGGCCGAGTATGTTGTGCTGTGCAATGCCCCTCTCCTTACATGTGCAGCCCCATCTTCCATGTGTATCATCCATGTACAGCAGCCCCTGTCCTTCATGAACAGCTGCCTTGGGCATCAATCTCCCTTTTTCATGTGTTGCTCCCCATTTATGTTTGGGTGTGCCCAGGCCCGGATTTACCTCACAGGAGCCTATAGGCACAGATGTCCTGGCACCCTAGACTCCACCCTTCATGAACCTACAAAACCCCGCCAAACTGCAGTGCAAGTGTGTTGGCCATCCCAGCTGTCCCTACAGGTAGCCAGAAGTACCCTCAATATTAATGACCTAGAGGTCCCCCCTAGTGTTAGGTAGCTAGAAAACCTCAGTAATAGGTAGATAGAAGTGCCCCTGACTGAAGGGAGATCTTCTCAGTGGAATGCTGAGAGCTGGGTGAGTAACCTCTCATTTACGCTTATCAGGACTCATAGGGGAGGAGGAAGGGAAGAGCACAGGGAGGGGAATGAGCCGCCTTTCCATCATCAGGCACCTGTAGGCGCGTGCCTATAGTGACTTATGGTAAATCCGGCCCTGGGTGTGCCCTCGGGCTGCCACCGCCCAAGGCCCTGGCCTTTGCGGCCTTTCCAGAAATCCACTGCTCAGACTTCTCTTGGCCTAAAGATGGACTCACACTCTCCCGTTTCCTGGAGCTTTCTTAGGGTACTTGGGGGGGGGGGGGGCTATAATTTTGCAAATACGTTCCTCCTTATTTATGGACCAATAGCAATGCCTCAGCAGCAAATTTAAATATTGTATTTTTCACAAAGGGGGAATGGCCCACTGGAACTAGCGATTTCCTATTGGTCTACACTATGTAGCTATGTGAAGACCTATTCAAATAAACACAGGCGGGACTTCTGATAAATTTGGTGGAGACTAGTGGTGGAAATGGATGGGGCATAGTAACTGTATTCAAATTATTGTAAATAAAGATGGCAGAAGAGCAGAAAGTTGAAAGAAGAATTTACAGACAAGAAAATTGAGGTATGCAGAAGAAGAAGATGGCTGTTTGGATGTATACAGAAGAAATAACAGAATACAAAAATAATTCAGAATTTAAAGCTGACCCAAAGTAAACTTTTTTTTTTTAATTCAAAATATTTAGTTGCACCACTCTGACACATATAAAGATAAATAAACACTCCTTCAAGCCTATGAGCTTTTCAGTACATACTTTTCACTCTCCTCTTTTCATAACTAGGGTTATACAGGTGGCAGCCATTAGCAATTCCTCCTTTGCCGGACACCTCCTACTTCCCAGGTTGCCGGATTCTGTCCCGGCAATATGAAAGGAAGGGAGGGGTTCCTCCAATAAATGTAAAATATTTTATATTTGTCATCATGCAGCTGAAAAAGGCTTCTATTTATTACTATAATTTAGAAAATAGATTTTATTTCTGAATTCTTGTATTTTTAATTTGGGTCCACTTTAATACTTTTAACAGATATGTTATTATATCTTTATTCCAATTACCGGTAACATCTTTACCTTTGAATCTCTTTTAGAAATAGTAAAGTGGAAAAAATGACCCCCGTTCAGAGAGGGCCGGGATCTCGGGCTCCTCTTATGGGTCTAAAAGATTCCACCAGAAGTCCTCCAGGGCCTAACCTGACACCCCCCCCCCCCCCTCTGCACGAGACAAGGATGAGCCCCTTTTCCATTATTTTAGGGGGGGGGGTTATTGAATGGTAATGACAGCTCCTTGAAGGTAAAGCAATGACAATCTTGGACAACGTACTAAAAAGCAGAAATGTCATCGTGTCAACAAAGGTTTGTATAGTCACAGTCGTGGTTTTTCCAAGAGTAATGTATGGTTGTGAGTTGGACTATAAAGAGGAATCGACACCTTCAAATTGTGGTGCTGGGAAAAACATTTGAAAGTTTATTAAACGATAAGAAGATCCATTCAGTCAATCCTTAAAGAAATTACTGGTAACCTTAACTGCTAATTAGAAGGAGAAGCAATGCTGAATTTGAAATACTTTGGACACATAATGAGAAGGCTGGACTCAGAGGAGAAGATCGAGGGCAAAAGGCGGAGGGGACGGCAGAGAATGTGATGACTAGATAGTATCATGGAAGCAACAAACATGAGCTTGGACGAGCTTCAAGAGGCAGTAGATAGAGGGGGTGGGCTTGCTGTGGTCGATTGGATCGCGGCGTCAAACATAATTCAATAGCAATTGAATAAGCATTGACAGCTTTCATGTTTGTCTCACTTTCAGCTCATCGTTCTTGTGTTCCATACTTTGCAACATCAACCGCCCTATCCAGATCCACAAGCACAAACCAATCAATTTAAAAGTATAAGACGCTCCTGGACCGTGATAGTCTTCTTCCCCTTGTCATGAGGAGTAAGGCCAGCAATCCTTCATTGAAGCACCATTTGTGATGCTCCACCTGTGACCCTGACTGCTGGTCATTACTCATAGCTCAAGGCCCCAAGCCCCATCCTTCCTCTTATCTACCTCTAGCAGAAAGATGCACGGGCTGATCACGAACCGTGAGCAACATCAGAAAGTTCGTCTCGAGTTTCCCCACCACAGACTGGTCTGTAGATCTGCAGCCGCTGACCCATCCCACCGATACTTCATGATGCCACCAGCGATATGACTGTTATCACAGCTTGATAAATGATTGCCTTGCAAGGCGGTTATCAGCGGTGCACGTGAGACTTTGTGGTTCGCTCAGGTGGAAAGGAGCACTAATGTTGCGGTGCTGCATTACTCGGAGACGGCATGGCTCGCAGGCTGCATCTCGCCTGCCATTAGTGCCCTGCCATTGCTCATTAGGCAGCTTCTGTCATTTCGCTGTATGCACATGTTGGAACCGCCGAGAGTGTGATGACTGAATCTCATCCACACGAGATGAGGCGAGGAAGAATCGGCAAACATGACTGAGGGAAGACGGTTAACCCCTTAAAGGCTTCCAAGTGTTTTTCACAGATTTGATCTACTTTTATTATGTTAAAGTGTAACTGTCGGGCATATAATCAAAAATCAATTCTTTATTTTTATCTGGTAAACAAGTAATAAGGATGTTAACCAGGCAATTCAAAAGTTAAAATCACTATTACTTTTCTTGTTGATAAATGATCATTGATAAATGATCATTCCCCAGTTTACCTGACTCTTATTTGGTACATCTTCCGCACAAAGGAAGTTGCAGTACATGCTGGGTTTTCTTTTTTGCTTCTCTACTTTCCCCTAAGACTTAACTAATGCAGCCTGATTGGCTGAAGTCTCTTTCCCTCCTGTTTTCCCCTCCCACACCTCTGATTGTCCAATATTTCTCATGGTGAGACCATGCACTTTCTAATGCAGAGCTGGGTGGGAGTGCCTGAAGACTGGGAGGAGGGCAGGTAATGCATACACAATCAAGCAGATGAGAGTAAGGGAGGAAATGACATGAGGATTGGCTTCAAGATAGCCACAGTAAAAATGGAGAATCCTAAGAAGGATTTTCTCTTTTTTTTATTATAGAAAAATCACTAAAATTATTTTTTTTTCTGAGATAGTATGGCTGACTGCTCCTCTTTAGGAACTTAACCACTTTGTCCTCCTTGACGTAGTTATACATCAAGGAGGACATGTGTGCTCCTGCGGCCGATCGCGCGCGTGCACGCGTGCTCCCGGTCCGGGGATCGATAGCCCAGCAATCAACGAATCGGGCCATGGTGCCTCTCCCCTGCAGAAAAAGCGACAGCTTCTCTCGGAAGCTTCGCTTTTTCTGACTCCTATGTCCCTCTAAGCGTACATTGTACGCTTAGAGTGACGTCATGTAAACAAACTCAAGGTTGCCATCTTGTGGCCAAAAAATAAAACTACATCTAAATGAAAAAAAATGAAAATACACATATATTTACCCCAAACAAATACTATTTACATCCCACCCTCCCAAAAATACCCACATAAAATGTTTAATAATAATAAAAAAAAAACCATTACAATAAAAAAATAAAAAAAAAACATAAATAGTTACCTAAGGGTCTAAACTTTTTAAATATCTATGTAAAGATGAAATTCTATTTTTTTTCTTTTTATAAGCTTGTAAATAGTGATGAATGCAAAATGGAAAAAATGCTCTTTTATTTCCAAATAAAATATTGTCGCCATACACTGTGATAGGGACATAATTTAAACAGTGAAATAACCGAGACAAATGGGCAAATACAATACATGGGTTTTAATTATGGAGGCATGTATTATTTTAAAACTATAATGGCCGAAAACTGAGAAATAATGAATTTTTCAGTTTTTTTCTTATTTTTACTGTTAAAATGTATTTACAGTAAGGTAGCTCTTAGCAAAATGTACCACCCAAAGAAAGCCTAATCGGTGGCCGAAAAAACAAGATATAGATCAGTTCATTGTGATAAGTAGTGATAAAGTTATAGGCTAATGAATAGGAGGTGAACATTGCTCGGATGCATAAAGTGAAAACGACTGAGGGCTTAATGGTTAAAGCCCTAATTTGATTGTTTTATATATATATATATATATATATATATATATATTTATATATTAAATACAGATGGCTGTTGCCTGTCCGACCGCCCTTAAAAAGTAAACATCCATTTCCCCCCTTTCCCCCACACACACACATGTGCATTGTAAATGCCACCTGTCCAGCTGCCACG
Organism: Hyperolius riggenbachi; assembly: GCF_040937935.1. Classification (NCBI taxonomy): domain Eukaryota; kingdom Metazoa; phylum Chordata; class Amphibia; order Anura; family Hyperoliidae; genus Hyperolius; species Hyperolius riggenbachi. The sequence goes on from NC_090654.1 coordinate 44,336,870, forward strand.
ACTCCCGGTCTCCTCCGAGCGCCCCTGTCACATGACGTTAGGACGTGATGGCGCGTATGTACATGTGGAGAGAGACAACAGGACAACAGTGGAGACCGGGAGTCGCGGCAGCTGAACAGGTGAGAGTTTACACTGTACGGGCACTGGGGGGACAACAGCCGGGGATCCCTCACATTCGCCGGGCATGGTGATATCGCATGCCGTTACCGCCATGCATCCGATCAACCATGCCGGACCAAGATTTTCCAGCATGTTCTTTCGATATGAAAACGGATGGGTCATCAATTGGGCATGCTTGTTACAGCACCGAGTTTCATCAGATTGTATAAAATTATTGCATTGAATAGACAATCGAGACGGTAACATTGGTAGATGTATAGGCACCTACTACTTTAGGACCGCGCTAATTCAAATCTACGCCCAGTTTTGATGGCTATCTGGGTGCCAGGGTGTAGAATTCAATTCACCGACGCCATGCATTCTTGTCGCTTTTGTCCCTCCCGACAATCTCGCCACTATTTCTTCGCCGCAGCTCATTCGTTCTGCCGTCTCTATAATGGCAGAGCCCTGTGAGCAGGTCTACCCTGTCTATCAAGGTAGGCAGCTCCCATTGGCTTACATTGATAGGCAGGGTCTGGAGCCAACGAAAGCGGCTCCTGACCGACTCACAGGAACTCTGCCGTCATAGAGGCAGCAGAGTGGGTGGCTGAGGTTACCGACGTGTGGCGGTAATGGTGATTGCGGTGGGTCTGTGCAGCGATTTGACTTATTTGTGGTTATTCCGCCGTTTCTTGTACCAGCAGTCTCTGGTCCTTAAGGGGAGACCGCTGGTACTTAAGTGGTTAAGGTGGCCACAGACAATACAATTTTTTGAAATGTATTTTCCATTCAAGGTTTACAATCACTTTTCTGATCGATTGTAACATTAAAAAAAAAACTGACCAACGTACCACACGTGTGTTAATTTTTTACCCAATTATGAAAAAAAAATGATTGAAAACAAGGAGAAAATTTCTTGGGATTATATATATATGTTACGGCCAGAACCCGAAGTTTGGCCACTTCGGGTTCTAGCCGGTCAAATCTAGAAGTGGCCAGCTCATGCGGCCAATGTTCAAAATAAACTTTCCCTACGGACTTTGGCCGGTCAGAACGCATTCTGGCTAAGTGTGGCCGGCCAAGTCCCGAAGTGCCGCTCACCTCTCCTCCCCCGCTACCCGGACCTCACATCAGGACGACCCAGATTGGAGAGGCAGAGCAGCGCCGCACACGCTACCCGCAAGACGCATACACTTCCATGCTGAAGTAACGTCATTGCTCACTTCCGCATGTGAAGTGTATGGGTCAGAGCGGGTAGTGTGCGCGCTGCTCTGCTTCTCTCCGCCGCTCTGATCTGAGGTCTGCAAATAGGAAATAGCGCAGGCTGCCCCCCCTGCTCCAGCCATGCAAAGCTCACTACAAATCCCCCCTGCCGTGCAAAGCACCCAGGCATGCAAAGCGCTCAGCATATCCCCCCCAGTCATGCAAAGCACCTAGCAAATCCCCCCCAGCCATGCAAAGCGCCCAGCACATCCCCCCCCCCCCCACCAGCCATGCAAAGCACTCTGCAAATTCCCCCCCTCCCAGCCATGCAAAGCACTCTGCAAATTCCCCCCCCTCCCAGCCATGCAAAGCACTCTGCAAATGATCCCCCCACCCCCCCCCGCGATGCAAAGCGCCCAGCAAATTCCTTCCCCCAGCCATGCAAAACGCCCAGCAAATTCCCCCCCGCCCAGCCATGCAAACAAAGCGCCCAGCAAATTCCCCTCCCTAGCCATGCAAAGCGTCCACCAAATCCCCCCAGCCATGAAAAGTGCCCAGCAAATCCCCCCAGCCATGCAAAGCCCCCCCTCCATCCATGCATAGTGCCCAGCAAAGCATCCCCCCTCATCTGTGACTAAACACCGCTGTAATTTGATCTCTCCCATCTCACCTGACTGCCACAGCAGAGCAGCTGCGTTTTGGACTTTGGCCGACTGACTTTGGTCATTTCTAGAACTGGCCGGCCAATGCCAGAAATTCCCAGCATTTTGGACTTTTGGCCGACATCAAATCGGCCAGTTCTAGAAACGGCTGGCCAATTCTAGAATTGGCCGATTTCTGGTTTTGGCCGTAACATTTATACGGAAATTGACAGTCTACACTACACAATTCAATTTTCAAAAAAAAAAATGGGAAATCCAATCGGATTACTTGCTTGAATAAAAAAAAAATCTTTTGATGTCTCGGAAAGTATGATTTGTTTTTAACAAATTGACGTAAAATTTTATCATTTTATTGCATCGTGTGTGGCCACCTGTAGAGAGATAAGCAATTTCCCATAGACAGAGGTGAGGAAAATAGATCCAAGATGTGGACATGATCAGCAAATCAGATTCTATTCTAAGTCCTTTTTCTACATTATCAATAAATATAATTGTTTAACCTGTATTTCCTCTGAGCGCCCCTGTCACATGGCGTTAGGACGTGATGGCGCGTATGTACATGTGGAGAGAGACAACAGTGGAGACCGGGGGTCGCGGCAGCTGAACAGGTGAGAGGTTACATTGACGGGCACTGGGGGGACAACAGCCGGGGGTCCCTCACATCAGGGGATCCCTCAGTTGTACAGGTCGGACCTCACCAAGGCTGGCTATGCCTGTTAACCTGTTACATGATTCACTAGACATGTAAACGGACTCCATGTGATCATCTCAGCGAAAGGACTGACCCCCTTCCTGCCTAGAACAGTAATTGAACAGAGAAAACGGTCTAATATATCACTGACGCTGGCAGAGACAAATCTGAGGCTGTGGTAATGATTGCCTGGGGGAACAGATGTCACCAGCCGCGGCAATTTACGCATGTAACTTTTTTCAGCTGCTAGCGTGCACAGAAATTTGGTTAACAGAAGCTGAGGAAGGTGTAAGTGTAAAATAAGGAGATAAGTAAGATATATGTTCAGTATAAGTATGAAGGACGGCTGGGAATATTACAGTGAAATTCTACATTTACCAAGGAAGAAAAGAAATTCCCTCACATTAGCTCTGTATATTCCAATGTAGAGGCAAGTATTGCTCCATCTACCTAATCTAGCCACACAAAAGGCAATAGCAGCCATATTTGCCAGCCAATCGATCACTCTTTAAAGAGGAACTGTAACCAAGGACTGAACTTCATCCCAATCAGTAGCTGATACCCCCTTTCCCATGAGAAATCTATTCTTTTCTCAAATAGATCATCAGGCTGATAATGTGGTGAAACCGCTCCCACAGCAGGATGTCATGACCATGGTCTGACGGTTTCCTTTCTGTGAGCCTTGTTGCATTGTGGGAAATAACAGCTGTTTTCAACTGTCAAGTAACCAGTATCTCCCACTATGCATATGTATATCTAAAAAAAAACAAAAAATGTTTAGCCTATAACAATGTTAGTGGGTGTGGTTATAAAAATGGTAGTTATCTAGTTTTATTCATGTCTGCCAGTAGTAAAGATGATGACTTATGTGCTCATTGTGGAGCAGACACAATGAACAAATAACATGGTCAATATCAATAATTTCTCAATCTCTATTCTGTTTTTTAACTTCTCACTTTACAATGTGTTGATTTATTTTTTTCCCTTTCCGCTTTTCTCTTTAAAGGAAACTTTAACTGAAAAAAAAAATTGCCAGTTACTTACCTGGTGCTTCCTCCAGCCACCTGAAGTCTTCCTGGTCTCGCTGTTATCCTGTGCTGCTTGATTCCCCCCGTGTGTTCCTCTGAATGCTGGATGCGCGTCCCCGGCTGCACACTTCCTCCAATGCATTCCCATAGTGATCTGCGTAGCAAGCAACAATTGCTGCTGTGAATGCACAGTGTGCTTATGATCACAGGAGCGCAATAGAGGTGTGTTGCCAGCAACTCTCTGAAACGTCCAGCTCACAGAAGAGGACAGTGGCAAAGTGACGGAATTTAAAAGACAATACATAAATTGTTACCTTAGATACTTAGCTTTTTAAATATCTATGCCATGAGGGTGTATTACTGTTATTTTTGCAAGTGCTTGTAATTTCTGATAGAGTACAATGAGAAAACCAAAAACAATACCAGTGCTGGGCCGAAATTACGCATTAGCGTAATTATGCATCGTAATTCACTACAAATGCACCGTAAGCGTTACGTGTAAGGTTACTGTCTTACGCGTAATTAATTACGCGTAGACCGTAGGTTACGTTATTACGCGTAACAAATTACGCGTAAGACAGTAAACTCCCATTGAAATTACACAGTCTGCCGTAATCGCGTAATATTACGCTCCCGTATAATTATTATAAAAAAGCCGCCGACTTTAAGGGTTAATAGCAAAGCCTCCTTAAGTGCTAAGAGCCTCAAATTTGGAGAATATATTAAGGAGATCAGAAGGAATAAGAGGGAAAAAATTTTTTCAAAAAGACCTTATAGTTTTTGAGAAAATCGATGTTAAAGTTTCAAAGGAAAAATATATACATTTAAAAACCCGCCGACTTTAACGGTTAATAGCAAAGCCTGCTTAAAATTTAGGAACACCAAATTTACAGGGTATATTAAGGGGATCAGTGGGAATAAGAGGAAAATTTTTTTTTTCAAAAAGACCTTATAGTTTTTGAGAAAATTGATTTTTAAGTTTCAAGGGCAAAAATGTCTTTTAAATGCGGAAAATGTCAGTTTTTTTTGCACAGGTAACAATAGTGTTTTATTTTCATAGATTCCCCCAAGTGGGAAGAGTTTTACTTACTTCGTTCTGAGAGTAGGAAATATTAAAAAAAAACGACGTGGGGTCCCCCCTCCCAGACCTCTTTAACCCCCTGTCCCCCATGCAGACTGGGATAGCCAGAATGCGGAGCACCGGCCGCGTGGGGCTCCGCACCCTGACTATCCCAGCCCGCATGGTCCATGGATTGGGGGGTCTCGGAAGGGGAGGGGCAGCCAAGCTTTCCCCTCCCCCTCCGAGCCCTTGTCCAATCCAAGGACAAGGGGCTCTTCTCCACCTCCGATGGGCGGTGGAGGTGGAGGCCGCGATTTCCTGGGGGGGGGGGTTCATGGTGGCATCTGGGAGTCCCCTTTAAAAAGGGGTCCCCCAGATGCCCTCCCCCCCTCCCAGGAGAAATGAGTATAGAGGTACTTGTACCCCTTACCCATTTCCTTTAAGAGTTAAGAGTAAATAAACACACAAACACATAGAAAAAGTATTTTAATTGAACAAAAAACATAACCACGAAAAAAGTCCTTTAATATTCTTAATTAACCATTAATACTTACCTGTCCCTTTAAATAAATGATCCCTCGAAATAGCCTCGGAAATGTTCTATCAGTTACAATGTAACAAAGTTATTACAATGTAACAACTTTGTTACATTGTAACTACGCCGCACCCGACGTCACTCGCCGCTCAGCCGCCGCATACGCGTCTGCGCTGCACAGACCCGACAGTGCTCTGAGCTTAGTGCTCTGAGCTATATAGCTCAGAGCTCTCTAAGCATCTTTGAATTTGGGCTCCAAGGAGCCCCATTGGTCCTTAGCAGACCAATGGGGTTCCTTCAAATCAGAAGGAACCCCATTGGTCTGCTAAGGACCAATGGGGCTCCTTGGAGCCCAAATACAAAGATGCTTTAGAGAGCTCTGAGCTATATAGCTCAGAGCTCTGTCGGGTTCAGGACGCTAAGTCCCGCCGGCTCTTGCTGCCCTCCCCGCCTCTCCCACATGTCACCTATATACATGCTGGCACCCATGGGTGCCAGCATGTATATGGGTGACAGGTGTGGGCGGAGTGGACGGCGGTAGCCGGCGGGGACTTAGAGTGTATGCGGCGGCCGGCGGGTGAGCGGCGAGTGACGTCGGGTGCGGTGGAGTTACAAAGTAACAAAGTTGTTACATTGTAACAACTTTGTTACATTGTAACTGATTAGTATATTTCCGAGGATATTGCGTGGGAACTGGCTTTTAAAGGGACAGGTAAGTATTAATGGTTAATTAAGAATATTAAAGGACTTTTTTCGTGGTTATGTTTTTTGTTCAATTAAAATACTTTTTCTATGTGTTTGTGTGTTTATTTACTTTTAACTCTTAAAGGAAATGGGTAAGGGGTACAAGTACCTCTATACTCATTTCTCCTGGGAGGGGGGGTGGGCATCTGGGGGACCCCTTTTTAAAGGGGACTCCCAGATGCCACCATGAACCCCCCCCAGGAAATCGCGGCCTCCACCTCCACCGCCCATCGGAGGTGGAGAAGAGCCCCTTGTCCTTGGATTGGACAAGGGCTCGGAGGGGGAGGGGAAAGCTTGGCTGCCCCTCCCCTTCCGAGACCCCCCAATCCATGGACCATGCGGGCTGGTATAGTCAGGGTGCGAAGCCCCACGCGGCCGGTGCTCCGCATTCTGGCTATCCCAGTCTGCATGGGGGACAAGGGGTTAAAGAGGTCTGGGAGGGGGGACCCCACGTGTTTTTTTTAAATATTTCCCACACTCAGAACGAAGTAAGTAAAACTCTTCCCACTTGGGGGAATCTATGAAAATAAAACACTATTGTTACCTGTGCAAAAAAAACTGACATTTTCCGCATTTAAAAGACATTTTTGCCCTTGAAACTTAAAAATCGATTTTCTCAAAAACTATAAGGTCTTTTTGAAAAAAAAATGTTTTCCTCTTATTCCCACTGATCCCCTTAATATACCCTGTGAATTTGGTGTTCCTAAATTTTAAGCAGGCTTTGCTATTAACCGTTAAAGTCGGCGGGTTTTTAAATGTATATATTTTTCCTTTGAAACTTTAACATCGATTTTCTCAAAAACTATAAGGTCTTTTTGAAAAAAAAAATTCACTCTTATTCCTTCTGATCTCCTTAATATATTCTCCAAATTTTAGGCTCTTAGCACTTAAGGGGGCTTTGCTATTAACCCTTAAAGTCGGCGGCTACCTAACATTGATCCATGCGTCAACTTTTCCGCTTGGCAGCATGACCTTACGCATTAATTGCTAGTAGGATTTTACGCGTAAGCCAATAACGTAACAACCCGAATTACGGTATTCTTACGCGTAATTGCGTAAGGGCTATGCGTAATTACAGACATGTACCGAAATTGAATGTCTACGCCATTAGCGTAATTCCGTAATGCGTAATAGCGTAAAATTACGCGTAATGATCCGTAAGCGTAGCTTTTTCCATTACGCCCAGCACTGAACAATACAACTTTATTTCCAAATAAAATATTGCCACCATACATTGTACTAGGGACACAATTTGTAATACCCATCCTGTTTCAAAATCTCTTGTTAATACCCATGTCAAATAGGGAAATAAAATGTGTGGGTTTTATCTACAATAGCACATTTTATTTTTGAAATGATTTTTTATTTTTTTTGTCTTATTCCCCTCTTATTCACTGTGTAATATACATTATATATATGTATGTATATATATATATATATATATATATATATATATATATATATATATATATATATATATATATATATATATATATATATATTATGGTTTTGGTGCAATATTATCTGCCATTATTTTCTACTTTAGAAAATATTGAATCAATGTTCGCCTTTGTAAAATGTTTCCTTACCCTGACTGATATTCTTAAATTTAACACAGGTAGCAACATCTTTACTGCTAGTAAGGTGCATCACTGAAGAATGTTTGGTCTGAAATAAGCAGAAACACCTGGGCCCGTATGCAATTCACAGTTTCACCTGAGTTTTCTCCTGGGAGATGATTTTTCATTTTCTATTTAAAATAACTCTTCAGCACTTTGCAAATAAAAAAAGTACCAAAAAGTACCGCAAGTGAAAAGTACTATCAAAATTATTTGGAATATTTTGTTGCTGGCGGCTTAAGTCATTTTACTGACAAGGGCCCAGATGCAATTCACTTTTTCACCTGAGTTTTCTCCTAGGAGATCATTTTCACCTTCTCTTTAAACTAACTTTTCAGCATTTTACAATTGAAAAAGTACCCAAAAGCTGGTGAAAAAGTACTACCAAATTTATTTTGACTTAAAAGGCATTTTATGACAGATTGTGAAAATATCTCCTAGGAGAAAACAGAGGTGAAAACTTGAATTGCATAGGGGCCAAGGTGTGAAAATACCACCTAAGAGGCTAGGAGAAAACTCAGGAGAACAAGTTAATTGCATATGGGTCCTCCTGGTCTCCCAGAGTGCACTGAGATAGCAGCCTGTGGCTAGGACAGGCATGGGCAAACTTGGCCCTCCAGCTGCTAAGGAACTACAAATCCCACAATGCTTTTTCCTTTATGAGTCATGACTGTGGCTGTCAGACTCCTGCAATGCATTGTGGGACTTGTAGTTCCTCAACAGCTGGAGGGCCAACTAGTGGCTGAATAGAGTACTGGTTAAGGGCTCTGCCTTTGACATGGGAGACCAGGGTTCGCATCCTGGCTAGGTCAAGTACCTATTCAGTAAGGAGTTCAAGGCAAGACTCCCTAACACTGCAGGGTGGCCTCTTGAGCGCGTCCCATTGGCTGCAACTCTTGAGCGCTTTGAGTCCAACAGGAGAAAAGCGCTATATAAATGTTCGGATTATTATTATTATTATTATAATAAGTTTGCCCATGCCTGGGCTAGGAGCTCAGTTTGCTGTTCAGAAAACCATGACTTTTCTGCATTGTGCATTTTTGCATTTTCCTGTGTGTTTTCTGTGCATCTGTGATTGTTTTTGGTACATTCACATTTTTTCAACATTTTTTTTCATTTTTCGATGGATAAAGATACAGTATCATATGCAATTTACTTTTTCACCTGAGTTTTCTCCTAGGTGAAATTTTCGAACTTGTCAATAAAATGCATTTTAAACCACCAACAAGCAAACAAATACTCAAAATAATCTTTATAGTACTTTTTCACCTACTTTATGGTACTTCTTCCATTGCAAAATCCTAAAAAGTTGTTATAAATTGAAGATTGAAGGAAATTGAAGATGAAAAATTATCTCCTAGGAGAAAACTCAGGTGAAAAAGTGAATTGCATATGGCCCACTGTATCGTATGTATTTTAGTAAAACTCATCAAAACGCATGTAAAAACACATATCTTCTGTGTCTCCATTAACGGTCTAATTCCCCCGGCAGGGAGGCAGCGCAGCACTTTTTTTTTTATTTTATTTTTTTAAATCATGTAGCGAGCCCTGGGCTCGCTACATGATAGCCGCTGAGCAGCGGCAGCTCTGCAGCCACTCCGATCGCTTCCGGCGATCGGAGTAAGCAGGAAATCCCGTTCAGAACGGGATTTCCTGCTGGGCTTCCCCGGTCGCCATGGCGATGGGGCGGGATGACGTCACCGACGTCGGAACGTCATAGGGAATCCCGATCCACCCCTCAGCGCTGCCTGGCCCTGATTGGCCAGGCTGCGCAGGGGTCTGGGGGGGAGGCGGCTCTGCGCGGCGGATTGCAGCGGATCGGCGGCGGCGATCGGAAGTTACAAGCAGCTAGCAAAGTGCTAGCTGCATGTAACAAAAAAAAAAATTATGCAAATCAGCCCAGCGGGGCCTGATAAATCCTCCTGTGCAGGTTACCCCGAGCTGAGCTCGGGATAACCGGCAAGGAGGTTAAAATACATTATGGTTTTTATTCAATTTACCTTTTCTCCTAAGTTTTTTCCTAGGAGGTATTTTTACACCTTATGAATAAAATGCCTTTTAAGCCACCAGCTAGCAAGAAAATACTCAGCATAATTTTGACAGTACTTTTTCACCTACTTTTTGATACTTTTTCAGTTGCAGAGTGCAAGAAAGTTATGATAAACAGAGGATGAAAAATGTATCTCCTAGGAGAAAGCTTAGGAGAACAAGTAATTGTTATATGGGCCTGCGTGCATTTCAGATGTGTTTAGCAAAGATATGCAAGCTGTGCGGTTTGAAAAACACACATGGGAAAACGCAGAAATATGTGTTTTTTCTACGGCCAATAGACTTTCATTATGTGCAAAAACACAGGAAATTCTGCTCAGTGTGCACCTAGCCTGAGTGACCTCATATATTTATATGACTTGTTTTTAATTTATACAGCGTCTCAAAAACTGGGTCATTTATATATTATATTTTATTTTCAACTATCCAGTGTGAAAACTAAAAATCAGTCAAAACAAGCAGTGAGAAATGTTTTTTTATTGAGAAGTACACATGGCTTTTATAAGGGTGTGAAACGAGTTGATGCTTTCTTACACTCTGAGCAGTAAGAAGCGATAGTTGCAGTGCTGGCAACAAAGAGTGCATTTGGAGATGGGCTGGGTCATGTGATATGCTCTGTTCTGTGAAAGGAACTCCCTCACTCTCCTACTGATTGCTACCTAACACCAACCAACCAGGTAAAAGGCAAATTTGCCATTACCTGCATTCAAAATAGAGGAACTAAACTCGTACAATTCGGTTTCATTATGGGGTGGTTCCATGTTATCAAACGTTTTTAGGGATCAGGCACCATGGTACTGTATAATCCGGCGTATAAGACGACTGGGCGTATAAGATGATCCCCCAACTTTTCCAGTTAAAATATAGAGTTTGGGATATACTCGCCATATAAGACTACCCCTCTTCCAATGCACACCAAATAAAAATTAAAAAAAACATCATATACTGGTGCTATGTATGAACAGATACTGGTGGTTTTTGTATGTATGTGTTGTGTGTGGTACACAGTATATAACATTTTATAGGCGATTGACTGGTTGGATTGGTCAACTCTCCCTCTCCTTAAGTGGATTGGTCAGCTCTCTTCTGGTCTACCTGTTTATCATAGCAGTATGGAAGAAGAGTATGGAAGCTATGCCCATAAAACAGGCCTCTTTCACCCTTCTGGCCCGCCCTTGTATCCTACTTACCTCCTTCTCTGCCTCTCAGATCTCGCACATGTGTGCCTGCCAGGGCCGTTTCTTGGGCAGTGCAGGCAGGGCGACCGCACTGGGCGCAGACCGGCAAGTAGAAGCAGGGGGCGCAGGCAGAAGGACATAACCGCTAGGGAGCTGGTGACAGGCGGTGCAGTCAAATGGAAGAAGAAAGAAGATTACCAGCACAATCACCTTCCGCTGCCTGCGCCCGATGTCAATCCATCATCACTTTACCACCGCGTGATGACACCTGATGACCTGTAGCGGTACTGCAGGCTGTCAGTGGGCGGCGCCCATGGAGGAGTGTGCTTTCCGGGCTCTATTTACCTGTGTGCTTTCCTGGTCCCTGCTTCCTCCTGGATGAGCTGCTGGTCACTAGTAAGTAGGCAGATCTACTTGTGACCTGTGGCTGTGTGACTGTCCTTAAAGAGTTAAGGGTTTGCGAGTCCACTGGGGTGGGGGGAGGGCTAGCGCAATTTTTACACCCTCGCCCCGGGTGCAGTTTAGCCTAGAAACTGCTCTGGTGCCTGCGCCGCTTCACTACAGTCCTCAGCAGCGAGATCTGAGAGGCGGTAACAGGATAGGGCGTATCACCCGGCATCAATTACACCCGGCGTATAAGACGACCATTGACTTTTCAGATGATTTTCAAGGGTTAAAAAGTAGTTTTATACGCCAGTATATACTATACTTACAATATACTGTACTTACAATCAAGTATTGTCTTTCTCCTCTACCTGTGAAGTCAGGTTATCCGAAGCAGCAGTCTTGCCCTACAGAGAGGTCTGGTTATCTGAAGCAGCAGTCTCATCCTGCAGGGGTCAGGTTAGGAAAGCAGAAGTGTCGCCCTGCAGAGGACAGGTTATCCAAAGCAGAATTCTCGTTCTGCAGAGGACAGGTTATGCAAGGCTGTAGTCTTGTCCTGCAGAGCCACAAAAGTCTCCAACAAATTAACTTTTGAGGTCAGATACATAGCAGTCAGGTTTCTGCCTTAATCCTCAACAGAAGCAGAGGAACAATTTGCTCATACACTCAACAGTCTTTTTACCATCTCCGTGCAATCAAACCACTAGCGGCGAAGCGCCAAGCAGAGTCAAGTGTATTTGTCTCATCACTTGTTCTGTAAGCGTTGTCTCTCGAAGCGGCATCTTCCTCAGCCTACCGATCCTTCTGTTTATCTGCGCTTTTATTGATTCTTCTGACCTTTCTGTCAAAATAGTTTTTACAAGCCTGGCGTCAATGACTGTAAGCCATCTGCTCCACACTACATTGATGAACAGTGGTGACAGCAGAGTCACAAGCAGGAAAAGAGCATTGTTTCCCCCTCCAGGATTTCCCAGAGCTAACAGAACAGACAGATGGAGGAAAACCTAAGGAGGGTGTCCGTCAAAGTAAGAAAGCTAATCAGACTCAAATGTTTGGATTCCAGTATCTCCCAGTGAGGGTTTGAACCTAACTGGTGGAGGGTCGATTAGAAACAGAGACCACAAAGTCACTGGTCGGTACAAAAATCATCTAACTCCTCAGTTTATCAATCCACCGACTCCGTGTACCCAAAATTGCTCCGACACCTTAGTCAAATACTTACCAGGGCTGTGGAGTTAGTACACAAATGCACCTGACTCGGTCTCCTCAGTTTATGAAACCACCAACTCTGACCAGAGCTGGGACAAGGTCCTCCAGCACCCAAGGCTGAGGCACCAAAGTGCGCCCCTCAATCCCTCCCACTCCAGTCGTTACGTACTGATTGCTATTATCCTAAGGGCCGCGATTACCGCTGTGTTTTGTGATTAACAGCAATCATAAAATGTGTTCCCTGCAGCATTTTGCCACAATTCAGGAGCGATCATGATACAGTCCTTAGAAAGTGCTGATCCCGATCGCTCTGAATTGTGAGTGTACTGTGATTTTACTGCGCTAATCGCAGTAAAATCACCTGCACAAAATGGTAGCATTAAGCTCTACCGTTTTGCTACTTTAAGTGTGAATGGGTTTTGAGCTGCGCCCAAGAGCCCCCAACCCTTCCAACACCTTAATCTCTAGTTATTTGGCTTGCAGTCACTGCCATATATCCCCTTTTCTTATTTCTCTCTGCTTCAAACACAATAGGGGAGGGATATAGCTGAGTGAGCTGTGCACCCCCTCCTACACTGCGCCCTGAGGCTGGAGCCTCTCTCTCCTCTGCCTCGGCCAGGCTCTGACTCCAGGTACCCAATGATTGCTCCAATTTCTCGATTCCAACTCCACAGCCCTGATGGTTTTCCACAGGGGGCTATAAGGTGTCTTTTTCATGGCAGCTGGCAGGCAGTGAATTCATTGCATGTTAGCTGCTCATGTCCACTGGCCAGGCACTTGCTAGCACTCGGCACGGGCGGTGAAAAAATGCGCTCCCCCCATGGAGTTGCATCTGTGCACGGTTGCCTTCCTCAACATGTTGCAACATGGGTTGGTTCTTACCACTGGGTAACATGACACACGTGGTGTTACCAAACACTGCCATTTGGCACTTGTGGCCAGGATGCTGAACTGTCCCACCAACTAGCAGTTCACCATCCCATGCAAAAGAGGCCTGAAGCTGTCCCAGACTCTTCTTCCACCACCTCTTAAATTGTAAAGCTACCCATACAATGTATTCAACCATGGTGCCAATCATGGACCATCTATCCCAATCATGGAATATTGCCCGTGGGCCAATGGGGGGAGGCAACCGTGGTGGGTATCAAGCAAAATCGGGCGCAGGTGGCTTCTGGGCAAATTTCACAAAATTGTAATTTTTCTGAGTTTAAAAAACATTTTTTTAATCAATTTTCTAAAAAACTACATTATTTTTGAAAAAATATTTTTTACTTTGTACCCACCCTTCTTCTTAACATGCATAGCATTTATAGGGGATTTGCTATTAACCTCTAAAGTCAGCACGAAATTACGCAAAATTACTAATGGATGTCACAAAATCAGTTGCATGTACGTGAAATTTTGTGCAATCGTGATGAGCAGATTACAATCATCACTAATCAGTGAACCATATTTTGTAGACTAAAGAACAGGCAGATTCCAGGTACCAGCTTTTTATTTTTGTCCTTCATTTCCAGTTCTGGTCTCAATTTAGATCCACATAAGATCGAAAAGCAGGGACACAGACAGTACTAACAACCTCACCATTTTTTAACCCTTTAAAGAGATACTAAAGTGTCTTTTTTTACCTTATTTTCATATGCAGCCAGCTTCAGCTTTAAATTCCAAGCGGATTCGCCACATTCCCGCGGCAGAACGAGTTATTTATGCCCAAGAAATAGCCCAGCAAAGTTCCACAGGTCGCAGAATTTTTCTTCCTGGAAGAGGCAGAGCTGTGCACAGTAGCTCTGCCTTTTCTCCAGTCAATCTCCGCCTCTCCCCGCCCCTCTCAGTGAAAGAAGACTGGGAGAGGCGGAGATTGACTGGATAGGAGGCAGAGCTACTGCGCACAGCTCTGCCTCTCCCAGACAGCAAAATCTTCGACTTGAAATGTCGTGGATCTTTGCTGGGCTATTTCTTGGGCATAAATAACTTGTTCTGCCGCGGAAATGCGGCGAATCCGCTCAGAATTTAATGCTGAAATTGGCTGCATACAAAAATAAGGCAAAAAAAAGAATTCAGCGTCTCTTTAAACCCCTACAACCTTCATCCTACCTAGTAAAACCAAAAGTGTCTCTGTGTCCTGTGTGTGTCCGTGCGTTTTGTGCTACTGCGCATGTGCCGCTTGGAGCACCGTTAAGAAAGGAGCATGACCTGGCCGCCGGGCGTGTGTGCGAGCGCGCAGCGATGACAGACCTAGAGCCCGTTTTTAAACAGGCTAAGGTCACTAGTTAAATAACTGACTACAGCTTCAAAAGTAATTACAATTCCCTCATTATTATTTTGATGAATGAGCAAAGTATTCAGGATATAACAAGAAGCGATTTCTTTCAACTCAACCATTTATGCCCAGGGGACGTTACAACAAAACCTTGTAATAAGCAATAAAACTCATTGTGAGAAGTGCTCTCTTGTGAGTCGTGGAGCTCTTCAGAGATCTATAAATCTATACAATTGCAGGTACAGCTGTGTGCGCGGGATTCGCGGGAGGATGGAGAAAAATGGGGTACCTAATTCACCAGCACCTGAGCTGACAGCAATCTCCTGCCAGATATAACATGTGACCGGCCGCCACATGACTGTCCGCAACCTATCGACCACCGGCCCCAACCTCCCATGTGACCGTACTCTGCTGCCTACACAGAAAACTGACTGCTGTGCAGCTGAACCATACTTCAGATATGTGAACAAGCCTATAAAGTATACGTCCAAGGTAATGAAAAAATAAAAATCCATTTACCTGGGGCTTCCTCCAGCCCCTGGCAGCCGTCCTGTGCCCTCACCGCAGCTTCGGTGGCTCCCGGTCTCCTCTGCTGCAGATGCCGACCTCCAAAAAGTCATTTTACAGCTATTTACCTGATTTGAGTACTGCAGAAAGAACCTCTCTTGTCTGAAGAGACGGTACCCAGAGTATTGTTCTGTTTCAGTAAGAATAGATTGCGTTAACCTTTTCTTTCTTAGCTCAGAATAGATAGCGGGTTCCTCTTTCCCTGAATAAAAGAGGTGATGGCAGCCTTAAAGAGACACTGAAGCGAAAAAAAAATGATGATGTTATGATTTGTATGTGTAGCACAGCTAAGAAATAAAACATTAAGATCAGATACATCAGTGTAATTGTTTCCAGTACAGGAAGAGTTGAGAAACTCCAGTTGTTATCTCTATGCAAACAAGCCATTAAGCTCTCCAACTAATGCTGGGAATACACGGTTCGATTTTGCCTTCGTTTAAACCTTCGTTTCGATTGTGCCTTTTGTCCTTTTCGATCCCGAAATAATCGGTCATACGGTTAATATCACCACCCACGGTTTCGTTTTTTTTTTTCGATTCTGATGGTTTCGTTTTTCCAATGATCGAAGGCTGCAAAGAAACGAAACGAAAATCCCTTTTTACAGGGACGGACTAGCATAAACGAATATATAATCGATCTGAACAGCCATCAAGCCTACCAATGGCTCGATTAGATGGATAAAGAGAGATAATATCAAACATGTTCGATCACTAGTCGTTCGTTTTTGGGGTCTATTAATCGAAACTATAATGAGATTATGACTATTTTCACATACGTTTTCAACACTCGATTCGTTTACCGAACGAATCGAAGGTTTAAACGAAGGCAAAAACGAACCGTGTATTCCCAGCATAAGTTAGTCGTGGAGAGGGCTGTTATCTGACTTTTATTATCTCAACTGTTCCTGGACTATTTACTTTTCCTCTGCTAGAGGAGAGGTCATTAGTTCACAGACTGCTCTGAAAGACTCATTTTGAATGCTGAGTGTTGTGTAATGTGCACATATTATAGAATGATGCAATGTTAGAAAAAACACTATATACCTGAAAATAAAAGTATGAGAATATTTTCTTTGCTGCTAATCTTCTAGTAATTATTCATAGTACACAACCAATTCACTATATCATTTTTTTTTTCGCTTCAGTGTCTCTTTAACCCTAAAATTGTGCATAGGAAATCGTGGGGGTTTCTCACGTCTCCTCCTGGCCTGTCTGTTTCCCCTGTCCCATTCCATCGATTCCATCCACAAGATTAGGAGGCACGTAGCAGTCTGACCAGTAAGGGGCATGTGACAGTAATCTACCATGTGGTGACACTACACTATGCCCATTCCCCACTAAGCCAACCCCTACACCAGCAGCAAAGCAGTGTGTGTGGGGTGGGAGGAATTGGGTATGAAGCACCAGGGAGGGGCATCGTGGGTGATGCACTTGCGGGTGGGGGCGGAGGTCACGGGTTTTCAATTCTCTTGGGTTTCCTGGTAGCCTTTGAAGAAGCACCTAGAAGCGCAAGATGGCTGTAAGGCTACCGCAACCTCTCGCGTCCTAGCTTAACCCTGGCAAGCAGCCAAGAATGGTTGATTTCACGTGACACCTGTTATATATGTATGTCTAGTGTGCCTAGGGGCAATCAGCAAAAGTTGCGTTAAATTTTGCTACTTCTGTTACCCTCAACTCCTCCCCCCCTCCTTTCCCTGCAGTATGGTGTACCAGCCCTTGCTCAATAAAGTCGGCGCACCCCTGTGCTACAGCCTCCATACTAGAGATGCGAAGTTCGGATCTTTTCAATGATCCGGATGATTCGAATCGGATCATTGAAAAGATCCGGATCTTTGATCCAAATCTCGGATGGACAGAGAAGGGAGGAGGGACGAGCAGAGAGCACACAATACCCACATGCTGCAATCATATGCTTTACATATATTTTTCACCTATATGTTCATCTGTATACTCCCAACTCCCATTCCCCAAAGCATTCCCAGAAGTGAAGTGCAGCTGTTTAGAGCAGTGCATGAGGATCATATTGCACAGCGATCACAGTGCCTGTCCTGTCCTAGCCCAGCACGCTGCCTGTAACGTTACTGAGCTGTGCCAAAAGTTTCCAATGTGTTCACTGTGCACAACTACGGAACAGCCAGCCTATAATGAGCAGCACATTGCAGCCAGTATGTGTGCTCTACACATATCTGGCAGTGGCACCCATGTCCCCTCTCTCTCATCTACCTGTGGCTGTGCAAGGCTGCCTCCCCTTCAACAGAGCGATCCATCTCTGCTCTGCTTCCAGGACCCCGCTTCCCGCTGAGAGGGGGCGTGTCGCTCCTGGCCCCGCCCCCTTTTCGATCCGAATCACTAATTTTGATGATTCGGATGATTTGACTCACAAAATAGATTTGGATCATAGATCCGAATCGTTCATGATCCGGACAACACTACTCCATACTTCTCTTCTGCTGTCAGTTGCCAGTCAGATGCAGATTTGGAAGCACAATATTTCTTAAAGAGAACCTGAGGTGGGCAGATGGGACACAGAGGCATGTTCTCTACCTCCTGACATGGCTCTGTGCCCCCCACCACTGCTCTCTGACCCCTCCCCCCCCCCTCGAGTTTAGTGACAATATTTGTTGCTATCTCGGAGGTAGACACAGGGGCCCATATGCAATTCACTTTTTCACCTGTTTTCTCCTAGGTGATATTTTTTAAACTTGTCAATAAAATGCCTTGTAAGCCACCAGAAAGCAAGAAAATACTCAAAATAATTTTTATGTAACTTTTTCACCTACTTTTTGGTACTTTATTGGTGAAAAAGTGCTGGGAAACTTTTTTAAATCGAAGATAAAAAATTATCTCCCAGGAGAAAATTCAGGTGATAAAGTGAATTGCATATGGGCCAGGGAGTTGTTCAAAATGCCTTCCAGGGGCGTTCCTGCAGGGTTTCCAGAGCTGCAGCTCTCCTTAACGGGGATTCGAAGAGTTATTTACCCATAAATCCATGTCCTCCCCGCGCTCCATATAGGCTTATGCGTCCTTATAGCAGCGTTCCAAGCCTCGCTGCCGTCACTTCCTCCTCCAAGCTGGAAGGAGGAAGTGACGGCAGCAAAAGTGGGCCATTGCGGCGTGGCAGGGGAGCTGCGTTTTTTGCGGCTACCTGATCCGCTCAACCCCCCGGATGAGTTAACCTACTTTTTTTTTTGAGCCCACCTCTGGCTCTCTTTCAAGTGCACCTAAACTGAGCGGGATATGGATGTTTCCTTTTAAACAATACCAGCTGCCGGACAGTCCTGCTTATCTCTTTGGCTGCAGTAGTGCCTGAGTCACACCAGGAACAAGAATGCAGCTAATCTTCAGTCAGAGCACCTGATCTGCATGCTTGTTCAGGGGCTGTGGCTAAAGTATTAGAGACACAGGATCAGCAGGAGAGTCAGGCAACTGGTATTATTTACAAGGAACAATCCATATCCTTCTCAGTTTAGCTTCCCTTTAACCTGTTTAATGACACAGGAGGAAGCTTAGCAGAAGCTATTTATAGGCGAAATCGGTTGAGACTTTATGTCATTCTGACTATGTACACCGCTGTATTGATTTTACCATTTATCACTGGCCAGTAATCACCACTTTACAGCAGGTTGGGGGAAGCGGAACTTCTAGTATAAAATAGCTTTATAAAAACAGAGAAACAAGGGCACGGGCAGCACAGTGACATAGTGGTTAGCACTCACCTTGCAGAACTAGGCCCCTGGTTAAAATCCCAGCCAGGGCACTAGCTGCATGGAGTTTGCATGTTATCCCTGTGTCTGCATGGGTTTTCTCCGGGCACTTCTGTTTCCTCTAACATCACAAAATCATTCAAATAACTTGGCTTCCCCCTAAATTGGCCTTAGTCTACGATACAGATACAAGGGGCTTGATTCACAAAGCGATGCAAAGTGTTAGCACGCTGGTGAAAAGCCCTTTATCACGCCTAAACTCAGTTTAGGCGTGATAAAAAATAAACTCGCGCGAAATTCCCGTGCGCAATCACGCAGTGCCCATTAAACCCTATGGGCGCTGCGCGCGCAACTGCGTGATTGCACATGCAAATGCGGTGATAACTCAGCTAGTGCAAAGGTTATGACGCCTAAAGTCTTTTAGGCGTGATAACTGGGTTATCACCGCTTTGTGAATCAGTCCCAATGACTCCAGGGGAATGCAAGAAGCCCGAGGTAATTTTAACATATTAATTTGACTTATTGTACGTAACCCTTTAAATTTGCAACTATGCCTCCTACAAACCCCAGATTTGGAGGGTAAGGATTCATAACCAACTGCAGATGCACAGCCCCGCTGGTTCCTGAGATAGGTTTGTATAGGATATCTCTGCAACCAGCAGGGCTCAGTGTTTGCAGTTTGCCTGCCATTCTCTTCAAGGAGAGGGGGCACCCCAATAGTAGGTTCATGTGCATTTGGCTCTGCCCACAGTATCCTATGACCACACCCACTTTTCGCAATAGCGCAATGCATAGTGTCCATTTACATGGCTCCAAAAGTAGGGAGGTATGTGTATGCCATGAAACAGCACAGCACCCCAGGACTCTGCAGCAGTAATCATCACCCTTATCCTGTGCCCACATCTGTCCCAGGTTACTGTGAACCATCAAAAGCGGCTCCTTTCACAGCAATTCATGGTGTTTCCAGCTTAGCTTAAAGCAAATCTGAATTCAGAACTTCCTCTCTGCTCTAAAAGATAAGCAGCAGCATAATAACCTTTAAAGAAAAACCTTTTTTGAAACGTCTAGTACACACAATACAATTTTCTGTTAGATTCTTGTTATGCTGGGATTGCACGATACGTTTTTTGCGTTCAATTCGGCGCACAATTAGCCATTTGATTTTCTGCTCGATTCTCTTATCTTCCACTTGTTTTTGTTAACAAAAATCGAGCGGAAACGAATCAAGCGGAACATCGGACATGTCAGAATTTTATCATCGAAGGCATCTATCGGAACGATTCTTAAAGGGCCCATACACCTAACGATTTTCCCACCGATATACAGCAGATTCGATCACTGTGATCGAATCTGCTGTGAAATCGTTGCGCAAACGCTGACAGAACGATCGATTTCCGTCCAAAATCGTTCCCGTCGATTCGTCTGTGCGAAAGATTTTTCTCGATCGCCGGCGGGTCGGGAGTGCGTCGATAGCGGCATTCAAATGCCCGACGACCGACGCTAGCTGCAATACATTACCTGTTCCGCCGGCGTACGTCCCCCGGTCTCCGCTCCGGGCTGCAGCCTCCTTGAACTTTCTGTCCCGGCTGGAAGTTTAAACAGTAGAGCGCCCTCTACTGTTTAAACTTCCCCTGGACAGGAAGTTCAGTGAAGCCAGCCGGTCCGGAACCCAGCGCGGAGAAGAAGACAGCGGAGACCGGGGTTCTCGAGCCTGCCGGAGCAGGTAATGTATGAGGGGGGTGGGGGGGGGGGCGGCGGCAGCTCCACAGATGGTGATTGGTTTCATGCTGAAATCGATTCACAATCTGTTTGCAGTAAAGGCAGCCATACAATCCCTCTCTGATCAGATTCAATCAGAGAGGGATCTATCTGTTGGTCGATCTGAATATCTGATGGCAAATCAACCAGTGTATGGCCACCTTTACCAAAAAAAACGTACCTTGTAATCCCAGCATTAGATTTTCTGTGATTAGATTATATTCTGTAAAGTACTGGTGGAGACTGGTCATTATCTCTGGAGCATTGCTGAGTAGAACAATGCTTAATTGCTAGGCGGATAGATGGAAATTATCTGTCTGGCAGGTAAATCTAACCGAAAATCTTACAGAAAATTGTATGGTGTGTACTAGGCACCGCTGATGCAAATCCTGCAATAAATATGCAGTATGTTTACTTCCTGTTTTCAAGGAAGCAGTCATAGGCTTAAAAAGGAGCTGTTAGGTATAGGGTCTCAGAGAAAATAAACACATATCAGTAGCTAAACATTGGCTGTACTTACATTACATATGCATTTCACTGTCCACGTTTGGATTTCACAGAATCTTTATATAGTATTTGCAGAGAATGATGCTCCTGACAGCTCATGGCAGGTTCCATGTTTGTCTGTCTCCTATGAAGCCAAATGTGTCGTCATGTCCTGCCTGCTTCCTGATGTTTCCACTCTCACAAACGCTGGTAATGAATAACACTACTGTGCAGTGAATATTAATTAGCCATGTGGCTAGGAACAATAGCGGACTCCTGCAGTGTACTCTGCTGGGAGTTTTTTCAGTGCTGTGGGCTGCTGCTTTTGTAACACGAGCCCTGTAACTTATCACTAGCAGCCGAGGGGAGGGCCCCAGAATGCTTTGCTGTATGGTATGCGGCTCTCGGCTTCTTAAGAGCTTGGGTCTAACAGCTTTGCTGATAAGCACACATCAAAACTAAGAGATTTTTAACTGCAGTATTGCCTTTTTGGCTTCCTTCTAAACTGTTTAACACAGGAGAATAGAGGTTTAAATTAGCTTTTGCAGCCTGACAGTTACTCTTTAACAACCTGTGTTTATAAATGCTCTGCCGTGGAACCCAGCTGAGAGATCACACTACACTGGTGATTAGTCACAGATAAGAGGGAATTAGGCAGGATAAACTCTCTAAATACATTTAGGGTGCATTTCTCTTGTGCATCGCATTGGACGTGGAAGCATCAGCGAATTATGTGGCAACATCCGTGGCGACGTGCGTTGGCCAGAAGTCTCAAAGTCAATGGAACCGCAGACATTTAAACATTTTCCGCATTGCAGTGCGCATGCACGGTAGCAAGTTTTGTATAAACTCTTGCTTGCAATACATATTTCCGCCACAGGAAGTGAGCGCTAGAGAGCCTCGCTTAAAGTGAACCTAAAGTCACTTAAAAAAAAAAACGAGATTAACTCACCTGGGGCTTCCCTCAGCCCCCTGCAGACGATCGGTGCCCTCGCAGCTCCGCTCCGATGTCCCAGGACCCGCCGGCGAGCACTTCCGGTTTGGCCGTCACCGGCCGACAGGGATGGGAACGCGAGTGATTGTTCGCGTTCCCAGCCTGTATATCGCCCCCTATGCTGCTATTGCGGCCAGGAGGTCGCAATAGCAGCAAAGGGGGCGATATACAGGCTGGGAACGCGAACAATCACTCGCGTTCCCATCCCTGTCGGCCGGTGACGGCCAAACCGGAAGTGCTCGCCGGCGGGTCCTGGGACATCGGAGCGGAGCTGCGAGGGCACCGATCGTCTGCAGGGGGCTGAGGGAAGCCCCAGGTGAGTTAATCTCGTTTTTTTTAAGTGACTTTAGGTTCACTTTAAGATTTGACTCGATGCCAAGAATTACATGAAAGCTCATTACCAAACATTACCGCGGGTAACTACAAAGCCTATTTTTAGTGTTGCGGTGCGATCTACTAATGTGAAACCGCCCTCAAAACGCAAATCTCCCCGAAAATGCTACAGGCAGTGCATTTTCAATTTCATACAAATCGCAAGTATATCACCCCCATAGGGTCCCACTGTCCTAGTGCTTTAACAATTGCCAGCAATCGCATGGCAAGCACTGCTAGTGGGCCGAAGGACACAGCTCAACATTTAATGTTTTGTGTAAAATAATTTCTACATCTACGCCAAAGCTACGCGCCGGCCACGTGCTTACCAGTGACCTACCCTGAGGCTCTCTGAGAATACTGCACCATAAAAGTACATTAATCTCCAGATATTGCCCTGTCCAGAACCTCCCGCTTCCCCAAGGAGACCCTTTTGTCCTCTAGCTTGGCCACCTCCTCTCATTCGGGCATCCAGGACTTCTCACGAGCATCCCCTCTCCTCTAGAACTCTCTCCCACAGCCTGCTCATCATGCTCCAAGCCTGGAAACCTTTACACCTACTCTAAAAACACACCTGTTCAGACAAGCCTATAAGTTGCATTAGAGGTTCACTGCCAAAACCACTAACCTTTGTGTTTTCTTCCCTATTGTTTCCACCCCACTACCCTCTACATCAGTGGTCCTCAAACTAAGGCCCGCGGGCCGAATGTGGCCCCCTGAGGCTTTTTTACCGGCCCCCCACACACAAAATGTATTATAGATGCGGGCAGCTACATCTTTAAATATTGGTGGTCCGCATATAGAATATCAGTGTAGGCACCACCCATCCACATGGAAGCCAGAAAGCAGTAATTCGCTGGTTTCCAATCAAATTCCACATCAGGTGACTCTGCTGTCCAATTGTATTGCAGGTAGTCACCTGGGTATGCTTCACGGTCTGGTCCGCAAAGACTTCTACATCATCTTATATATACTCCGGCCCCCCAGAAGTCTGAAGTATGTTGACCCGGCCCTCAACCCAAAACGTTTGGGGACCCCTGCTCTACATTGTAAGCTCGCAAGGGCAGGGACCTCCTCCTATTGTTTTATTATTTATATTTACCATATAAATGTGCACTAATTTTAGTTATACCTCAAACCACACATTAACTACCGGTATGTATGTATTTGTACTTGTATTGCTGGATGTCATAACTGTACTCTGCCTTGAACATCTACATCTCATGTATACGTTTCCCACTACTGGTTTTGTACTCTGTACAGCGCTACAGAAGTTGTTGGCGCTATATAAATTAAAAAAAATAATTAATAAATCAAATGTAAGAAAAGGAAATAAATACATTTATCAGTTCTCATTAATGTAAATCATAGACCTAAAGCATTTTCTATTCTAACAGGAAACTTTGAAGGTAACGCTCATAGTTCTCCTCGCAGACTTGCACGCAGTCCAGGAAGTAGTCCTTCTCCGCGATGGCCTTCAGGAGATCTGTCTGCACCAAGCAGACGTCATACAGTTCAGACGTGGCGGCCTTTCTGTACTCCTTCCCCTTCTGCTTGTCCAGAAGAACCTAAAACAGATAAAGAAAAACATTAGAGTAGAGTTTAAAGAGAAACCGTGATCAAGAATTGAACTTCATTCCAATCAGTAGCCGACACCCCCTTTTACACGAGAAATCTATTCCTTTTCACAAACGGATCATCAGGGGGCGCTGTATGGCTGATATTGTGGTGAAACCCCTCCCACAAGAAACTGAGGACCATGGTCCTGGCAGTTTCCTGTCTGTGAACCTTGTTGCATTGTGGGAAATAGCTGTTTACAGTGGTTTACAACTTCCAAAAAAGCAAGCAGCAACTACATCACCTGCCAGCAGTAAAAATGTCACCATGTGATGAATGTCAAAATGTAAATCAGGGATTTAAAAGATTTTACAATGGGCAAACACTGACTAAAATCATTTATACATAATTATTGTAAAGATGAAGCACTTTTTTTATTACATTATTTTCACTGGAGTTCCTCTAAGTGTACCGGAGGTGACGTGACACGATGAGATAGGCGTGTGAACAGTGCCAGACATACAAATAACTAGGCTGTGATCCTTTCCTTTTTCTACCTGAAGAGTTAAACATTCAGGTATAGAAGTGAGAGTTTTCTATGGCCTCATTTCACGGAGCTGTATCAAACACTTTATTGAAAATTTGATAATTTACCTCATGAGTAAAATCTAATTTTGAATTCACTAAGGTGTTATAGATTTATTGAACATTTTATCGATAAAATATCCGATAAATCTAGAACACCTTAGTGAATTCAAAATTAGATTTTACTCATGAGGTAAATTATCAAACGTTCGATAAAGCTTAGTGAGGCCTTAGTTTTCAACAGCATTTCCTGAACAGCAGTTTAACTGCCAAAATAGTAAGATACCAGCTAGCCTCCCTCGGGGCCTGTTTCCACTACATGCAAATTGAATGCAGAATGGATGTAGAAAAACTGACTCCAATGAATGCCTATAGGACTGTTTCCACTAAACACCATTTTTCTGATGCAGATTTTCCCATAGGCATTCATTGGAGTCCGTTTTTCTGCAGCCAATCTGTGTGTAGTGGAAACAGGCACTTGCACACTATTTTGTCAGTTAGACTTTGCAACTGCTGTTCAGGAAATGCTGTTGAAAACAAAGAAAACCCTGAGAATCCCCCATGAGGAGATGGACTGGCCCAAAACCTGTCGGTTCAGTCAGATTTTAACTACCTACTTTTTTCGTGATAGTCCTTCAAAAAGAGTTGCCAAACCACCTACCACGACTCAGTAATGGTTCATATTTGGGTGGCCCCCATAAAAAGTCTAATAAGCCAGCAGACTAGACAGAGCTCTTGCGTAGTGATTTTGCTACAATTACTGTACTTAGCGTTTTGCGATCCGCAAGCGGTCAGAATTGGATCACAAAATGGTAGTAGTGGAAAAGGGCCCTTCCTCTGCCTCCTTAAATAAACACTGACATCTCCTAAAATACAGCTTTTTATTTCCAAAACTAAATTAAACCCCTCCAAACTCCCCTCGCAAAATCCACGACTTTCTTGGTCGAGGATTTTGCTGCTCTGTGCGCTTCCGTGGGAGGCAGAGCTTTCAGCTGCAGCTCGTATCTCCGCCTCTCCCCCGCCCCTCTCAGTAAAGGTAATCTGAGAGGGACGGGCGGAGGCGGAGATACATGCTGATAGACGCGTGTAGAGGCAGAGCTGCAGCTAAAAGCTCTGCCTCTCACAGAAGCGCTCCCCGCAGTGTGCCCCGGGGAGTTTGGGGGGGGATTTAGTTAGATTTCAGACGCGGGGATGCGGCGTTTTCGTTAGGGCAATAATGTTGAACAGCTTTTTGCAATAAAAAACTGTATTTTAGGAGACTTCAGAGTCTCTTTGTGTAATCCATACGCACCCGGCAATTCACTATGGTATCGTGTTCACCAAGCCGGATGTTGTCATCTATGAGGATATGCAGATTGTGGTCATTGGGGTCGATCCAGAATGGCTTCCCTCCTGAGCTTGTAAAGCTGTTTCTGGCCCACCTGAGGAGAGAACTTCTTTAATATTGGAGCACAGAAGGGAAAGGAGAACAAAATGTAAATCCGGCAGCAATATCTCTAGGCATACAAGTTATTTATTGTATATGTTACGGCCAGAACCTGAAGTCTGGTCACTTTGGGTTCTGGACGGCCAAAATATGAAGCGACTGTCTTACTGCGGCTAATGTGAGGAATAAATGGATTCCAGCGGCTCCAAGCTCCTCCCTTTGCCCCCTCCCATTTACACACAGTTGTTCGTCGCTGCAGGGAAGCACAGCGGGAACACTGCAGACATTGCATCCCTCAGCACCCGTTCTGCAGTGCCCACCTACAGGAACAAATGGCACGAATCCCTGCAGCAACTAACAACTCTGTGGGCCAGATTTATCAAAGCATTACTGACCATTTCTTCTTAAACTGTCCTAACCAGCAAGGGGAGCTGTTCTGTATGAGAATAAGAAACTTCTCAAATCCTACTTAATAGCGGCAGTTTAGCATGGATTTCTAGAGCTGCACTATAGTTAAGAAAAGTGCAAATCTATCCCTAAACTGCTGCAGATTTAGAAGTGCTTTATAGCAGTTCTACAGATGTAGTGCAGACTAGGCATGATTTGTGAATGGCTCCTCCCCCTGCTACCAGGTGTCCTTCCAGTGCTGGGCATTGATGCAATACAGCAGATATATTGGTTTCCTCAGCAACAGTAATTTCCCTCACACACTGCACTGTCTCAGAAACCTTCCTAACCCCTCCTATGCCTAACAGTGTAAGAAGGAAACTGCACTATTTAGTTATTTCTTGGGATGTCTGAGACAATTCTGCACAGATTTCTAAAAACCTACTAATGTTTTGTCTCAGACACTCTTGATAAATGTCCCCCTCTGCCAGAGGTAAATAGGAGGAGCCAGAGCCGAGGAAAGGAGCACGGAGTAGCTGGAATCAATTCATTCCTCACATTGGCAACAGTAAAACGGGCACTTCGCATTTTGGTCGGCCAGAACCAGAAGTGGCCAGACTTCGGGTTCTGGACTTAACATATACACAAGTGAAATGAGACCACAACAGAAAAATAACAGAGGGTCCAACCAACATAACAGACTCCGGATGATGCGGTCAGTGGCGTCAGAGACACCTGTACTCACACTAGATGTCAGAGGACCTGCAACAACTCATAGCGGAACATGAAAATGATTCAGGATTACCCATATTCGCTCACTCCACTGGCTACCAATAAAATGGAGAATTCTATTTAAGATTGGCTTTTATTGGCATTCAAATCCTTGCACAATCTGTGCCCTAGATACCTGAAGGACTTGTTGCAACGACATCACAGCCCCCCCCCCCCCCCCCCCAATCTTAGATCAGAAGGTTCTAATAACTGTCACCCCCAAAATCCACCTCAAAACCTTTGGAGACAGAGCCTTCTGTCATGCTACCCCTACACTTTGGAATTCCCTGCCTGAAAAAACACAAAAAAACAACAACAAAATCCCACAGTGATTCAGCTTTCCAGCAGTAAAGATGTCAGCACCACTGATACATTTAAATTTTACAATCGGCACACTAAATCTAATATGCGGAATATGTTGGCAGCGCTGCGTAATATGTTGGCGCTTTATAAATACAATAAATAAAATAAATAAATCTATAAATAACTATTGTAAAAATAAGGAATTTAATTCACAAAGTTATATTCAGTAAAGCTCCTCTCATAAACAATCTTTTTGGCTGACAAATATTTAATGTGTGTTCAGGGACTCTACTTTATACATTTTAAAGCCGACCCAAACTCTTGCACAGCACAGAATGAAAAGTCTTCATTCCACATACAGTTGCTGAAGAAATGTACTTCTCTGTGTTCTGTGTATGTTTAACCACATCAAAGTGTCTAATCAGTTCTTATCAGCAAATGTGAAAACACAGCAGGAGCTCTGCAGAGGCAGCTCTCACCATACAGTAAACACTGAGGCTTAACCCTTTCAGTGCTCCCTGCAAAGTGAAACCAAGTTAAAACTGCATGTTTTTACTTGTTTATTTTTTAGGATTTCTATAAATTGTAAATAAGATTTTTTTCAATAAAGGTCTTCATGCTGTGGCTAATGTTTTAGAGCATAGTCAGGCCAATAACAGTGCCAAATGAAGGAATCTATATGGCATAGGGAGCTTTTGTTACACACACAGATTTCGTCATTGAGGTAAGCTACCTCATATCTTTTTTTTTTTTTTTTTTTTTTTTTTTAATTTTAAGCTGTTTTTAGACGCTTTTATACAACCAGGGCGCCTCTTCCCCCCCCCATTGTGCTTAGTTTTACCCCCGCACACTCTGTGCCCGAGGGGTGGCGACAGACCACTTGTTGGTTCCACCACGGTGGACTTCTGTAACCATTTTTCCGAGGAGAGCGACCACATCCAGGTCCCGTCTGGGACTACCCCGAGTGGAGTCAGGTTTATGGTCTCCACCTGCTTTATGTGGTCGGTTGCCCCCAGCAACCCTCCTTTGTGATTAGTATTTTGATTCATTATTTTCTATTTGTACACCGACATATTACACTATTGGGCTCCCACTTCTTGTCTCCTATACCTTGTTCCCACAGGGTGCCGAGACACCCCTACCGTATTACATATCATTGGAAAGCATAGTGTAAGCGCTTTTAGGGTGATTTGTACAAATTGCCTGCGCTTACAAATTCCAAAAAAAACGCCTCTAGTGTGAACGAGCCCATACGGTACATACAAGCAGGGACGTATCTATACATCATGGGGTCCCCAGCAAAACTGATGGGGCCCCACCAATGTTCACACCCCTTCCCTTGCCTCCCCTTGTGACACACACAGTCTGGGTGGGGCTAAACTTGCAAGGGTCATAAAACAAGAGTGGCCATCAGGGTCTTCACACCCTTAACAAGTGTAGCCACAAAACACCTGATCTGGAGGATGGTCCCCTGTATCAGAGGGAGGGAAGTAGCTGTTGGGGCCCCCTTACAGTTTCTGGGTGTCACTGCGGTATCAGGCACTGCTCCCCTGTTCCGTTCCTGAATACAAGTACGGCAGACAGCTGGGGTATCGGCTATATTCCTAACAGACAGAGCATCCAGTCCTGCCGCTCACCAGTCAAAGTGGTCCTGAAATCCTCCAATTCCAGACATGTTGGTGAAGTAGTCATATATATTTCTCTCTTCCCCTTTGGTAGACACACGATCAGATCCATGGGTGAGCACCATCTCCCTCTTACTGCATCGGATTTTGCCTGGGCTGAGGTCCACACTGAGCTAGAACAGAAGATCAGACCAAGTGTAAATTACTAGACATTGAATGTACACGCCATACAAAGAGGAATATGGAAGACTTCCGACACTGTTGGAAAAGTTACCAGTTTCTAGGTTAAAGGGAATCTGTAACAAAAGAAACTTCCCCTGGAGGGTACTTACCTCACAATGGGAAAGCCTCTAGATCCTAATGAGGCATCGCCCATCCTCCTAAGCCTTGGCTATCTGGCAGGAGCCGCCTGCGCAGAAGAGTGAACCCAATTGGGCTCAGAGCCCAGTGGTAAGCCGCTACTGCACCTGCGCAGGTGGTAAATATTGACATGTGTCCTGACTGGGGGCTGCCAGCGCTGGATCGCCAAGGCTTAGGAGGATGGGGGCCTCAGTAAGATCCAGAGGCTTCCCCCTCCCGAGGTAAGTACCCCCAAGGGAAGTTTGTTTTTTCAGATACTCTTGAACACTGATCTCTTTGGCAAGAACCATTTTGAAAAGGTGTGTAAACACGCACAAAGATAGTCGTCAGCAACAGTTCAGGAGAGACAGCCGTGCAATGCATCCCTGCATTACAGCAGAAACTGTCTGTACATGAGGAGGCGAGACTTTGTGGTCACAGGAAGTAGATGGTGAGCAGCAGAATTGGGCCTCCAACACCAGAGCACCAAATTCCAAAATGCCCCCCATCAATTTGTGCCCAACCCAGTAAGTGTAGGAACCCAGATTTGCCCCCAGTATTATGTATTCCCCTCCCCAGTATAGTTAACCAGATGTGCCCCCAGTAGCCACCTTTCCCAGTATATGTAGCTAGATGTGCCCTCAGTATAAGGTAAACCCCCCAACCCAGTATAGACAGCCATATGCGGCCACAGATAAGTATCTAACGTGTCATAGACCTCCCTGGAAGTGTAACTAGTGTAAAACATTGGTAAAGAGAGTAGACTGTGAGCCGGTCGGAATAACAGAGATTGTCTGACGTTCTCTGTAAAGAGCTGGACAAAAAGGCGTCAGCCCTATTAAAAAATATAAAATTTGAACTGTACTGGCAGGATTTAACCACCTGGGGGCAGTGTAGTCAGCACATGCATTCTCACACTTCAGGAAGTTTTATTGCCTGGGACTAGGTAAAAGGGAAGGTGTGGTGAGGAGGCAACACTAGTACCTGCCTGTCTACACAAAAGCAATAATTACTGGAAAGGAAAAAACAATAAAAGGTCAATGTTTCACTGACCAGGGTTAAGCCCCCCACACACTATACAGTTTTTTATAGGTTATCAATCGTTTACCTGATGCACTGCATGGCAGCTCCAGTTATCAGATTCCTGCTGAAATCTAACAAAAATATAGGTCGGAGACCACAAGCACTGCTTATTACAATGCAAAACTATGCGTCCGCCAATCACCTCACGCACAGTACAGAACAGCCTCTCCCAATCGATAGAATGATAGCAAATCTATCAGGAGCATCCTAGTTTTTAGATTTTTATTTTAAATTTGCATCAGCTTAAAACCATTATCTTACGAAGCCTTTTTAATTACTAAAATTACTTTCATTTGTAAATTACTAAACAAATACTGAGGATTTGCATTTTACAACGTAAAATTTGGAACAAAAAATGTTTTTATTAACGGTTACTTTCCTGAATAGCTTAAACTCCAGGGCAGGATTTACCATAAGGCACTGTAGGCACATGTCTACAGGTGCCTGATGGTGGAAAGGCGGCTTACTCCCCTCCCCTAGCACCTCCCTCCTTCCTTAAAGGGAACCAGAGACGAAGCACCCTTATGTATTTTACCATATATATCAGTAAGAACATTAGAGAAAGCACCTACCATGCGCTCTGTTTCATCCTCACTGCTAAATCTGCCTGTTTTCAGCTGTGATAAGAATCCCGGACTGAGCATTCAGTCTGGCTTTGCAGGGAATAATTATAGCTGAGTCATTATAGCAGAGCCACAAGGGGGCAGGCTTGGGCTTGAAAAGACACCAGAGAAGACAGACTCAGCTATAATCTTTCCGTAGCAAAGCTAGACTGAGTGCTCAGTCGTGGATTCTTATCAGAGGTGATAACAGTCAGATTAAACAGAGAACAATGAAACAAAGAGCAGATTAGGTGTTTACTGTCATGTTCCCACTGATTTATAAGGTAAAATACAAGAGGGTGCTTCATCTCTGGTTCTCTTTAAAGGGAACCTAAACTAATACCACCAGCTGCCTGACTCTCCTGCTGATCCTGTGTCTCTAATACTTTCAGCCACAGCCCCTAAACAAGCATACAGATCAGGTGCTCTGACTGAAGTCAGACTGGATTAGCTGCATGCTTGTTTCAGGTCCGTGATTCAGCCACCACTGCAGCCAAAGAAATCAGCAGGACTGCCAGGCAACTGGTATTGTTTAAAAGGAAACCTCCATATCCCTCTCGGTTTAAGATCCCTTTAAGCAGAGTGTAATTGAGATGATACTCACCCTGCTCTCGACATTCCACCGACAAGATTTTTCTCCAGTCAGGGGCACCTCTAGCTACTTAATACTGAGGGTACCTCTGGCTACCTGATGCTTAGGGACACCGGTAGCTACCTATGATGGAAAGTAAGGGAGAAGTGACAGCTGAGCCAGCCAGCACACTTGCGGTGCAGTTGGGTCAGGGTTTTCAGGTTCATGAAGGGTGAAGTCTAGAGTGCCAGGACATCTGTAGCTATAGGCTCCTGTGATTTAAATACAAGCCTGCTTTGCTCTTTTCTCCTTCCTGTTTCTCCTCCTCTCCCCCCTTCTGTAACCTCATCAATGGCTGTTTGTTATCTGAAGCCTCATACACATGATCGACTGAAGTTGGCTGATAACGACCGCCTCAGCTGATAATCAAGCATGTGTACAGCAGCCCCCAACCTGTAAACGATCCGCCCACCGGATCAACTCACTTGATGAATGGCCAACTACTTTGAAGATGCCGCTGGGGGAGGCAAGTGCTGTTGTGGTTCCTCCACCCCCCCCCCCCCCTCCCGCATAGCAACTGTACGCGTTGTCAGCTACACAGCTAACGCACCTGCACTGGCCTGCCCAGCAATGTTAGGCTTTCGTTTCAGACAAGACAACAGCACAGAGGTATAGTTACCGGCACTTCCTGCATGTGGGGGAAATGTGGGTGCTTCCCGGCTAAGGCGGAGTGGACAGACCGCAGCACGTGGGGGAGGTCAGTGCCGAAGGTCCTCAGGATGATGGTGAAGGGCCTCCCCTGCTGGTGGAGGCTGTGCAGGAGATGGAAGAACGATGGCAGGATCCAATGATAGAGCTTCCTATCCTCTCCTCTCTGTGTGAACAGCTCGTCTGCCTCTCCCTTCCACTCCAGCAACTCCATGTAACGCCTGAAGATCCCCTTGAAGCGTCGCCCTATCTCCGAATCAATGAAGTGACCATCACGACCGAACTGGACGTAATAGTTGACTGCATCTGGTGATGGAGGTCGAACTGTGGGCAAATCACTGATCAATTTCCATTCACCTGAAACAAAAACTGCATTGTCAAACAAACATTCCAATAGGCACCGCCCCTTATATCATAACAGACTGTAAGCAAATAAAAAAACAATCGCTCAGCAAAGGAAGCAGTTGGGGGTCTGGTTATAATGACACTGAATACAGATTATGTATAGGATAAAGGCTTACGTTATACATAGTTTTATTCGTTAACCGCATTCCCTACCACAGTTTATTTTCCCTTAAAAACCACAGCAATTTTCACATCATGCTTCTCCCATTCATTCCCCAATAACTTTATTGCTACTTATCACACCAAAATGATTTATATAACCACAAATTAGGTTTTCTTTGGGTGGTACTTTTTGCTAAGAATTATTTAATTTTATATGTATTTTTCAAAGAATAAGAAAAAAAAATGAAAACAAAGTAATTATCTTTTCAGTTTTCAGCCATTATAAATTTAAAAATGAAAAAAAAAAAAGTAGTACTGTAGATAAAACCCACACATTTTATTTCCCCATTTGTCCCAGTTATTAAAACATTTAAATGATGCCCCTAGTACAATGTATGGTGAGAAGTATGCTACGTACACACACGCGACAACGATAGTTTGTTGAGAACGACGAACGAACTTTTAATTGATGAAAGAACGACCTAAGTAAAGATAGTTTTAAAAGGTGTGTAACGATCTGATCGTTAGAACGAACGTTACATCACGTAAAGCAACTATTGCGCCTGCGCATAAAAATGAGAAGTTTCACAGAGAAATTGTGAAATGCGCATGTCAAGCCTAGTACGAACGACCGTTTCCAACGATGTACTACTTTTGCAAACGATCGTCGTTGGTTAAAATCTGCCGAGACAGAACTTTCTTTTGTAACGATTTGGCTCGTTCGTCGTTTGCCTTAATAGTCGGTGGTTCGTTTTTTGTAACGATCGTCGTTGGTAAAGATCGGAGGACGATCGTTACAAACGACTATAGTCGCATGTGTGTACGCACCTTTAGGGATGATCACAGATATGCAAATTGTTCCGAGTTGATGCAAATATATGCAGCTTGAAAATGGACCAATCAATTTAAACCTAGGTTTACATTGATTGGACCATTTTCAAACTGAATACATTTGCATGAAATTTGCATAATTTCAGAACAATTTGCATCTTATTGATCATCCCTAGTGACAATATTTTATTTGGAAATAAAGTGGAGATAGGACAAATCACAAATTTCCTCGAATCTGAGAAGATTCTCTAATCTTATAATAGTATACCCAACCTTCTATTCTTACACACATCACACAATTCTTATTTACAGGATTCATTAGATTCGAGAATCTTCTTGGATTCCGATTACAGGAAACTTGGCAATCGTCCCATCTCTAAAATAAAAGGTGTATTTTTTCGTCCCCCCCCCCCCCCCCCATCTAAAACAGGTTTCTTTTAGCACCAGCAAAAACTGGAAATAGGCTACCAGGGGGGAAAACATGAAGACTAGAAGGTACCTACCAGCATCATTTACCCGCCCCCAGGCAACTGTGCTCAGGTAGGAGTTGAGAGCTGCTCTTGGCCCCTGTCCAGTGGCTGCATCCGATACCAGGATGGTGTTATTCAGGTCCAAGTGAAGCACCAGCTTCCTCCTCCTCAGCTGTGGCACAGGAGCACTTAGCTGTAGGCTGGTGGGTGTCCGTTCCTCTTCCTCCTCTCTATTAACAGCACTGGCACTCATGGCCGGATATTAGAGATCTTCTGTCTCACTTTCTACTACTAATGTGACAACGTCAGACAAGAGAAACTCCAGCTCAGGGGGAAAATTAACTAGACTTCAAATAATTTTTATTTATTTTTTTTTTAAGCTGACTATATTAATTAAAATAAACTAACTATAAGAAAATTTTCCTAAAGGGTTACCAAGAAAATAAAGTAATAAATAAAATTGAAAAAGGGGGTAAGAAGCGCCCAGAAGTAGATAAAACAGAATCAAAAACTAAAAATAGAGGTGGCTTACCTCAAAAACGACAAGATCATATAAATATGAATTTCAATAAGCACAGGCAACACGTTTCGTGGTTCTGCACCCACTTCCTCAGGCCAAATAAAATGCCAGAGTTGTATCAGAGCCAGATATGCAGAGCTTTGAGTGGTGTCGGGTTTATAGATCTCCACCAGCTTTCAGTGATTGGTTGCACCTTGTGCAGCCTTCCTTTGTGAGTACCCTAATCCTTTTTGTTTTCTATCACTCCTCTTGTAACATACTTGCACCATTCGGGCTCCCATTGACTCTGTGTTCTTCTTTTTAAGGGTGTTTAGTCTCCCTACCTCGCAATAAATAAAAACCAAAAAGCACTAAAATTGTGAGCGGCTTGCTTTGCCTTAATACTACACAAGGGACATGTGATCTATTATATGTCACACAAAACTCTAACAGGCAGCAAAGCCTGACTTTGTAACAGACCACTGGAAGAATTATAAATCCTTCAGGGGAACCAGAAGCGGAGGATTTAAGCCGCCAGGTTTGGGGAATTTTAATTCCGTCCTGAACACAAATCTGGCGCTGCGCAGATAATCTGACACTGAGTTCATTAATATTGCCGGAGGCTGGCGGGGAGCCAGCGGTGCTATGACTACGGCGTGTTCGCTGTATGTTTCGGGGATTGTGAGCACCGCATGGGTGATTTGCTGATTAAACCTTCACTTCTTTGCATTTCACAGAGTTGTCGCCGATGTAAACGCCAAGCTGCGAATCCCGGCATCCGAGGGGACAGACGCCTTTCTTTCTAATGCTATCTAATGCGCTGGCCGTTTACCTAAAAAAGGAGAGAGAAAGGCAAATATGAGAATCCGTTCCAAGATTCAACATAACCCGACAAGAGTTTTCTTATAATAGACACTGAAATATCACATATATACAATAGCAAACAAACAAACCATTTAAAGGATACAGAGGTGAAAATAGCCTGATGAGATAAACAATTGTATCTATCCTCCTCCTCCTAAAAATGACTTTTTAGATTTATATTTAAATCCACTTTTTAATCTTTTACTGTTTCATTGTTTCTGATCAATGACACAAGTATGCCAGAGCTAAAATCTATGAACTATTCACCCACTCTCTTTCCTGCTCTCAGAAGCCATTTTCTGCTAGGAAAGTGTTTTATGGCTGTAATTTCCTATCAGTGAGGGTAACGATGAGGTCGGACCCAGACAGAGACTGCCACATACCTGATGTTTAACTCTTTCAGGTAAAGAAAGAAAAAAAGGAACACAGCCTAGTTATGTTAGTGCACTTGGCACTGTACATACACATGTCTATCTCATCATGTCACCTCGGGTAGCCTTTAAAGAGGAACTGCAGTCAAAATAACAATTTTTTTTTACAATATTCACTTATAAAAAAGTTTGCCCGTTGGAAAAATCTTTCCTCGCCCTGATTCCCATTCTGAGATTTATCACAGGCGGTGACAGCTTTAGTACGTTTACAGAGAGTTCTAGTGCCAGTGGAAAAGTTGTCTGGACTTCTAGAATACTTGTGGGGGAGTAATGAATTCTGCATAGCTAAACAGCCTAGGCAACGCATCACTGGGAGGGCGGGGCTACATATCAATACACAGCTTCACAGAATAAGTTGGTGCTTTATAAAGCAATAATAATAATAATATATGTACACTGAATAGCTATAGGAAGTGTTTCTGATGCTGAAACCAGGATAATGATCATCACAGTGGGTATGCTGAATAATTCACTGCATTCTACTACAGTATATGTTGTACACAAAATTGTAGAATGTATAGTTTTTTAATCAAGACTGTTGTTTGGGGAAGGGGGGGGGGGGGGGGGTAACAAATATGGCAGCCTCCATGTCCATCTGACTTAAGGTTTCCTGAATAACAATAATCGCTGTTCTTTGTTAGAAGCATTGTCTGCTGCTCCTCCTGCTTCCTTCTTCCAGCACCCCTGACAGCTGCCCCCCTCTGCTGTATGATAGAATATTGATAAAGTTACACTTTGATATAGATTTTTTTCTTCTACAGCTACAAGAATTAGGAGGGTCTGAACCAGAATGTTTGGCTTGTCATATTCAGAAAGCTAATGGTTAACTACCTAATAGTTTAAAACGGAACGTAAAAAAATTGCCCCTAGAGCAGGCATGGGCAAACTCGTCCCTCCAACTGTTACGGAACTACAAGTCCCACAATGCATTGTAGGAGTCTGACAGCCACAGCCATGACTCAAAGGCAAATGCATTGTGGGACTTGTAGTTCCATAACAGCTGGAGGGCCGAGTTTGCCCATGCCTGCCCTAGAGGGTACTTCCCTCGGGTCAGGGAAGCCTCTGGATCCTAAAGATGCTTCTCCCGTCATCCTCCTCACCAGAAGAGATCCAGTGCTGGGCCCCCGAAAATCCACTAACAAGGGCTTGTCATTGGTGCACGTATGTGCAGTAGAGGCCTTCCAATGAGCTCCAGCAGAAATAGCCGAGCCGTTGCCTGCACAGTAGTGAGGACCTGATCGGGCTCGGCTATTGCCACTGGAGCCAAAGGGGAAAGCCACTACTGCACGTGTGCAATGGCATAAGCAAGTGGTATGGTTTACCTGTTGGGGGGCTGCCAGCACTGGACCAGAGGAACGGAGAGGGACAGAGGAAGCCTCATTAGAATCCAAAGGCTTCCCAATCCTGAGGTAAGTATCTGATTTTCTTTTAAAACTTAAGTCACAGGTTAGCTTTAATTAATTAAGGTCTCCAATTCTGATCAGCCGTATGCAAAATTCTGGTTTAGCCCTTGCTAATTCTGGATCACAGCAAACAGCAGAAAAACTGGAAGGTCGAGTTTGAGATCATATCTCATCTGTCCATAGTGACTGATCCTACTGCATAATGCTTGGTACACACGATGCAATTTCCCACCAGATCAACAGGCGGAATCGATAATTCCCATCATGTCCAATCTGCTTCTGATCGACAACAGGATCAATTTTGTGCAGTGATGATCTGAAAAGCGATCCCACTCTCGATTTAGAGCAAGTCAGAGATGATGGAAATTATCGATTCAACCCATCGATCTGACAGGAA
Organism: Hyperolius riggenbachi; assembly: GCF_040937935.1. Lineage (NCBI taxonomy): Eukaryota > Metazoa > Chordata > Amphibia > Anura > Hyperoliidae > Hyperolius > Hyperolius riggenbachi. Next base: position 44,374,830 of record NC_090654.1, read on the forward strand.
ATTGCTTGGTGTGTACCACAGGCATTACCTCCTCCCATCTGCTAATACTAGTTATTCTTCCTCTTTCGTCCTTCCCAGCTGCCCATACTGGCTGCCCCCATCTTTTATCATGTCCAAGCTTTTCCTCCTATAATGCCTCTTCTATTTCAGTCTAATACCATTTTTTTCTTGGCTCTCTACCAGAGAAATCTCTGTTACCTGCCCCTGGTCCCTCCCAGTGGTACTTCCTGCCCATCCCCCTGGCTGATGCCCCCAATCTGCTGCTCACCCAGCTAGATTGCTCTCTTCCTTTCAGCAACTCTAAAGGCTAGTACACACTAGCAATTTTGATTGACCAATGATTGCTCAATTTTACCACCTCCATGTAGTATGACCATTTACCTATATAATCTGCATAGAATTGAAAATCTGTTTGGCCCTCATACTACATGGAGGTGGTAAAATTGAGCAATCATTGGTCAATCAAAATTGCTAGTGTGTACTAGCCTTAAGCCGTTTCCCCTCCTGCCCTCTCCGTTATTCATATCCATATTACTGGATCCTCCTTTCCAACTGCCCCCTCTCTGTCGCCCCTCCCTTCTTACCCTTTGCCCCCTGACTATATTAGCTGTTCGTATAGTCTTGCCCCTCCCAGCTGTCCATCTTAGCAGCCCCTCCTCTCTTATGCCCCCCTCCCACTAGTGTTGTCCGGATCATGAACGATTCGGATCTTTGATCCGAATCTATTTTATGAGTCGATCATCCGAATCATCAAAATGAACGATTCGGATCGCAAAAGGGGCGGGGCCAGAAGCGACACGCCCCCTCTCAGCGGGCAGCGGGCTCCTGGAAGCAGAGCTGAGATGGATCGCTCTGTTGGATGCGAGGCAGCCTTGCAGGGACAGCAGGTAGATGAGAGACAGGGGACATGGGTGCCACTGCCAGATATGTGTAGAGCACACATACTGGCTGCAATGTGCTGCCCATTATAGGCTGGCTGTTCCGTAGTGCTGCACAGTGATCACATTGGAAACTTTTGGCTCAGCACAGCTCAGTAACTTTGCAGGCACTGTGATTGCACTGCACTCGGCACTAAACAGCTGCACTTATCTTCTGGGAATGCTTTCCTTCACTGTGCGACGTTTGCAGTCAAAGTATACAGATGAGCATATAGGTGAAATACATGTAAAGCATATGATTGCTGCATGTGGGTATTGTGTGCAAACATTTCTGCTCTCTGCTCGTCCCTCCTCCCATCTCTGTCCACTCCCTGCCCTCTGTCCATCTTCTCCCCTTCTCTGTGTGTCCACTCCCTCCCCTTCTCCTGTCCACAGCAGGGAAAGACCTGTCCTGCTAGTCATTTCACCCCGAATGCTTCGGTAGTAAAATGATCCGAGATTCGGATCAAAGATCCGGATCTTTTCAATGAACCGATTTGAATCATCCGGATCATTGAAAAGATCCGAACTTCCCATCTCTACTCACCACAGCCCCTCCTGTCCCATCACCCGCGCAATCCCCGTGATCAGCAGCACAGTAGCCTTCCTTCTGTCCTGCGTGTCACACGTGCAGCCTCCACTTCCTGGTTCTCCCCAGGAAGTGCCGGCGTTCCGCCCCCTCTTCTCAATCACCTTTATTGACACCCGGGATACGGACACGGCTCTGTGCTGGGCTGGTTGCTCGCTAGACTGGATGAGCTGTTGGGAGATGATAGTTTTTGTTCCTTATTTAACAGAAAGTGAAAACTTTTTGTTCTGTTTATGCTGTGTGAACAGACTGTGTGCAACAGGAAGGGCAGGAATGTCTGATGTTGTCTTTTATAAATGATTTATAAAGTGTCAACATATTCTGTTGCACTGCACAAAATAAGGACTCTTCACATTATTATTTAGCATTTATACATCCCACAGCGCTGTACAGAGTATATTGTCACCTTTCTGTCCTTCAGAGGAGCTCACAACATAATCCCTACAATAGTCATATGTCTAGGCCAATTTAGGGATAAGCCAATACACTTATCTGTATGTTTTTGGGATGTGGCAAGAAACCAGGGACCCAGCGCTGCAAAGCCAGAGCGCTATCCACTACACCACCGTGCTTCCCTATAAGATATCATGCCCAAACCTGGCATGACTGCTGACATCTGTGCATGACATTTACCACTGGGATCCACCACGTCCCTAATGCTGGGCATACACAGATGCAATTATGCGCCGGATTGAGCCGCTGGCTCGATTCCGGCGCGTCCCCGCGTGTGTCCGGATCGATTCCCGCTCGTCCCCGCGGGCACATCTTATCTTCTTTTCGTTTCTGTTCCATTGTCCGCCGCGCGGAATCGATCCGCCGCGTGATCGGACGCGTCGGAAATTATCAATCGAGTCATCAGCGGCTTGATTGATAAGAAATGAAAATGCTGTGTATGCCCAATAAGGCCCCCTGCACACTGCAAATCCGATTTTCGATTCTGATTGTTTCCCCTGGATGCTATTAAAATAAGAAGAAAAACGCAGCATGCAGGACCGATTAAAAATCGCAAATTGAAATTGCATATAAAATTGCGTCAAAATCACAAATTTGGAAACGCATGTAGTGTGCAAGAGGCCTCAGTGAGATGAATGGAGGATTTCACCACAATGGGCTCTATTCACAAAACCATGTGCGGTAACTCTTTTTTTGGGTGAAAAATTACCTCCAGTGATAATTCACTAAAAATAGTGAAAATAGTGAGTATTCACTAAAATTGTTCCAAGTGTGATAAATGTTTGATAAAAGTGCGGTAAAACAGGTGATAAAACAGTCAGTAATATGTACAGAAATAAAGCTTTTTTGACCAGTGTAGGGCAGCCCATATGCTTGCCACCCATTACACAGAGATGACCCAGGATAGCCTGTCACATTTAAAGTGGAACCTCAACTCTTGCGCAGGACAGAAGGAAAACATATAGAAATGCACCCCGTATGTATATAGAAAGTTTAGCCTGTCTAGGTCCCCCTCATCGGGGAATAATCTCAACTGTAATTTTAACTCTGAGCTGCGCCAGCTGGCTGCCTCAGCAGAGCAGCTAATGTGTAAACACAGAATGTTAACCCTATGTCTGCTTCCATGAAAGCAGGAAGTACACGCTATAGATTTTTTGCTGGATTTGTAATAGCTGTAACAAACAAATGTTTTTCTTTAAATGTTATTATGCTGTTGCTTATCTTTTAAAGCAGCGAGGATTTTCCTCCTCGGCATCTATTAAATCATCTAAAAGACTGTACGAGGTCTGAAAGTGCGCCTTGAGATTAGACACACTAGTCTTCTCTGCCTTCTATGTAAAATTGACATAAACTCGAGCAAAGAAAGCTCAAAAGGCTCCATCCTGAAGGCCAAAAGCAGACAAGTGATAATTATCACCAACCATTTGTAGGTGATAAAAAAAATCCTTAATTAACACCAACATTTCAATTGAGAATCTCAAATTGGAGAGAAAAACTTTGAGGTAATTACCACACTTTTACCTCACTTTTACCGCATGAGATAATTTAGGGAGAAAAAAAATAGTGAATTTGAAAATGGAGATATTTTAGTCAGTGTTTATCACTACCTAATTTAACTCATGCGGTAACTCATTGAGAATAGAGCCCAATGGGCTCTATTCACAAAGAGCCAACATTTCCGCAAAATTTTACCGCTATATTTCCGCCAGCGGTAAACCCCACATTTTTTCCACATTCACTAATATTTTCCGCATGTTTTCCGCATGCGGGAAAAAAGATGCGGAAACAGCCATTATTTATGCGGGAATCATGCGGTAAAAAGGTCGCATGAAAAAGTATTTAAAAAAAAAAATTAAAGTCCAACAAGCACAGCCCTTAGCCTCCACACTTCATTAAAGTCAATGGGATGCGGAATATATCACCTGCTAGTTGTAGGTGATAAAAAATCGGTAAATAACGACGAAATGATGCGCCTGAACATTTTTGAGAATTAATCTTTTTATTGCGGAAAATACCGACTTTTGCGGAAATTTTTCTGCATGAATCCCGCACTTTTACCGCACTTTTTCCGCATGCGGATAAAACATGCGGAACATTTTGAGAATGTCAACTTGACGGTATTTTGGTCGCAAACTTCCCGCATGTACTTTATCGCATGCGGGAAGTCTTTGAGAATAGAGCCTGTGATGTATGATAAGTAATAACTGTATTTTTTGTTTAATGTATTTTGTTCCTGCTTTGTTTGTTTGCTGTGATTGTGTTACTGGAGTCGGGTGGGGGATATACTATTGTTCTGTTGTGTGTTAGCAGACTGGCCTTGTCCTTATCACTTGATTACATTTGAGGTGTGTTTGTTGACCATCCTAATTTATTGTCTGGTAGAGAGAGAGAAACAGTCAGTTTGGTGTGAGACAGCTGGGTGAAAGCTGTATGCTACTCTGCGGATGTAACTTTGCTCACAAATGCTTCAGAATAAAGTGTTCATCATCAGATTCCATGTCTGCTCACTGTTTATGGACAGTCCTCATGTCATATTATGACAGAGCCCAATGTGTTTTCCGTTGTCTGCGCATGCAGTGGGGCAGATTGAATTTTCTGATATGTTGCATGTGGGTTGTAGGCAGCGTCTGTGGTCTAGCATTTTGGGCCTGTGAGAAGTGGAAAAGTCAGGAAACTGCCAAGCGCTTTTCTTCTACTCGGTAGCAGGAAAGCGTTTCAAGGAAACCTAAAGCAAAAAAAAAAAAATCGTTGACCTTACCTGGGGCTTCTATCAGCCCCCTGCAGTCGTCCTGTGCCCGCACCATGATTCAGCAATGCTCCCCGTTTTCAGCTGGATATGCGGCACTGGTCTGCGCGCATCCTGATCGCGCTCCATGCGCATGTGCAGTATGTAAAAATCTCAACTGCGCATGCACAGTATGCTCTCTGCAATGGGAGCATGATCGAGTATGCGCGCGGCTGGCGCTGCAAATGTACAGAAATTGCCAAATTGTCAGGGTGAAAAGGGCGCTGCGGGTGACAGGAGCATCACAGAATGATGGTGTGGGCACAGAACGGTTAGCGAGTTCGACCCGCCCCCTATACTACATCATTGGGCTAAACTTTGACCCTCTACATCACAGTCAGCAGACACATGGCAGTCAGGCTGCACTCCCTCCTGGAGCCCCCAAAATCCCCCCCGCCCCTCATATAAGGCATCAGCGTCGGCCATGTTCTCACTCTGTGTGCTGCTGTATTAGTGAGAGAAAGGAGAGACATTGGAGAGATAGGGAAAGCGATAGTTAGGAGGTCTGTTAGCTTGCTCCTTGCTGATATATGTTGATGAAAAGCACCAAAACTGCTCTTTTGAGAGCTAATGTTCTTCTGATGTAGGTTTTTTTTTTGTGTGTGTGTCACTGACACTGCATATACAGCCCTGTCTGTCGCAGTTGGCCCTTGCTTATTGCTGCTATACTGTGCCAGGCCCAGCACATTCAGTGCCTCTGTGTGACTGCACTTTGTATTATACAATACCACCACCAGTCAGTGCATACCCTTTCCCTGCACCTGTGTCACTGCACAATTGTATTATAGCAGCAGTCACTGCATACCTTTTTCCTGCACCTGTGTGACTGCACAATTGTATTATAGCAGCAGTCAGTGCATACCTTTTCCCTGCACCTGTGTGACTGCACAATTGTATTATAGCAGCAGTCACTGCATACCTTTTCACTGCACCTGTGTGACTGCATGTTGTATACCAGCAGTCACTGCATACCTTTTCACTGCACCTGTGTGACTGCACAATTGTATTATAGTGGCAGTCAGTGCATACCTTTTCACTGCACCTGTGTAACTGCACATTGTAATATACCACTAGCAGTCACCTTTATCAAAATGAATGAGGCATGGATTGCGGAAATCTACTGCCTGCCTGAAGACTAAGTCAGTCCCCACACACAGCATCTCTGCCTGCCCCAAGACTAAGTCAGTCCCCACACAGCATCTCTGCCTGCAGGCCGCTTGACTGCCTTCTCCGCCACCACCAACAGGGTCCAGGACTCCAGGTGGATTCCTGAAATTTTTTGGCCGCAGCAGCGGCTGCTACCAACATAATAATAATTTTTCTGGTGCGTGTACATGCCTAATTTTTCTGGCTGCACTGCGGCTGCAACAACAAAACAAAAGGCATGTACATGTGTCAATTCCCCTTCGTGATCGTTACCTTGCCACGGTGAAGGGGCTTGCATATCACAATGAAGCAATGACCTATATGAGTGTGTTGGGGGGGGCACACCCAAGATAATAAGGTCGTTGCTTCATTATCTGGACAGTCACTGTTGTTCTGTGATTGAGCTACCTCAGCCCGACCATATGGGCTTGAAAACCGCCATCGCCTGCACTCTGGCCATGGTGCGCACTAGTCCAACACGGCTGTCACTACACAAACAGCTGTTTGCGGTGCGTTACACAGTGAGTTTAGTCTGTCAGTGTGAAGCAGTACACTACTTACACTACCTGATCCATGTATACACACGCACGATGTTTTCAAGCACTTTAGGCCTCCAACTTAGCAATGCAATGTGATTTCAGCCTTTTAGGGATTATAACCCTGCTGTGCGTCAAATCCGGAATTTTTCCCGGGACTCTTGGCGTGTATCCCACTCCGCCATGCCCCCCTCCAGATGTTAGACCCCTTGAAACATCTTTTCCATCACTTTTGTGGCCAGAAACAGTGTTTGTAGTTTTTCAAGTTCGCCTGTCCATTGAAATTTATTGCGGTTCGAAAAGTTCACAGGTTCCTGAACTTTTTCGGAAGTTCGAGTTTGAGGTTCGCGAACTGAAAATCGGAGGTTCGAGCCATCTCTATTCAGGATCTGCTCCCCCTATAGCTACCCCTCTGGTTCTTGGTAACGCTGGGGATAGTATGGAGGCTGGTTGGGCCCCTGCAGTGCTGGCAGCTCTAGAGAAGTGCTTAGGGAGCCTAGTGATAAACCTGGCCCTGTGGAGAGGTTAAATCGGGATTGTCAGCCACAAAATGAAATTCCATTTACCCACTGATCTGTGTTTTTATGTAGTCTACACGCAGACTGCGTTGCAAGCATTCCAATATAATTATAAATGTGTCTGCTGTAATGAATCTTATCTCAGTCAGATTGACTCTATTCTGGTACATTGCCAGGTAGAGGGAAGCTTGTTATCTCACCTACCTGTAACGAAAAATCCGCAACGCCGGATGGATTGCGGAAATATGGTCGCATCCAATCCGGCAAGCGGACTTTCCAACACGGTATGCGGAAATTCGTCCGCATCCGCTGCGCAAACCCGTCCGAGCACTCTGCTCCAAACTCACCAGCATGCTGCTCACCAGGACTCTGCCATCTTGCCTCTAGGGGGCGGGCGCGCCCGACAGACACGCCTTTATACTCTTAGGAAGCGTGTCAGCTGACCCGGAGATCAGCTGACATTTTAGCCTGCTCTGATTGGTTGCTGCCTGGGGTGGAGACTTCTCTCCCAAGCAGTATATAAGGAAGTGCTTTTCAGTCACACTTCGTCTGTGTTTGCGATACCCTGTGTCAGCACTCAGACCTAGTCAGCCTTGTCTCTGATATTGTGATATATATTGATTTATCGCCAATATATACACATATTATTACTGTTTTGATTTATTGTGTATGATTCTGTGCCTGTCTTGACTACTCCTCTGCTTCCTGATTTTGTACTTCGCCAGCCCGTACCGTTATCGACTATTGGCTTGGTTTCCGACTATTCTCTTGTCTCACGTTTCTGTACTGCTGCCGCCTGATCTGTTGCCGAACCTCATTTTGTCTGACCTTTCTCCCTTCAGTGGAACGTCTCCCACTGTAGGGTTCTATCAGAGGCTTGCCTCTTTGAGACGACCGCCACCAGCAAACCCTTGCTGCTAGAGGCCGAGACTCCTCCACTCCGTCCTTTGGAGGATCTCACACACAGGATTCCCATTCAGAGGTAACCACACCTCTGAGGAATTAAAGTGTGGTGGATATTTCCACAGACTTGAATTTACACTGTATATTATTATTGTTGTCTGCTGTTCCAGCTTGCTGGAGGTTGTATCTCTGTGCCCTATAGAGAGACTCTTTTGCACCCTCTTGCGTACGATTGTATCGTGTCACGCTATATTTGCATTATTGGTGATTCTGCAGATCACCATATAATCAGGTATAGCATCTGTATTATTGGTGATACTGCAGATCACCAATAATCAGAATAGCGGTGCTTGCTGACACCAATCGTTACACTACCACATTCCTGCTCCCCACTGATTGGCTGAGGGCAGTTCAGTGTGACATGATGCTGAGAAGGGAAATACATCTCACCACTCTGCAGAAGCTGCTGAAATACGATCTATGCTGTGCTCACGTGTTTACAAAGCAAGCAAAATATGACAGTGTAGTTCCTACAGTGGGGAGGATGGCTGGCAATGTATACACCATTTCAGGCAGGAGAAAAAAATGTAAGGGAGGAAATGACATTAGGATTTGCTTTAGTCAGAGGCAGTAAAGATGTTAAAAGCCTAGAACAGTTTCTGTTCATTTACTATATAGGATTCACTGCAATCAAAACTTGGACAGTACAATAAATGTTATGTAAGCAGTACAAGTATTTATCTACTTATATATGTGGGGGTTTTTTCCCCTGGGATTGTATGGCTGTTCTTGCTGCTTTAAGCTGAGGCTTCACAATGGGGAGTTTGGAATCAGTTAGGATAAGCTGAACAGCGTAAAAAATTAGATGAGTGCCTCTCATAGCAGAGATATGGTCTGTGTAACGGGAATCTTCAAAAACTGACCCGCCCTATTCACAAAAACAAGATAATAAAGTTAGTGCAGGTGTTTACCTTTACAACTGCCCAGAAGTCCGCATGGTATATATGAAATCCATAGCTTATCTGCTCATTAAGTCTAAGCCACACAGGCTTACTAGTGACGCAGCTCATGGCAATTGAGGTGAGCCGGGCGATAAGGAAAGCTGAGGTGAGTAATTCTTCCCAGGCTCCTAGGCTTTTATCTGTGCATTATAACTGACAGAAGACAAAGTGAATATCGATTCAACGTGTTTGAAAATAAATACTCTAGACCAGTGTTTCTCAACATTTTATCGGTATGTACCCCTTTTAAAACCCTGTACTCACCGAGTACCCCCTAGCATAGTAAACATTATCACAAAGTACCCCTTGATAAATATATATTTAATTGTAGTACATTATAATTGGTTCTAAACCACTTCCAAGCCTTTACTATTGCTTTTAATTAGCTAAAATACTAATTTGGGGTTGTTTAAAATAAGATTTATCATTTTCTATAACTCTAAATGTGTTGTTCTTGGCTAAGTTTATCAAGTCTGAGTACCCCCTAGAACCATTAGAAGTACCCCCTGGGGTACGCGTACCACACGTTGAGAACCTAGGCTCTAGACAGCATTAACTCCTGTGAACACCGGCTATAGAAGCTGTATGTTCTACAGCACTGGAGATTAATGAGGAACTGTAACCAAGGATTGAACGTCATCACAATCATTAGCTGACACCCCCTTTCCCATGAGAAATCTATACCTTTTCTCAAATAGATCCTCAGGGGTTTATGTATGGCTGATATTTTGGTAAAACCCCTCCCACAGTGTGATGTCAGGACCATGGTCCTGACAGTTTCCTGTTTGTGAACATTGTGGAAAATAATTTTATCTGCCCTTTGGGGTTTGCCTCAAGGTCTTTCAGGAGCGCCTGCAACCTTCCAGAGGCTGATGGAGCGCACAGTGGGAGACATGCATCTGCTAGAAGTCTTGGTGTATCTGGATGACGTGATTGTCTTTGGAAGAACACTGGAGGAGCATGAGCAAAGGCTGGAGAAAGTACTGAGTCGACTTCAGGAAGAAGGACTGAAACTGTCCCTTGAGAAGTGCCAGTTTTGCCAACCGTCTGTCACCTATCTGGGGCATGTAGTCTCAGCTGAAGGCGTGGCCACAGACCCCAAGGTGCTGGAAGCTGGGGTCAATTGGCCTAGACTGCAAGATGTAGCCGGATTGAGATCATCCCTCAGGTTTTGCTCCTATTACCGAAGATTTGTGGAGGGTTTTGCCAAGATGGCCCAACCCCTTACTGAGCTCTTAAAGAATGAAGGTGAGGAAAGTGACTCAAAACTTTCAGACGAGGCTCAATCAGCTAAAGGGCCCAGAAGACCTCGAGAGTCAATACAGGAAGAGTGGTCTGATCGTTGTGAGGAAGCATTTCAGCAGCTGAAGTGGAGTCTAACCCATGCCCCAGTCCTAGCCTATGCTGATCCTAAGTATTCCCACCACAACACTGCGCTCACAGCTTCAGTATATTCTTATTCCATAGTTGTCACTCAAAAGAAGAGGAAACATAAAAACATAGCATAATACTGTTTTGGACATGTAATTCCTTCCCAAACACCATGTGCTAATAGATAGTATCCTAGTGTGTCTCCACCGGCATGCAGGGTCTCACAGGTCCTCACCATATAGCGTGGCCGCCAAATCACAGACAGCTATACACGTGTAGTGCTAACACCAGATATCCCAGTGCTCCTCCTGCTATCCAGATATCCCAAACACCAGTACACGTGGACTCTCACCTATTCAAATTGCCATCCACATTATAAGACAGCCAGTTCGCTTATTGTGTTACATCAGCAATCCTCTCCCAGCAAACGGATCCACGTCAGAGCAGGTAATCCATATCACCTATCAAACTGAAGAGCCTCTCATAGCGTAAAAACGTACTTTTATTTAAAAGGTTAAAACGAAGTGCACTCACATGATCCAAAGTTTAACAAGCATAAAAACAATTTCCTCCACGCCAGATCTCTCCACACCCGTAGCTCCGCCCTACGCGTTTCGTGCATGCGCACTCATCAGAGGCTGAGCCCCTGATGAGTGCGCATGCACGAAACGCGTAGGGCGGAGCTACGGGTGTGGAGAGATCTGGCGTGGAGGACATTGTTTTTATGCTTGTTAAACTTTGAATCATGTGAGTGCACTTCGTTTTAACCTTTTAAATAAAAGTACGTTTTTACGCTATGAGAGGCTCTTCAGTTTGATAGGTGATATGGATTACCTGCTCTGACGTGGATCCGTTTGCTGGGAGAGGATTGCTGATGTAACACAATAAGCGAACTGGCTGTCTTATAATGTGGATGGCAATTTGAATAGGTGAGAGTCCACGTGTACTGGTGTTTGGGATATCTGGATAGCAGGAGGAGCACTGGGATATCTGGTGTTAGCACTACACGTGTATAGCTGTCTGTGATTTGGCGGCCACGCTATATGGTGAGGACCTGTGAGACCCTGCATGCCGGTGGAGACACACTAGGATACTATCTATAGCACATGGTGTTTGGGAAGGAATTACATGTCCAAAACAGTATTATGCTATGTTTTTATGTTTCCTCTTCTTTTGAGTGACAACTATGGAATAAGAATATACTGAAGCTGTGAGCGCAGTGTCGTGGTGGGAATACTTTGAAATACATCTTATGCTTGATGATTGATGCTGCGATCCAGAGGACTTTTTTTGCTGGTTAAGTAATAGACTTTTTATTGCTAATAGTAATTTTGGGACATTAATTGAGTGAGCGCACGAGTACATTGGTTTTTTGTTATGCTGATCCTACTCTTCCTTATGAACTGCATGTGGATGCTAGTAGAGAAGGGCTCGGTGGAGTGCTGTACCAAGAGCATGAACGGCATCTAAGAACTGTTGTTTATGTGAGTCGAAGTCTCTCCCCATCTGAGAAGAACTATCCTACCCACAAACTGGAGTTCTTGGCTCTTAAATGGGCAGTAGTAGACAAGCTCAGGGACTACCTGTATGGGGCTGAGTTTGTAGTCAAGACAGACAACAACCCACTCACCTGCATCCTCACTACTGCTAAGTTAGACGCTACAGGACACAGATGGCTAGCTGTACTGGCTGAGTTCCGCTTCAGCTTGAAGTATCGACCAGGAGTGGGGAACAGAGATGCTGATGCCCTGTCCAGAAGGCCTCATAACACTGGAGATTGGACTCAGCTGACCCCAGAAGGGATACAAGCCTTATGCCAGGGGGCAGAACATTGGGTCAGAGGAGTGACAGGGGCTGAAGTTGTTGGAGTCAGTACAAAAGGGGTCCCCAAACTCTACTGCAACCTGACCCAATTGAAGGATGGGAGCTTGCCCATCCTTAGAAAAAAGGATCTGAAGCAGGAAAAGTCAGAAGATCCCCTCTGCCGACTGACCCTGGAGGCCCTAGAAAGCCAACGACCAGAGCTCCTACAAACTGAATCTGTTGAGAAGGCCAAGATGGTTTACAGAGAATGGAATTGGCTACAGCTCCGAGATGGACTGGTCTACCGTAGGACTCCTGTCTATGATCTGGAAGAAAAGTGGCAGTTATTCCTTCCAAAAACACAGAGAGACAATACTAGTGGCCTTGCATGATGACCATGGTCATTTGAGAGCAGAGAGGACTCTCAGCCTAGTCAAGGATAGATTCTACTGGCCCTGTATGAGAGCTGAAGTAGAAAGCTACTGTCACTCATGTCTGCGGTGTATACAGCGGAAGACCTTGCCCACTAGAGCTGCCCCAATGGGTCACCTACAGAGCCAAGGCCCCATGGAGTTGGTATGCATGGTTTTCCTGTGCCTGGAACCAGATATGAGCGGACAAGGAAGTATCTTAGTGGTGACTGATCACTTCACCCGATACGCCCAAGCTTTCCCCACGAGGGACCAAAAAGCTTCCACAGTAGCAAAAGTCCTAGTAGAGAAGTTCTTTGTCCATTATGGACTACCGCAGAGGCTTCATTCAGACCAAGGTCGAGACTTTGAGAGTAAACTCATCAAAGAGTATTTGCAAGTGCTGGGGGTGCAAAAGTCACGGACTACTCCTTACCACGCTCAGGGCGATCCGCAACCCGAGCGGTTCAATCGCACACTTTTGAATATGTTAGGGACACTTACCTCTGAAAAGAAGCAGCACTGGAGTAAATATGTCTCAGCAGTGGTCCATGCATACAACAGCACAAAGCACGATACGACAGGATATTCACCTTACATGCTAATGTTTGGGAGAGAAGCTCGGCTACCAGTGGATCTTGCTTTTGGCATCTCCACTGATGGGACTTCAGCTGCATCTCATAAAGGCTATGTTGACCGACTTCAGAGGAACCTGAAAACTGCCTATGAAAAGGCTCAAACTGCTTTCAATATTCGGGAACAGCAAACCAAGAGAAAATATGATCTGAGGGTTCGGGTTCATGACTTATAACCGGGTGACAGGGTGTTATTGAGGAACCTGGGCCTTCATGGGAAGCAGAAGTTAGCTGACCGGTGGAGCTCACAGCCATACATTGTTTGTGCACAGTTGCCCGGCCTTCCAGTGTATCAGCTCCGTCCCGAGGGGAAGACAGGGCCCTTGAAGACTTGGCACCGCAATCACCTTCTACCACTGAATGAAACAGTGCGGGTGCCCCCTCCACGTGAACCATCCCTGCCTACACGAACCCCAGTAATTTGGTCACAATTGCCTTCTACTGCAGAGGAAGAGGAGGATGACGAGAAAGAGGCCCTGGAGATAGAATGGCTGTGGCGGTTTGACCCCATTGTTTTCACACCGCCTATAGAGGAAAACTACTCTAGGCCATTAAGAGCTGATGCACAAGAATTCATACCACGGGCCCAGGTTGAGGAAGGGCCAGAACAGGTACCCACTGAGCCTGAAGAGGAGGGAGAGACTCAAACTATTACTGAGACCCCATCAATGCCACCTCGGGAGATTGTAACAGAATCCCCCGCGAGGTTGTAACTGAATTCCCTGCCAGGGAACCCCTAGAGCCTATGGAGCAGAGAACCAAGCGACAGATCAAACCTCCCCTGAGGTTAACATATGACTCCAGAGGAAACAGTTCTGAAGAAGCCATCACCACCGTCTGCAGATCTACTGAGACACAAGTCCATCAGACCACTGTACCAGTGTGTGATACCTCCTGCCCTGTACCCGACACACCATGGTGGGAAGTCCCACTGCCCACAACTCAGGATAGCTTCAGTTACCTAGTTACATGTAGGTATTAAGTTAATTTGTAGTTAAAACTTTGTTCTTTGGGGACCATAGACTTTCAGTGGGGGGAGAGTGTAACATCAGTGGATTGAGACTGCAATATTTATACCCACCACACGATGGCAACCTCACCCCTCTTGCAGAGTTAAAGGAAGTGGACAGAGGGGGTGATGGGGGAAGGACAAGAGGAAGTGAGAGGACAAAGGAGAAGGGGGAGGACAAAGGAGCCACCTGGAGAGACATGTGGATCTCTCTGTCCCAGCCTCTGCTTAAGCGATCTTCGTGTGGTTCAGAGGAACGGACCAGGGCAGAAAGAGGAGTACAATCAGGCTCCAATTGATGCGATGAAGCCAGGATAGCAGGAGTTGGATTCGAAACAAGCCACCAGTGACCAGACAGGAGGAATCGTCTCACCCAGCCCAGAGGACAAGCCATTCCTGAGGGTTGCTTGCTGCAGCGACAAGACGGGTGAGGGTCATGTGGCCACAGTACTTTGGGTTTAATTGTGCCTTCGCCTGGTGAGCGAGAAGGGGCCCCTGCCCCTCTCATCTCAGAGTCCTTTGGAGAGCTGGTCGTGCCATGTGGATTACAAATACCTTCTCTTGAAGGTCTGAGCGCTCCAACTTTAACTTGAATGGGCCCCATCGCTAGCAGACTTTATAGCAGTTTCACCACTGGCCAGTGGTTAGTCAGGGTTTGAAATGTTTTAGCTAAGTGCAGTAGCTAGTTGCACCTCCTCTGCTATTTGTGTGAATTGCATATAACTGTTTGCCTGTTTGATTGTTAAGAATTGTACAGCAGTTTTGTCTCTCTCTCTCACCCAGTGCGTTAAGGGCAGAGTCTCTTCACGGGTGGACAGGGGAACAAACTCTATTTATGACTGTTGCACTATTCAACTGCTGTTTCTGCTTCACTAACCCACTGTCACTAAGCTGTTGCTTTTATCTGATGCCATTGTACCCAGGGGTCAGGAACCTTTTTGGCTGAGAGAGCCATAAACGGCACATATTTTAAAATGTAATTCTGTGAGAGCCAGACAATATGTTTCAAACTGGGACAGTAGGGCTCACGTCCCTGATGCCATGGTGATGTGTATACAGTTGATCCGCCGGGCAGCAGAAGTGTCAGACACGTCTTCAGCATCTCTTGAGTTTCATCAACATCAAAAATTTACCTTAGAGCCAGACAGGAGAAATACCAACTAACAGCTTGTACAATTAGCTAGCTGACTTGGGGGTTGATTCACTTTGTAGGACGAGATCCCCGCACTTTGGCCCAATAGTTGCCTGTCAAGTGACAGGCAGCCTATTGGGCCATTCAAAGTGCAGGGATCTCGTTCTATAAAGTCACTGGACCTAACAGGGTTCAGAGTGGGACAATTGGAGCAGCTGTTCATTTTGGGGTAGCGCGAGTTAGTTAGTAGTGCATGATACAGCAGTAGTGTGCACTATCTGGAAAATGTACTTGCGCTGCCACACTAAGCTGCGCTGCTTGAGCAGTGTAGCTTACTGAATCAACTCGTACTGATTTGTCTGTGAGCCAGATGTAGCCATCAAAAGAGCCACATCTGGCTCCCGAGCCATAGGTTCCCTACCCCTGCCCTATACCATTGTGAATTTTGTTTGCCCACACCCTTCTCACAGGGCATCTTGTTTGCCCCTAATAAAACCCCTTATAGTTATTGGTGTGTCGGAGTAGTAAAGGGTCCTTTCACAGGACGGGTCATCACTGGGGACAGTAGGAGAACCCAACTCTTACAGCAGCTCCTGTGGGACTCAGTGCTACACAGGTAATAAGCGATAAGATACACAACACAATACAGGTAGTCAAGTTCACATATTCTGGGTAGAGTGTACAATCAAGTATGATACACAAGGGGAAAGGGATCAGGAAGTAGACACACTGTATATTTATTGCAGGATTTGTATCAGTTGTAACTGAGGCCTGGTGCACACCAAAAACCGCTAGCAGGTCCGCAAAACACTAGCGGTTTTGGAAGCCGATTTTCTTATTATCATGAAGCGTTTAAGCTAGCGTTTTGAGCTTTTGTGTAGTGTTTTTTGTGTAGCAGATTTTATATATTGTTACAGTAAAGCTGTTACTGAACAGCTACTGTAACAAAAACGCCTGGAAAACCGCTCTGATCTGGCGTTTTACCAAGCGTTTTGCGTTTTTCCTATACTTGACATTGGAGGCAGAAACCCTCCGAAATACAAAAAATGCTGGAGCCCTCAAGTTTGCGTTTCAGCTAAAACCGATTCGCTCTGGTTCGCACCACCCCATTGAAATACATTAGCCAAGCGGATTTACAGGCGGATGCGGTCGGCGGATCGCATCCAAATCCGCTCGCTGTGCACTGGGCCAAAGAAATGTTTTTCTTTAAAGGTTATTATGCTGTTGTGTAGACTGGTTAAAAACAAAAAAACACAGCGACACCAGGAGCCCAGTATCGTGTAATAACGTAATTCAATGGGGCCAATTTCTGAAAAATTATACTCACAATTGTGGGTTGCTTGTAGAGAGCAACCACCTTCCGTGCATGCGGAGAAGTACTGTCTCCACTCGGCCTTTTGGTCGCAGCTCCTGAAAAAAGGCGCTCAGCATGTCCGCAGAGACATTGCCCCTAGCAGGTACACTAGGGTCACAGGTTAACCAACAAAGTGATAGGAGGTGCCCATATGATATATATAGAGATATAATATAATTGATACACAATATATACTCTATAATCAGGTAAGAGGGAAAAATTCATACCTGATATGGAGGCTCAAGACAATAAAAAATAACATGTCAAGGCGCCCGGACCTTTTCTGCTGCCATTGAGCACACTATATGACCTGAGGAAGCGATTGTTGTCGCGAAACGCGTTGTTGAAGTGCTAAATAAAATAGTGTTATTTTTTAATTGTCTCGATTCTCCATATCAGGTAGGAATTTTTCCCTCTTACCTGATTATAGAGTATATATTGTGTATAAGTTATATTAGATCTCTATATATATCATATGGGCGCCTCCTATCATTTTGTTGGTTATGCTGTTGTATATCTTTTAGAACAGAGAGGAGTTCTGAGTTCAGGTCCACTTTGCGTTGAGTTGCGTTGCGTACCATTTGCTAAAATGGGATGCCTCTGTCCACCATATGGACTCAGTGACTCATCTTCTATATTTATCCCTACCTTACAATCTGTGCACCAATAATGACATCACTTTTGTACTATTACATCACTATTTTGTGTACCATTGTGTAATGTTACGGTGTTATACTGTTTAACTTTCTAATATCTACCCTATCTATTTTACAGCCCTGCGTAATATGCTAGTGGTTTGTAAAGTTTAATAATGATCATTAAAAATATTACATAGATTCCTGTTCATTACATGGTTCATTGATCTAAGTCCCCAGCAGAAAAACCGATGGTCTCTTATCAGAGGCCGCAGTCTTTCTTAAAAACAAACACAAAAACAAAAGTTTCCCATCCTCCTTATGCTTCCGGGAAGTGAGACGGATGAAATAAATAAAAAAAAAACTCAAAGTAGCCATCTTCTGGCCAAATAGTAAAACTACATCTACATACATTTTGCAATGTTATATACTCACATTTTAACATTTAAAATTAACTGTTTCTTTCCCACACCAAAAAATAACCCAAATAACATTTTTAATGAAAAAAAAAATACACTTAAATAAACAAAAAAACAAAAACATAAATAGTTACCTAAGGGTCTGAACTTTTTAAAGATGCATGTGAAGGGGGTATACTACGAACAGTTTTTAAATTATAAGCATGTAAATAGTGATAGACGCAAAACTGAAAAAATGCACCTTTATTTTCAAATAAAATATTGGCGCCAAACATTGTGATAGGGACAAAATTTAAATGGTGTAATAACCGGGACAAATGGGCAAACAAAATACGTGGGTTTTAATTATGGTATCATGTATTTTTTTAAAGCTATAATAGCCGAAAACTGAGAAATAATGATTTTTTACCATTTGTTTCTTAATATTCCTGTTAAAATGCGTTTATAAAAAAATAATTCTTGGCAAAATGTACCACCCAAAGAAAGCCTAATTAGTGGCGGAAAAAACAAGACAGATCAATAAATTGTGATAAGTGTGATAAAGTTATTAGCAAATGAAGGGAAGGTGTATATTGCTTTGATGCATAAGGTGAAAAATCTCGGGCTGAAATGGTTAATTAAAAACGCATACAAAAATGCCACAAAAACGCAATGCAAATGCGTTACCATAGACTTTCATTATGTGCGTTTTGGAAGCCAATCTGCATATTATGCAACACTACCAGCGCCTGCAGAACGCTCACTGTAAATCGCAAGCGCAATGCTGGTACTTCTGCACCCCATAGACTAACATTGCTTCATAAAACGCAGAGTTTCCCGCTCCGCAAGCGTTTCTGCCATGTGTGCACCTGGCCTAAAGGTAACCGAGCCTTTTTTTCCCCTGCAGGTTCTATATGGCTATTGAGGCTTCAATGTCATCTCCCCCCCCCCCCCCCCCCACCCCCCACACACACACACACACTCCTAGTTGCCCTGATTTATCCAGGTGAAAGTGTGAATATAGCATCTTTGTCTTCTCTATACTCTTTGAAGCACAGGGGTTTTTTTTTTAGTAATGTGCCACATTGTCCTGTGATACAATGAGGGCAGCCAATGTTCTGTTTGTCACATTGTTACAGGCTGAGGGCTGGAGATGCTATCAGCTTGCCTGTGTGTAAATTCAGTCCCCTCTCCTCTTATACCATGTACACCTGGCAGAGATAGCAGGGAAATGCCACTACCTTCTGATAACACCAGAGCAGACAACAAATATCCCACCCTATAGTGCAGAACTGGAAAGGATATCATATCTGGTATTTGTCCAAATGATAGCGACGTATCAATACCAATTGTGCTTCCTGCCAATTCAAACAATACTTCACATAGCTTACCGCAAAGTCACATTCCACAACCTGTACATGAGCTTCTCATGCACAGAGCTGAGTGTGATTCAGCAGATTATAGACTGGAAGGCACCAGAGGCGGACTTACAGGAAAGGGCACCTACTGGCTCATTCACCTGCCTGGCACTTTCACCTGCCTCAAGATTAACTGGCATATATAAAATGCCATAGCAAATGTTAAAGTGAACCTGAACCAAGTAAAATTATTTAAAACTAGGCCTAAGGCCCATTTAAAAACGAGCACTAGGCTGTGGCCACGACCCCACACTTTGCTTTCTCTCTCTCTCCCTTTCATTACCCGCGCACACTTGCCCGCCTCCCTTCTGGACCCATCCTCCTCTGCTGCGTGTCATTCCCCGAGGGCAGTGTCTCTGCACCCCTACACATGCGCAGAACGGAAAAAGCACTGACATAGGGACATGGGAAACAGAGACACTTGCCTATTATTAGGTAGGATACACACATGATGTAACTGCAAACTAAAATATTAAAGTGAACCTAAACCGAATGAAAGAATAAGAGTTTCACTTACATGTGGCTTCTACTAGCTCCCTGCAGCCACCTTGTACCCGCGCTGTCAATCAACCATCCTCCGGACCCCTACTGTGGCTAAGTTTCGTTTTTCAACGCCTGGCCAGTTGATGGCCACTTTGCGCACGGCCCTGGCCATGTGCGTCCTCGATCATGCTCCCATCGGCAGTCAGACTTGTCTTTCAGGAAGCTGAAAGCCTTAACTGAAAGCAACTTTATCAGTTGCTGTCAGTTATAACTGAAAGGACAGCTGATGTGCAAGGGAAAGTCCATATTTCCAAATGGCTTAAGCAATATTACTGGTTAACAGAGTGATGACCCAGAATCTGTCAGCACTATTTTTAAAATGGAGGATGAAGAATTCCATCATTCACAGTAGACAGCAGGACGCAGGAGAGGAGAAAGATTGATGAGCAGACTGCATGGAAGGGAAGTATAACATGTATATTTTTATTTTTATATTTATTTTACAGTTCAGGTTTGCTTTAAAAAAACCAAATATATAAGCAGATAAATACTTGCTCTACTTACATAACATATGTATTGCACTGTCCACATTTTGATTTCAGTGATTTTTCTATAGTAAAAAAAAAGAGAAAATCCTTCTCAGGATTTTCCATTCTGACTGTGTCTATCTTGAAGACAATCCTGACATCATTTCCTCCCTTACTCTGTCTGTGTATCATTGCCTGCCCTTCTCCCAGTCTTCAGACACTCCCACCCAGCTCAGCAGTAGGAAGTGAATTGTCTCAACATGAGAAATATTGGCCAATCAGAGAGGAACAGAGGTGTGGGAGGGGAAAACAGGAGGGAAAGCGGCTTCAGCCAATCAGGCTGCATTAGCTATGTCTGAGGGGAAAGTAAAGAATAAAAAAAGAAAACCCAGCATGCCCTGCAGCTTCGTTTGTGCTGCAAATGTACCGAATAAGAATCAGGGAAACTGGGGAATGGTGTTTTAAGGAAAAGAAAAATATGAGTGATTTTTAACTATTGGATTGCCTGATTAGCATCCTTATTACTTCTTTACCAGATAAAAAAAAGAATTGATTTTTGATCTTATGCCCGACAGTTACACCTTAAAGTCAGGTGACTGCATGAAATCACATGAAGGGATTGCACTTATCGGTAGTGATTCTATGCAATGATCTTTATTAACCTTTACAAACCACTAGCATACAGTAGTACGCAGGGCTGTACAATAGACAGGGAAGACATTATAGTGTTAAAGTGAACCAGAGATGAACATTAATAAGCTGGTGTCTGCCTTACAACCTGTGCACCAATAATTGTTACATCACTGTTTTGTGTACCATTGTGTAATGGCCCAGCACAGCATTGTTTAAAGCAGGGGTCTCAAACTCGCGGCCCGCGGGCCATTTGCGGCCCGCGATACAATATTTTGTGGCCCCAGGGCCCCAGAGCTTGTAGGGGCCCCCAGTGGCTACAAGAGGAAAAAAAAATTTTTCAAATCGGCCTTATAGTTTTTGAGAAAATCGATTTTAAAGTTGCAAAGGAAAAAAATACACATTTAAAAACCCGCCGACTTTAATGGTTAATAGCAAATCCACCTTAAATGCTAGAAACCCTAAATTTGCAGGATATGTTAAGGAGATCATTAGGAATAAGAGGAAAAAACAATTTTTCAAAAAGACCTTATAGTTCTTGAGAAAATCGATTTTAAAGTTTCGAAGGAAAATAGTATACTTTTAAATGCGGTAAATGTCACTTTTAGTAGCAAGCCTAACGGTAGTGTAATTTTACATGTATCAAAAGAAAGAGCAATACATTTCCTGACAGAGTTTCCAGGGGGTCCATACGCAGCCGCAGCGCTTTGGCCAGGGATCGCTATACAGCCGTAATATGGCTGTATGAAGATTCCGGGCATTTTTTCCTATTTTCCCAATTTTTTTTTTTATGTTTAGAGTGGGCGGGCAGAGGCGGCGATCCGCCGCGATTGACGTCAGGAGGGGCAGAGCTGAAGCTGAAAGCTCTGCCCCTTCCAGGAAATGCCGGCGGATTGCCCCCGGGGCGATTTGGGGGCTCTGCAGCCCTCGTTTTGCGGCGGGGACACGTGAACTCCCTTATGCGGCCCAGCCTCATCCTGACTTTGCCTCCTGCGGCCCCCGGGTAAATTGAGTTTGAGACCCCTGGTTTAAAGGAAACCAGAGATAAACATTAATAAAAGTTTTATACATACCTGGGCTTCCTCCAGCCCCCATGCGCACGGATCGCTCCCACACCACCGTCCTCAGCCTTCTCCCTCTTCGGTACCGGGTCCCGTAACTTCAGCCAGTTGCGGCCAGTCTGTGCAAAAGAAGTGCGCTCTCTCCATCTCTCTCCAGCGGAGAATAGTACTGCCCCTGTGGAGAGAGTTCACTACGCTTGCGCAGACTGACTGCGAATGGCCGGAGTTACAGGATCCGGTTGCCGAAGAGGGAGAAGACAGGGCGGCGGCATGAGAGCTATCCATGCAGATGGGGCTGGAGGAAGCCGCAGGTATGTATAAATGTTTTATTAATGTTCGTCTCTGGTTTCTTTTCACCCGCCCACTTGCGAGTGGGCGGGCGCAATGTGTCGATGGGCGGATGCAAATCCCGTGGCCTGTAAGTGCTCTGGATCAGTGAAGGCTGGGGCAGCGTTTACGAACAGCGTAGCGGTGGCTTCTCAACAGGGCAATAATATGCAGGACGGGTTGAGTGAGCACACTTAAAGAGACTCCGTAACAAAAATTGCATCCTGTTTTTTATCATCCTACAAGTTCCAAAAGCTATTCTAATGTGTTCTGGCTTACTGCAGCACGTTCTACTATAACCATCTCTGTAATAAATCAACTTATCTCTCTCCTGTCAGACTTGTCAGCCTGTGTCTGGAAGGCTGCCAAGTTCTTCAGTGTTGTGGTTCTGTGATGCATCTCCCCCCTCTATGCACACTGCCTGTGTATTATTTAGATAAGGGCAGCTTCTCTCTTCTCTCTTATCTTTTACAAGCTGGATAAATCCTCCTCTGAGCTGGCTGGGCTTTCACATACTGAGGAATTACATACAGGCAGAGCTGTCTGCACTCTGCAGGAAGAAACAACCTGACACTTCAGTGGAAGATAGCTGCAGGGGGAAATAAACTATCTCTTGAGATTCAAAAGGAATGCTGTATACAGCCTGCTTGTGTATGAATGTATTTTCTATGTGTGGACATACTGTACATCAACCTACTTCCTGTTTTGGTGGCCATTTTGTTTGTTTATAAACAAAATGGCCACCAAAACAGGAAGTAGGTTGATGTACAGTATGTCCACACATTTTTAAAACTGTTTTTAACCACTTTTAATGCAGCGAATAGCGGCGAAATTGTGACAGAGGGTAATAGGAGATGTCCCCTAACGCACTGGTATGTTTACTTTTGTGCGATTTTAACCACTTCACAACTGAGGGGTTTTACCCCTTCAGCATCCAAGCAATTTTCACCTTTCAGCTCCTTCCATTCATTTGCCAATAACTTTATCTCTACTTATCAGAATGAAATGTGTTAAATGTGTTTTTTTATCACTTATTAGGCTTACTTTGGGTGGTACATTATGCCAAGAATTTTTTTATTATAAATGTTTTTTAATGGAAAAATAAGAAAAAAATTGGAAAAAAAACCTTATTTTTCAGTTTTCGGCCATTATAATTTTTAAATAATGCATGCTACCGTAATTAAAATCCACGTAATTAATGTGCCCATTTGTACCGGTTATTACACCATTTAAATGATGTCCCTATCACAATGTCTGGCGCCAATATTTTATTAGGAAATAAAGATGCATTTTTTTCAGTTTTGCATCCATCACTAATAAAAAGCCCATAATTTATAAAGTAACAGTATTATACCGTCTTGACATACATATTAAAAAAGTTCAGTCCCTAAGAAAACTATTAATGCATTTTTTATAATTGTTGGTAACTATTGGGGAGTGTGGGAGGTAAGGGGTTAATTTAAAATGTAAAAACAGGTCTTTGCATTTAAAAAAAGTACTTTTAGATGTAGTTTTACTATTTGGCCACAAGATGGCCTCAGTCTTTTTTTTTGTTATATGTCCTGTAAGTGAAATATGTATGCTTATAGGAAGTGTACTGAAGATGGGAAACTTTTATTTATTAGAATGATCGTGCAGCTTCTCATAAAAGGCGCCGATAATTGCTACGGAGACTTAGATCAATGATTAGGAATTGCTTTCCCATTCATTGATCTCCTGGCGGGCAGATGGCAACATGAACGAGCGCACAAATAAGCGGGAGCGCTTACAGCAGTGGTAGCAGCGGGAGTACGTATATTTACTCCCCTGGGCGGTTAGATGAAGTCTGCAGGGGAGTAGATATACTGTACTGGAGCTGTGAAGTGGTTAACAATACAGATTCTCTTTAATGCTGAGACTTTCCGGAGACCTGGTGAGAAAAGCCCTGTGGAGTGTGGACTGTCCTGGAAGAAGCCAGATCCGGATATATACTGGACGGAGACTACAGGCGTCACATAGGTGGTGAAACCACAATATGCCGGCACATGTTTGTCCTAAGCTTGCAAGCTGAAGACTCTTCATACTTGTCAGTAACTGCACTAGCTCTCTCCCCCTCTTTGCAGATCTAGAGTCATTGGTACCGGTACCAGAAGGGGTGTGTGAGTGATTGATGTGTGGTGACAAGCATAATTAATTAATTAATGTGTGGTGACAAGCTCATGTATGGCCAGTTTTAAATGATTTTAATTGGTTGGTCTGTTTAGTGTTGTACAGTATCCTTCAATAAAACTGATTTTGCAATTTTCGATAACTATGAGAGATCATGTATCTTTATTATTAATATTGGACTATTTTGTATTTACATGGTCACTCCCTCTTATTAGAGGTGTGGGTAGTAACTAATAAGGTGGTGGTTGAGCTAAGGCAGTTTCTATAACCTGGTATACAAGCCATGTCTGCACCCCTCTAGATACGCCTCTGCCTGTGTCCCTTTTGATTTGCTGACAGTGAGTTGGGGATTGGTGTGAGACATGTAGCTGTCAGCGGCTGGCCCTTTTGTGGTAAGAAGCTAGAGGTGCTAAGCTACTCTAGCTTACTTCCTATGGGAGCTGTGGGCACACCACCCAACTTTTTGAGATAAGAAAGAAGGACACTTAACCTCCCTGGCGGTAACTCCGAGTCAGGCTTGGGGCAGAAAACCACAGCTCTGACCCCAAGTCTGACTTGTGGTACCCGCCAGGAACTCTATGCAGAGTGCAGTGTTTCAACTCAGCACCCCCGTGATCCAGACATCAGTAACCATTCTCCTTCCGTTCCTCTGAGGATCTGCATACCTTTGGTGAGATCGGCATTTGTCATCATTACGACAGACGGCAATCTCACTATCGTGTTACAGCTCCACCCAGAGGACAAAGGGAGAATTGCAACGCTGAGTCCCAGGATTCAGGAAGATAAGTACCGGACTGCTGCAGATCTCTCTAGCAGCATGATTTTTTCCTGGGTTTAGGATCTGAAAGCATGCTAAAATTGCAACGTTTTTAGACCCTGAAATCCAGAAATAATCATACCGAAAGGGAGGTTAAGCCATGCCCCTGCCACTCCTCTAATCACACCCATGCTACACCTCTAGAATTCACAAGAAAAATATGTAATTTTATCATTCAAATCACACTGGTCCTTTCTATCCTGGTTAATTTTCCTTTGTATTATTTTAATATTTTGTATATATTTGAAAATACCATCTTTCCCCTAAAATAAAACATCCCCGAAAATAAGACGTCTTATATTGCAAGCAAGCTTGAAATATAAGACATCCTCCGAATATAAGGCCTAGTTGGGCAGCGCAATGTGTTCCTCCTCCCCTTCGCTCCCTCCCTCTGCAGAGTCGCGAGCGGAGCATTACCGTTACAGCAGAAGAAACTCACCGGCTTCCGACGTGCCCGCGTTAACATCTTTCCTCAGCAGCGTCTCCTTCTCCTTCTTCTTTCTTCTCCTTGACAACGGCGGCTCTTGTCATGTGACTCAACTCACGCACGTCCGCGTCACACAACATGAGCCGCCGTTGTCAAACAGAGGAGCCGGGCGCTGCTGCTGAAGAGAAAAGCTATCGCTGCTACGTCGAAAGGCGGTGTGTATCCTCTGCTGTAATGCTCCGCTCGCCACTCTGCAGAGGGAGGGAGGGAGGGAAGGAATGGTTTTACTGTGCTGGGGCTAGCCGCGGGGACCTGGTCCAGGGCAGCACATCAGGGAGGGAGGGAGGGAAGAGCTTTACTGGGCTGGGGGCTGCCACTGGGGAACAAAATTGTAAGCCCTCCCTGAAAATAAGACCTAGCACGTTATTTGGGGCTGAAATTAATATAAGACATTGGCCTCAATTCACTAAGATCATGCTGGAGATAATAAGACAAGAGAAAACTTACCTCCACATAAGAGAGAGTTATCTTATCTCTTCATTCCTTAAGTTACCTCCTCTGTAGTTAAGTTACCTCCTCTGTAGTTATTTTACCTCCTCTGTAGTTAATTTACCTCCTCTGTAGTTATTTTCACATGCAGTTAATAAACAGCCTGTCTTTAACTCTGGAGTTATTTTAAGGATTGAAGAGTTAACTTAAAGACAGAAGAGTTAACTTTAGGTTTGCCTGAGGTAAAATGTTTCCTGAATACTACATGCCTTATCACCATGGTAACAACTCTAGAAGAGTTATTAAAGACAGGAGAAAAGCTTAGTGAATTGAGGCCAATGTCTTATTTTCAGGGAAACACGGTAATAAATATATCCAAGTAAATGATTGGAATAATAGGGACAGATTAGAAAGAAAGAGGGACAGAGGGATTTAGTTCCCAAAGAGGGACTGTCCCTCCCAAAAAAGGGATAGTTGGGAGCTCTGTGTAGGAGTTGATTCAGCATAACTTCCACAGCCTCAGAGCCCTTTTCCTGCGATTTAACGCAAAATTAATACTTTGCGTTTACCAAGGTAAAATGAAAGTCCATAGACTTTCATTTTACCTTTCACACCGGCGCTGCACCCAGGAGTGTTGAACCATCGGGAGCCGGCGTTTTCCCGTCGGGTGAATTAATAGCTACCGCACGCGTTGTCTAATGTGAAAGAGCCGTTACAGGAGGAACTGCATACATTTGAAAAAACAAGTGTACTTATCCTCATCTGTGGGAGAATGTGCGCGTCCAAAGTCCGTATGGAAGGGATTTTCCAAACGCTCAATATTAATTATTAAAAATGACTGCTAGCATTTTTATTGCATTTAATGATGATTTATATTTATTTAACATGTTAAGAATGCAACCATGCCATTATTTTTTATGTTTTATTTCTTGGTAAATTTGTCATACTGCCCCTTTAACCATTTCTGCCCGCAGGGATTTTTCACCTTATGCATCAGAGCAATTTTCACCTCCCATTCATTCGCTAATAACTTTATCACTACTTATCACAATTTATTGATCTATATCTTGTTTTTTCCGCCACTAATTAGGCTTTCTTTGGGTGGTACATTTTGCTAAGAATTGTTTTTTTATAAATGCATTTTAACAGGATTAATAAGAAAAAAATGGAAAAAAATTCATTATTTCTCAGTTTTCGGCCATTGTAGTTTTAAACTAATCCACGCTACCATAATTAAAACCTATGTATTTTATTTGCCCATTTGTCTCAGTTATGACACCATTTAAATTTTGTCCCTATCACAATATTTTATTTGGAAATAAAGGTGTATTTTTTCCGTTTTACGTTCATCACTATTTACAAGCTTATAATTAAAAAATGTTTGTAGTATACCCCCTTCAAAAGCATATTTAAAAGGTTCAGACCCTTAGGTAACTATTTATCTCTTTGTTTTGTTTTTTTAATTGTAATTTTTTTTTTCCATTAAACATTTTATTTGGGTAATATTTTAGTGTGGGAAATAAACAGTTCATTTTTAATGTTATTATATGTGTAAATTGTAATGTAAAAAATATGTAGATGTAGTTTTACTATTTTGCCACAAGATGGCCACCTTGAAGTTTTTTTTTTCCTCCCTGTGCTTCTCGCTTAGCGGAAGCACAAGGGGAATGTGGAAATTTTTACGTGCAGAAAGACTGAAGCCTCTTGTAAGAGCGCTTCGGTTTTTCTGCTGGGGACACGGATCGGTGATCGGGAACCATGTTCCCGTTCACTGATCCCAGGGCTAACGGGGACATCACTGAGGCGCGCCCACGATCGCGCGCGGGAGCGCACCGATGCCGCGGCACCGCAGCAGAGCAGCCGCCTGGACGTGAGCTTCACTTCCGGGTGGCAGAAATGGTTAACCTTCTGGGGACCAGCTGTCTAACCCCCCTTAAGGACCAGGCCATTTACATGTGGGGGGGGGCGCGTTTGGGAGGTCAGGCAGCCAGATCCCCAGTACAATTAGCTAGGCATGGTGTCCCCAGTGTAGCCAGGTGTCCCCCGTATTACCAGCAGCCTTTACTCACCTCCCAGGCTCCAGCGATGAGCAGCTCTAGCCCCCTCCGCTCTGGCCGGCATCCCCACTCGTACTGCCGCTAAGTCCAGGGTCACGGCTTGATGACGTCATCAAACCGGGACCCGAAACTTAAGGCAGAGCGAACGGGGATGCCAGACAGAGCGGAGGGGAGCAACGATCGCCGGGGGAACTTTAGGAAAGTGAGCCCCGTCCTCTTCTTCCCCTCAGACCTCCGCTGCCAATAGTAGTGACCACTACGATCAGCCAGTGATCATAGTGATCACGTGATCAGGAGCCAATCGCGATGGCTCCTGAACACTGAGGGGAGATGTCAGCTGTCATATGACAGCTTAATCTCCCCTCTCGGGTGCGCACTGTCGCGTCGGTAGCAGAAATGACAGGTGGCGTAAATCCTACGCTGCATTAGCCTAGGATTTGCTACACGCGGTCCCCACAAGGTTAAATTACAAAATGTCTTATTGTATGCGGTCTAATGTTGGTCATGGCAAGAATCCGAAAGACATAACAAAAAAAGTTGTTTAGGCAATATCTTTAATGGTGGACTACATAAGATTTACTTGTAAGCTTTCCAAACTTTAAAGGGGAACTGTAGTGAAAATAACATAATGAATAAAATAGGTTTTTTTTTTTAACAATATTCATCTATAAATGATTTAGTCAGTGTTTGCCCATTTTAAAATCTTTCCTCTCCCTGATTTATATTCTGAAATGTATCACAGGTGGCGACATCTTTAGTTCTGCCAGGTGATCTGTACGGAATGTTCGTTACTGAGAGTTCTATGCACAGAGGGAGATTCTGCTTGCTTGGCAGTTGGAAAAAGCCGTTATTTCCCACAATGCAACGAGGTTTACATATAGCAAACTGTCAGGACCATGGTCATGACATCACACTGTGGGAGGGGTTACACCACAATCTCAGCCACACAGAGCCCCCTGATGATCTATTTGAGAAAAGGAATAGATTTCTCATGGGAAAGGAAGTCTCAGCTACTGACTGGGATGAAGTTCAATCCTTAGTTAATAAAACGATATAGAACTGGATCAGAACCACATACAATTATAAAAAGTCTTATGAATCACTGGCATATGTTATTAATGAAAAAGTAGAGTTTCATCATCTTTTTCACCACCATTTTTTGGAGTGTGGGAGGTAAACAGTTAATATTAAATGTCATTTATTGTATTTATTAAAAAAAAATGTATGTAGATGTAGTTTTACAGTCATTTTTTTTTTATTTCCCCCCTGTAAGCGAGCTCTCTCGCTCTCGCTCACAGGAAGAGTAGGGAGGACGTGATTTTTGTTGTTGTTGTTGTTCAGAAAGATCACGGCTTCTGATAGAAGCTGTCAGTCTTTCTAATGGGGACTTAGATCAATGAATGGGAAATATGTTCCCATTCATTGATCTCCAGGCTAACGGATGGCGGCACTAGAGCGTGATTGGACGCAGGAGCCTTTTGGATGTAGCAGGCTGAAATGGTTAAATAACAATTGTGATTATTTGCAGCTGAGGGGAAATTAGATAGGCTCTTCTCTCTAACAGGGTGGATTAATCTGTGTTTTCCTTGTGTCCTTTGCATGAGTTCAGGTCCACTTTACAGCAGCTACCTTCAAAGAAAAATATCATATCAATATCAGTTATTATTATTATTATTATTACTATTATTATTTAGTATTTATATAGCGCCGACATATTACGCAGCGCTGTACAGAGCATATATAGTCTTGTCACTAACTGTCCCTCGAAGGAACTCACAATCTAGTCCCTACCATAGTCATATGCCTATATTGTGTAGTGTATGTGTTTTAGTCTAGGGCCAATTTAGGGGGGGGGGGGAGCCAATTAACTTATCTGTATGTTTTTGGATTGTGGGAGGAAACCTGAGTGCCCGGAGGAAACCCACGCAGACACGGGGAGAACATACAAACTCCTTGCAGATGTTGAACTGGCTGGGATTTGAACCAGGGACCCAGCGCTGCAAGGCAAGAGCGCTAACCACTTTAATAAGCTTTTCATTAAAGCGGAATATAACCCTGCATTTCAACTTTGTTCTAAAACATTATTTACAGTATATTATATGCAACCAGCATTTTTTTTTTTTACTAGACCAGCATTGGAAGGGTTACACAGGGCTTTAAGGGCCCTTTCACACCGGAGGGATTTTTCCTTTCACATCTAACTCAGCGTTTTGGAGCGTTGCGTTTCAACGCTCCCAGGAGCTTTTTCAGGGCTGTTTACAGCCGAAGTTGGCTGTTGGCGTTTCAATGATAGTCAATGGAAAACGCCAACTTCAGCGTTTTCAAAGCGTTTTCAAAGCGTTTTACAGCTAACTTGTTCACTTATTTTTATAGTAGAAAAAAAAAAGGACGTTTTCATATGAGCTGTAAAACTCTTTCAAAAGGCTTTGAAAAGGCTTTGAAAACGCTATGTATTGGCGTTAAGCAAAAGGCTGACTTTCAGCCTTTTCTACCGCAGCCTCTAGTGTGAAAGAGCCCTTAAAGTTCCTGGAGATTTCTGCAGACGCATCCAAAGCTGACATAGATACATTTTGTTTACATAAATGTATCTAAGTGTTGAATGTGACGCACTCTCTCTGACTGAGAAGGAGCTTGGAGGACAGCCAAAGAGTTTGTAACATTTATCAATAGATACATCTAACTAAATAGAATGTAACAATCTGAACTTCTGCATATCTCTCCACAGAACTTGAAACCTCTGTGTTTAACCCTTCCAATGCTGGTCTAGTAAAAAAAAAAATGCTGGTTGCATATAATATGCTGTAAATAATGTTTTAGAGCAAAGTTGAAATGCAGGGTTATATTCCGCTTTAAGCTGACTCATTCAACCCCTTCATTAAGTTCAGGACTGCAGAACTGGGCTGTCATTCCTTCAACCTCTTCATAAAGTTCAGGACCAGATCAGTGCTGTCATCCCAAAGATCAACAACTTAGCCTATAAACAATGGTCGCTCTACGCCCCAGTAATATAAAACATCGTTTTTATTTGCCGGTCTCTGTAAAAAGACTGTAAACTGCTTACATCACAGCCTGCCAGTAAAATGTACCATCTATAAAATCATGCTGACTCTCCTGCTGAGCACTCTAGTTTACAATGCATGCCGCTCATGTCACATTCATGCCTTTAAGAGGAACTTTTTAACTCAGGATTGAACTTCATCCTAATCAGCAGCCGATTTCCCACAAGGAACCTTTTTTTTTTTTTTAAATAGATCATCAGGGGGGTCTCTATGGCTGATATTGTGGTGAAACCCCTCCCACAGTGTGATGTCAGGACCATGGTCCTGACAGTTTCCTGTTAGTGAACCAGTGGCGTAGCTAAGGAGCTGTGGGCCCCGATGCAAGTTTTACAATGGGGCCCCCCAAAGCACTCTACACCTAAAGGTGGCCATACACTGGTCGATTTGCCATCAGATTCGACCAACAGACAGATCCCTATCTGATCGAATCTGATCAGAGAGGGATCGTATGGCTACCTTTACTGCAAACAGATTGTGAACCGATTTCAGCCTGAAACCGATCACAATCTGTTGTGGTGGTGGTGCTGCTGCCGCCGCTCCCCCCCGCCGCATACATTACCTGCTCCGCCGGCGCGACTCCCGGGTCTCTCTCCGCTCTTCTTCTCCGCTCTGGTCTCCGGCTCCAGCATGCTTCACTTCTTCCTGCCCGGCAGGAAGTTTAAACAGTAGAGCGCCCTCTACTGTTTAAACTTCCTGCCGGGCAGGAATAAGTGAAAGCATGCCGGAGACCAGAGCGGAGACGAGCGGGGGCAGTCGCGCCGGCGGAGCAGGTAATGTATGCGGCTCTATTGCGTCGGTCGTCGGGTACTCGAACGCCGCTAGCGATGCGCTCTTTACCCGCGGGCGATCGACGGTAATTTTCCGCACGGCGCGATCGACGGGATCGGACGAAATGAATCGAAATTCGGCGTGTAGCGCGAACAATTGGCAGCAGATTCGATCCCAGTGATCGAATCTGCTGTCGAAACGGCGGTAAATCGGGCCAGTGTATGGCCAGCTTAACAATTGATACGGCGCACCAAAACCTGCCAAGGGCAACTCCAGTGTCAGAGGTGCAAGAAAAGGATGGGAAACAGTTTGTTAAGGATTACCTTATCAAAGTATCTATAGAAGTGATTATTATGAGTACAGGACCAATAGAGAGCTAAAACTGTACTTGAGGGAGGGCCCTGTGGGGGCCCCTCTGGCCCAAGGGCCCCGATGCGGTCGTTACCTCTGCAACCCCTATTGCTACGCCCCTGTAGTGAACCTTGTTGCATTGTGGGAAATAACGGCTGTTTCCAACTGTCAAGCAAACAATATCTCCCTCTGTGGGTGTATTTATAGATTTTTTTCCTTGTTTACCAGCAGTAAAGATAATGAGCCGCAGTGGTCGCCCGTTGTATAATCTTTCCTCTCCCCGACTTACAGTACATTTGGAAATGTATCACAGGTGGTGACATGTTTAATATCAGATAGTCGCTTAGGAATGTTTGTTTACTGTGAGTTCCAGAGCCAGTACAAAATATACTCGGTCTCCCAGAATGCTTGGGGGGGGGGGGGGGGAATTACGCATAGCTAAACAGCCTATGCTAAACTTCACTAGCAGGGTGGGGCTACATACCAATATCTAATAATGTTTAGATATTGGAAGTGCTTCTGATGTTGAAACCAGGAAAATGACGGTAAGGCCTCTTTCCCAGTGGGATGGTGCGTTTGGTGCGACGTTAAGGTCGCATAACGTGCCTCTAATGCAACGCATTGAAAGACTAGAACTTGGACGTTATAGTACATTCTTTAGCCCTGCGTTTGGTGCGCCATTTTTGTCACACAGTGATGGAACGAGAACGGCGCATGCGTTACCTTAAAATAAAAAAAACACTACAGAGCATGTGCAACACACACAACAAAGCAGATTTATTGCTAAACGCACAGCATGCAGCACTTTCTAAATAATGCTACACGTTACACACAACGCAACGTGAGCACTGTGAATGTCGCGCAGACTTAATATTGCTGTGCGTTAGTCTGCATTAAAATATTTTCTAACGTGC
Source organism: Hyperolius riggenbachi (assembly GCF_040937935.1). NCBI lineage: Eukaryota > Metazoa > Chordata > Amphibia > Anura > Hyperoliidae > Hyperolius > Hyperolius riggenbachi. Next base: position 44,407,901 of record NC_090654.1, read on the forward strand.
GACTTTAACGTCGTACTCTGAAAGAGGCCTTAAAGTGGGTGTAACACCAGTCCATGTCCAATCAGAGAATGCAGCACTTTACTTAAAAAATCGGAAACTGTTGGAAATTTTAGGCCAATCAGAAGACTCGAAAATACACGGTAATATATCAGTATTACCTGTATAAATACTAATATGTATACTGTATAAAATACTGCGGAAATCGGCAAAAAGCAGTAAGCAGATAGTGGAAATTGTCGCAATACCGCTGGTATAAAGCGGTAACGGTAATTGGTTTTGGCGGAAACCGGAATTTCCCTGGAATCGGACACGGGGATTTCCGTTCATCCCTAGTTGAGAATCTCCAGCCTGGGAACACACTAGGCAGAAACGCTGGCGTGGAAAACGCACATAATGCAAGTCAATGAGCCGCATGAAAAAACGCATATACTTGCGTTCTGCAATGTGCGTTTTTAAAAACGCTGGTTTTGATGCATTTTTTTTTCAAAAACGCACATAATGAAAGTCAATGGTGATGCAGAGGTATTACGTTTTACTGCGTTTTGCATACGTTTTTATGCTATTTAAAAAAAAAAAAAAACAAAACAAGTTTGATGATGTATTTCCGCTTCCTATTGACTTCTAGTGATTTGAAACGCATCAAAAAACGCATGCAAAACACATACAAAACGCATATGCATTTTGTATATGCAAACTGCAAACGCATTAAAACGCACGAAAAATGTGCAGCAAAAAAAAACCGCAAAACACAATGAAAACGCACAAAAAACGCACATGACAGAAAACGTGACCTTTCACGCACTGCCAAGTGTTTGTCTCACAGAGAGCAAATAAAACTCCAGTATATTGCAAAAAACGATGTACACGTAGAGTGAGTGTTAATCTGATTGCACATATCGTTCCTGGGAGTGGTATTGAATTGGATATCTGTGACGGTTCCTAGAGCTGAGAAGCAGGTGAACGTTTATCTGCAAACATTTATAGGCGTAGAGGGTGCTTCCACTTGGAGGCAGAAAAATCGGGCGCATATGAGAAGAGGACAAATCGGATGCCGCCATTCACTCTATTGTTCAATGTCGGCTGTTGGGTGCAAAGCTGGACGATTTGGGCGCCGCACCCGTCAAACCAACATTTTTCGTTTTCAGATTTAGTGGTTTGAAAAATATTGTTATGAAATTCGTTTTGACAATCATTTTTGTAAATTATCGTTTTAACATTTCAACATTTTGATATTCTACTTTTTTTTAATCATTTTTACATTTGTTTTGAGAATTATAATTTCATGGGCTCTTAGGGTTAGGCACCATCAGGGGGGTCGTAGAGTTAGGCACCACCAGGGGGGGTCTTACTGTTAGGTACCATCACGGGGGTCTTAGGTTTAGGCACCACGGGGGGGGGGGGGGTCTTAGGTTTAGGCACCACCTCGGGGGGGGGGGGGGGTCTTAGGGTTAGGTACCACCACGGGGTCTTAGGTTTAGGCACCACCTGCGGGGTCTTAGGGTTAGGCACCACCAGGGGGTCTTAGGTTTAGGCACTGTCACAGACCGCGAGCCGGTCTGCGGATGGGGTAAATCGATCAGCGTCAGAAATCCTCTTACACGGTCATTTGTTCATCACGAAGGGTAACCCGCATTCGCAATTTGATGAACTGACTCGCGAAGGGAGCGTTCTGATACCAACCGAATCACTCCACACACATATACAATTCAAAGATCTGCCACCAAGCGAGTTACACAGCCCGCTACTGTAATTTTACTAGGACTTCGAGAACACTTTAGTAACCCCTAGCAGTATGCAAGAATCTGGGCCAGATCGTTATGTCTGGGCCGGGTTCTCGCATACGGGTTATAAAGGTATACTTCTATTAAACACAGGGTAGCGAGTTCAGGAGAATAGGTACGATTGTGTATGTTCAGCAACAGGTCATAACCGCTAAACGATTTTTAAACGTTTAATAACACAAATGCATTACATACAGTTATATACACCTAATAACATATAAAACACAGAGCTTAAAAATAAAAGGAATAAAACAGAAAGTTCTTACTTAGTTAGCTGAGCAATCCATTTGAAGCATGAAGAAAATAGTCCAGTTTAAACGTAGGCATTCAGCTTAAAAGTCCTTTGTACACAACATGCGCCCGGTTCTTCCGTGAGCACATGTCTGGACTTCCCTAGTCGATGTAAATTGAAGAACTGGGTGGAGTTCCTTGCAAACGCTTTTTACTGACCAGAGTTTTGGGGCGGTCACTACCTGGAAAGTAGGTGTGTTGGAGGCAGGGTTACCTCCTGGCAAGTCAGGTTACCACCCACAGACTTGGAGCAAGGAATGTACCAATTATTAATAATTTGTGTAATTCCGCCCCAGATGGGTGCATCGCAGATCCGAGACCATATTCATAAGCAGCATGCGACTCTGTATTAAATGAGACTATACACGCCTAGTCTAACGAATTTGCTCTACGCATGCCAGATAAAGCGGTTTCTCAATTGATTCCTGATAGCTAGAGAATGATAATTCATGTGAATTATAGACCTGTTTCCTAGGTATCAGGAAATGTAATTTTGGTCTTGCTGTGACAAACCTATTTTGAATTATTAATAAGTTAACGTTCCCTTTGTGTGAAGCTATACGCTTGGAGGGAAATTTGAAGTTCAACCAGTTTGAGCTGGTTTGGTGGAACATGAGCTATGTGACCAAATGCTGCTCCCCAGGTGGTCTGGCTACTTGTGAATCCTTTCCTGACCTGAACAGGATGTGGGGGGGGGGGGAAGGTTACTGTTCTCAGTAAGAGAGAGGGAAATTGACATCTATTGTGCATTTACCCGGGACTGACAGGGACTGCGCACGACTATGCGAAAATCGATGGCGACTACGCGCACGACTTCCGTAATGTTCGTCACATCTCCCTCCTACCAGCCGGACGCACAGAGTGGGTCTGCATGACCCGCTCTACGCGGCGCTTAGCTACTGACCGGGTTCTCGACTTCTTATCTGACTGCCCGTTAGACAACTCACCAGAAGCGTAAGGCCTCATGGTCCGGTGTGTCCCAGTGTCCGCTTTGCGGACGGTGCGAGGCACACCAACAGGCTTACCTCTAAAGGCCTGGCTGGGTTTGCATAGCGCTTCCTGTAAGGGAGAGAGTCGTTGGCTGACATCCGGGTCACTTCCTGACTCTCGGGTGTCAGCCTGCGAATCTGGAAGCAGCGTAGCATACCCCTGCTCTAACTGACTACACCTTGGCACAACATTTTGGTCAGCACAACCTAGGTGAACATTAGAGCACAATTTTAAAAACGAATTTGCCTTCACCTGGGTGGCGAGGCTTGCCCCTTCTCCAGGAAGGATAGAGGGTGGACCTGTGGGCAGTTTTGCACTGGGTTGCTTCTGCAAGGGGAAGACAAGCAAGGGTGAGACAGGGAAGGAACGGCCTGTCTCCACCAGCTGTTTGTTAACAGCAGACAATGGTGGAGCACTCTGGCTGTCATAGCAGGAGGGGAGGTCTAGGCCCCCAGCTGCCTGCTCTGACACCTGGCCTGCTTCCACTGCCCTGGACGGATATGACCCAGGCAAAACAAGACTGTTACCTCTTAGATTAGAGACTGTCACATTTAAACATACATCATTTTTAGCACTGTGAGATTCAGCATGAAAGCTATTAGCAACATCTGGTACAACATTAACATCACAGTTACGTTCATTTTTCACATGTACACAGGTATCTGGAACAACAGTGACAGGTTTAGAGTCAGACAAACCGTGACTAGACAGCTGTCCATTAGAAACAGGTACCGCTTCCTTCCCTCCTTCCCTAGGAGGGCTAGGTACCATTACCCTGGCTGCCTCCCTCTGTCCCACCCCAAGCTTGTACAGTACCTGAGTGGGTCCAGACTGGCAATCCGGGGTGTTGATCACAGGTTCATAAAAGGATCGTAGGGTGCCAAGATCGGTGCCCAACAGCACAGGCACTGGGATGTCATCTGTCACCCCCACAACTTTTGACTGGCGGCCCCTTCCCCAATCGAGAACAACACGAGCTTTGGCGATGCGTGCGTGTGTGCCACCAACTCCCAAAAGTGTGACACGCTCATTAGGCAGGAAATTCTCCCTGGCTACAAGATGAGAGCGAACCAAGGTAAGCTCTGCGCCTGTGTCGCGGAAACCAACAGCGATCTGGTCGTTAACTTCCACGACTTGATGATTTCCGGAAAGTCGAGGATTTGCTGCTCCCATGACGAGGTAGGCGTGTGCAGTAGAGGATGCGCTAGCCACTTCTGCGCTAGGCTCTGGAGACGGCGTCCTCACCTCGGGGCAGGCAGACTTGAGGTGTCCTCTCTGTCCACAGTGGTAGCACTTCGGAACATATGTGGCATCAGGCGGATGAGTAGCAGGTGCAGCATCCGGCCTCTGTGGCTGTGGGACCCGATTCCTACGGTTAGCAGGGGGAGGAGAGCTGGGTTGCATAGGTCTCCCCCCTCTCCAGCTCTGGGCTGGAGGTTTGCGGCTGTCCGGCACACGGGTGGCCACAAAAGTGTCTGCAAGTTCTGCGGCAGCTTTGGCGGATTCAGGCTTCCGCTCCAAGACAAACTGCCGGACATCTGGAGTGCAGCAGTTCAGCAACTGCTCCTGCACGATGAGGTCCTCCAGACCTTGGTGAGAGTCTTTTTTGAGGCCCCGTGACCACTGCCTGAACACAGTCAGCAGGCGACTCTCCAGGTCGGTGTAAGAGTCGGTGTGGCCTTTCTGCAGGGAGCGAAACTTTTTGCGATAGACCTCTGGGGTCAGCTGGTATTTGGCGATAATTGCAGCTTTTATCGCCTCATAGTCATTGTCTTTCTCAGCAGGTAAGTCCACAAACGCCTCAAGCGCTTTGTCCCGCAAATTGGGTGTCAGATATCTCGCCCACTGCTCCTGGGGCAGATGATGCTGACGACAAGTCTTTTCAAATGAGTGTAAATAAGTGTCCGGGTCGGTTCCCTTCTCCATTTCTGGGAATTTAAACTTTGGAGTCCCAAACGGGCCTGCTGTGGGCCGGGGTTCCGGAGCACTTTGTGAGGGATTTTGGCCTTGCCCTCGCAGTTTGGCCATGTCAAGGTCGTGTCGGCGGGCGGATTCTCTCTCTGCCGCCTCTTTCTCAGCAAGCCACCGGCGCTCTGCACGGTCCGCTTCCCGTTCCGCCTGGCGTTCTGCGCGGTCAGCATTCTCTCTGACAATCTGCATGTACAGCTCAGGATTTGTCTCCAACAGCCTTTGTAATCCAGGTTGCATTCCAGCATCAGGAACACAGAAAGGGTTTGCATGGACGGGCTCCTGCCGGCCACCATGCTCCTCAGCAGTTACAGCGACCGGTTCAGACGCGGTACCGTTTTCCTCTGGGTCTGGAAGTGGGTTGCTTTGCTCCAACCGCTCACTTTCCTCTGCCCCAGTTACAGCACCGTCTGAACCAGGAGTGTGCTCTCCCAGCATCTGCTCCGGCTGGGTATTCAGTCGCAACAAGTCCTCAATCAATTGCGCTTTCTTTTTTCTATAAGTCACAATGCCTTTTTCTTCACACAAGTTCACTAGGTCTGCCACTGCCATTTTCTTGTATCTTGCTGCAGCCATTTTTGCCAAATAAAAGATAGGATAGGAAAAGAGATTGGGGGGGGAACTCTGTGCTACACGTTTAGTCTATATAAATGGTAATGCACCGGTTATTGACCACAGATTTTTGATCTGTTCTGGCAGGTTAATCAAATAACGTTGCCATTGATGTTCTGAACATACACAAATCCCAAAAAGCTGCCAAACAAATGTCACAGACCGCGAGCCGGTCTGCGGATGGGGTAAATCGATCAGCGTCAGAAATCCTCTTACACGGTCATTTGTTCATCACGAAGGGTAACCCGCATTCGCAATTTGATGAACTGACTCGCGAAGGGAGCGTTCTGATACCAACCGAATCACTCCACACACATATACAATTCAAAGATCTGCCACCAAGCGAGTTACACAGCCCGCTACTGTAATTTTACTAGGACTTCGAGAACACTTTAGTAACCCCTAGCAGTATGCAAGAATCTGGGCCAGATCGTTATGTCTGGGCCGGGTTCTCGCATACGGGTTATAAAGGTATACTTCTATTAACCCCCTTGGCGGTAATCCCGAGCTGAGCTCGGGGTATGCCGCCGGAGGTCGCCGCTCAGGCCCTGCTGGGCCGATTTTCAATCTGAAAAAAGCAGCACACGCAGCCGGCACTTTGCCAGCCGCGTGTGCTGCCCGATCGCCGCCGCTCCGCGGCGATCCGCCGCGTGCAGCGGCGAAAGGGGGTCCCCCCAGCCGCCCGAGCCCAGTGCAGCCGGAACAAACAGTTCCGGCCGGCGCTAGGGGCTGGATCGGGCGGCTCTGACGTCAGGACGTCGACTGACGTCCATGACGTCACTCCGCTCGTCGCCATGGCGACGAGGAAAGCGAAACAAGATAGGCCGCTCATTGCGGCCTATCTTGTTACTTTCGATTGCCGGAGGCGATCGAAAGTACGCTTCCGGAGCGCCCTCTAGTGGGCTTTCATGCAGCCAACTTTCAGTTGGCTGCATGAAATAGTTTTTTTTTAATTTAAAAAAAACCCTCCCGCAGCCTCCCTGGCGATTTTAATAGAACGCCAGGGAGGTTAAACACAGGGTAGCGAGTTCAGGAGAATAGGTACGATTGTGTATGTTCAGCAACAGGTCATAACCGCTAAACGATTTTTAAACGTTTAATAACACAAATGCATTACATACAGTTATATACACCTATTAACATATAAAACACAGAGCTTAAAAATAAAAGGAATAAAACAGAAAGTTCTTACTTAGTTAGCTGAGCAATCCATTTGAAGCATGAAGAAAATAGTCCAGTTTAAACGTAGGCATTCAGCTTAAAAGTCCTTTGTACACAACATGCGCCCGGTTCTTCCGTGAGCACATGTCTGGACTTCCCTAGTCGATGTAAATTGAAGAACTGGGTGGAGTTCCTTGCAAACGCTTTTTACTGACCAGAGTTTTGGGGCGGTCACTACCTGGAAAGTAGGTGTGTTGGAGGCAGGGTTACCTCCTGGCAAGTCAGGTTACCACCCACAGACTTGGAGCAAGGAATGTACCAATTATTAATAATTTGTGTAATTCCGCCCCAGATGGGTGCATCGCAGATCCGAGACCATATTCATAAGCAGCATGCGACTCTGTATTAAATGAGACTATACACGCCTAGTCTAACGAATTTGCTCTACGCATGCCGGATAAAGCGGTTTCTCAATTGATTCCTGATAGCTAGAGAATGATAATTCATGTGAATTATAGACCTGTTTCCTAGGTATCAGGAAATGTAATTTTGGTCTTGCTGTGACAAACCTATTTTGAATTATTAATAAGTTAACGTTCCCTTTGTGTGAAGCTATACGCTTGGAGGGAAATTTGAAGTTCAACCAGTTTGAGCTGGTTTGGTGGAACATGAGCTATGTGACCAAATGCTGCTCCCCAGGTGGTCTGGCTACTTGTGAATCCTTTCCTGACCTGAACAGGATGTGGGGGGGGGGAAGGTTACTGTTCTCAGTAAGAGAGAGGGAAATTGACATCTATTGTGCATTTACCCGGGACTGACAGGGACTGCGCACGACTATGCGAAAATCGATGGCGACTACGCGCACGACTTCCGTAATGTTCGTCACAGGCACCACGGGGGGGGGTCTTAGGGTTAGGCACCACCACAGGGTCTTAGGTTTAGGCACCACCTGGGGGGGGTCTCAGGGTTAGGTACCATCACGGGGGTCTTAGGTTTAGGCACCATGGGGAGGGGGGTCTTAGGTTTAGGCACCACGGGGGGGGGGTCTTAGGGTTAGGCACCACCACGGGGTCTTAGGTTTAGGCACCATGGGGGGGTCTTAGGGTTAGGCACCACCACGGTGGTCTTAGGTTTAGGCACCAGGGGGGGGGGGGGTCTTAGGGTTAGGCACCACCACAGGGGTCTTAGGTTTAGGCACCACGGGGGGGGGTCTTAGGGTTAGGCACCACCACAGGGTCTTAGGTTTGGGCACCACCGTGTGGGGGGGGGGGTCTTAGGGTTAGGCACCACCACAGGGGTCTTAGGTTTAGGCACCACGGGGGGGGTGGTGGTCTTAGGGTTAGGCATTAGTAGAGGGAGGGTTCTGTGTGAGAGTAGTGTTAGGGTTTGTAGCAGTAAAATAACGGTAATATTTTTTGCCTACATGTAAGACGTACACACAATTACACCTAAAATATATGGCTTTGGAATACTTACAATCATTAAAAATCACTTTAGAAACAATTGCTAATTTTAAGCCGTGTTGCTTTGTAAACCAATATTTTAGTGGACCTTACTGAATAATGATTTCGGCTGTATCCTGCGCCCATTTTTCACAGCACCTCTATTTCATGCACACCCTCCTTTTTTTAAAAAAAAGAATTCAGTCACCAAACTTACTTCATGTCCCACTCCAACTAGTGGCACACTTCTCTCATCAGGTGCGTATCGACTCCAGTATCCAAATCCTTCACTTTTTAGTTTCTACCTATGTGACAACATGTGACAATATTCTGCCTTAATTCAGGTGTAATAACAGTTTGCCTGCTAAGGAGATTATAAATTATACTGATTTATACTATCATTATAGTATCCAATAACAGTTCCACTGTTATAAATATCCCTCCAGCAATCCAGGCTTCCATTATAGGATTTTCTGCTTTTGTGCTGTCTTCACTTTCCTTCTTAATCTGTCGAGGAACAGTTTAAAAAAATATGCTGGTTATTCTTCTAACCACTCTTTTAAGAAGGGGGCTGTACTCCATTCCAAACGTAATCCATGCAATCAGAGACTGCGGCTTAAAAACCCATTAGGATTCCTATCTTAAAGCGGACAGGACTCAGAACCTCCTCTCTGCTCTAAAAGATACGCACCAGAATGATAACCTTTACAGAAAAGCATTTCTTTGTTACAGCTGATGCAAATCCTGCAATGAATCTGCAGTGTGTGTACTTCCTGCTTTCATGGAAGCAGATATAGGGCCTGATTCACAAAGCGGTGCTAACAGTTAGCACGCTGGTGAAAAGCCCTTTATCACGCCTAAACTCAGTTTTGGCATGATAAGTTTAGGTGTGATAAGTTTAGGTGTGATAAGTTTAGGCATGATACGTTTAGGTGTGATAAGTTTAGGCGTGATAAGTTTAGGCGTGATAAGTTTAGGCGTGATAAGTTTAGGCGTGATAAGTTTAGGCGTGATAAGTTTAGGTGTGATAAGTTTAGGCGTGATAAGTTTAAGCGTGATAAGTTTAGGCGTGATAAGTTTAAGCACCAACTGGGTTAGCACTGCAGTGCACAGCTGATCAAAAGTTTTGTGCTAGCAAAGTCTGGTGCACTTCACATAGAGTTTAATGGCGCTGCTTTGCGTGCGGGACTTTGTGCGCTATCTACACTTATCTAAACTTATCATGCCTAAACTTATCACACCTAAACTTATCACACCTAAACTTATCACGCCTAAACTGGCTTTTCACCAGCGTGGTGCAATGGTTATCACGCCTAAAGTCTCTAACTGGGTTAGCACCGCTTTGTGAATCGAGCCCATAGGGGTAACATCCTGCGCTTCCAAAGTAGCCTCTCTGCCTTGGCAGTCAGCTGACACAGCTGAGGGATTAAATTACAACTTGTGATTAGACACAGAAGAGGGGGAATTAGACAGGCTAAGCTCTCTAAATACACACAGGGTGCATTTCTCTGTTTTCCTTTTGTCCTGTGCAAGAGTTCAGGTCCACTTTAATAGCATATTGTTAGATTATCTCCTCTTTTTAGCTTTCTCAGTGCTGCTGCTCCTTTACATGTGAGGCTCTGAGCAAAAGGTACCATCACGGGGGTCTTAGGTTTAGGCACCATGGGGAGGGGGGTCTTAGGCTAGAAACCCACTAGGAGAGCTTTTCTGAGCGCTTTGTGATTTGAAAAGCTCTAGCTAATGTAATGCTATGGGTGTGATCCCACTTGAGTGATGTGATTTCATAAAAATCCCCCATAGCATTGCATTACCAAGAGCTTTTTCAAATCACTCACGCTTACAAAGCTCTCCTAGTGGGTTTCTAGCCTCAGGTTTACATGTGAGGCTCTGAGCAAAAGCGTGATAACAGGATGAAAAACACAGCGCAGCTGGGATTGTTTTTAATTTATGTTCACAACAGGTAAAACTCGAAAAATGAGAATATTGTGCAAAACTCCATCTATTTCAGTAATCCAACGTAAAAGGTGAAACTAATGTATGAAATAGGCTCATTACATGCAAAGCGTGACTATTCAAGCCTTTATTTGTTATAACGTTGATAATAATGGCTCACAACTTATGAAAACCCCAAAATCCGAATGTCAGACAATTAGAATATTGTGAAAAGGTTCAATATTCCAGGCTCAAAATGTCAGACTCTATTCAGCTAATTGAAGAGGAACTGTAAGAAAAAAAAACAGCCCTTATGGGGTAATTACCTCGGGAGGGGAAGCCTCTGGATCTCATTGAGGCTTCCCCCGTCCTCTGAGGCCTGGAACCCACTACAAATTTCAAAACGCTATCGCAATTGCTAACGTTTTTATTCAGTTTTGTAAGCGATTTCATGAGCGTTTTCCGGCGCTTTTGGGAGAGTTTAAAAAGTGTAAGCTTTTTGCCAGCAATTGTGTAGCGATTTGCGATTTTAATTCTGATTGGTCCTTTCAATGGCTATCATTCATAAAGGAGCTGTCGGTAAGGGGAATCAATGCGCGAAAACACTGCTGGCGGATTTTTAGACTTCTGGGTGGGCATTCATAAAGATGTATCCATGTGCGGAAGCAGTGCGGAGATTCCCCGAACCAGGCTGGCGGTAGGCAGGCGGAGACACGGAAGCTGCAGAGTTGATACATTTCTCCGTGTTCCGCTCTGCTGCAGCTGCCTGGGAGGTCTCTGTGTCTCCATTCACGTAACATTGTTATCGCCACATCAGAGGGAGCGGTACTTCCCGACCTCACACCGCTTGCGGTGATCTTCATGAATGAACATTTTGCTACATTTGTTCCGATAATGCGGAAATGCTTTATGAATGATAGCCTATGTATCAGAATTTTATTACAGCTTGCAATCGCACTCAAATCGCTCTGTGTAGTGATTCATGAGTGATTTGCCAGCGCTTCAATACTTTACATTGAAGCGCAAACGCTCCCAAAATGCAGCATGTCCTGCGAGTGCGATTTTGCTATTCGCAATCGCTACGTTAGAATTTGTTACATTTATTTACATTGGCAGAGCGTTTAGGGAAAGCGGTAGCGATTTAAAGCGCTCCCTAAATGCTCAAAAAATCGCTCTAGTGGGTTCCAGCCCTCAAAGGATACCCGAAGTGGCATGTGTCATGATGAGATAGACATGTGTATGTACAGTGCCTAGCACACAAATAACTAGGCTGTGTTCCTTTTTTTCTGTCTCTGCCTGAAAGGTTAAACATCAGGTATTTAAAGGAATACTATCGATACCTAAGTGTTCTAAAATGACATGGGCAAATAATGTCTAAGTAGCTGTGTAAACATTTTCCTACTTTTCATGTTAAATATCAGAGGCAAAAGCTGTAATTTATTGAGGGTAAGATTTAGCTATATTGGGACAAATCAATTGCAGAAGGGGTGTCTGCTTCAATGCACAGCCATAGTTGCATATCAGACTACAGAAAGAAAATATCAAACATATCAAACTCTGAAAGCAAAAAACAGTATGAAAAGCTGTGACAATTAGTTACATTTCATCTGCTCTCTTCAGACACATCAGTCAGAAACACAGGACACAGGATCTGCAGCTGTTGACACAGTTCCTGTGTCAATTGAAACAAATATGTGAATTGATAGTATTCCTTTAAGTGACAGTTTCTGTCAGGGTCGGACTGGGTCAGCATAACCCTCACAGATAAGAAATTAAAGCCATTAAACACTTTCCTATTAGTAAATGGCTTCTGAGAGCAAGACAGAGATAAAAAGGATCAATAATTCATAGATTTGAGCTGACATACTTCAATGAAGGTGTCATTGAGCAGAGACAATGAAACAGTAAAAACCTAAAAACTAGATTTAAATATCAAATAAAACCGTGGGATATCTTGAAAAAAGTCATTTTTAGGAGAAGCGGGATATTTACAATTGTTTTTCTCATCAGTTTATTTTCACCTCGGATGTCCTTTAACCACTTGCCGACCGCCCACAGCCGATGGGCGGCGGCAAAGTGGACACCGAAAGGACCGCAATACGCCCATCGGCGTTGCGTCCTTTCGGCATGCCCGGGGAGCAATCGCGTCACTGGTGACACGCGCTTCCCCCGGCAACTGGCTCAGCCTACCCGCCACGACAACCCGCCGGCCGTTCGGAAGCGCCAGAGGGTTGTTAACCCCCACGATCGCCACATACAAAGTGTATAATACACTTTGTAATGTATGCAAAGTGTATTATACAGGCTGCCTCCTGCCCTGGTGGTCCCAGTGCCCGAGGGACCACCAGGGCAGGCTGCAGCCACCCTAGTCTGCACCAAACACACTGATCCTGCCCCCCCTTCCCTCTGATCGCCCACAGCACCCCTCAGACCCCCCTTGCCCACCCCTCAGACCCCTGTTTACACCCAATCACTCCCCTAATCACCCATCAATCACTCCCTGTCACTATCTGTCAATGCTATTTTTTTTTAGTTTAGGTCCTAACTGCCCCCTGGGGGCTCCTGATCAACCCCCAACCCTCAAATTCTCCCCAGACCCCCCCCCCCCCCTGTGTACTGTATGCATCTATCCCCCCTGTAATAACCCACTGATCACCTGTCAATCACCCATCAATCACCCCTTGTCGCTGCCACCCATCAATCAGACCCTAACCTGCCCCTTGCGGGCAATCTGATCACCCACCCACACCATCAGATCGCCCGCAGACCCGACGTCAGATCACCTCCCAAGTGCATTGTTTACATCTGTTCTCTCCTCTAAACACCCACTAATTACCCATCAATCACCCCCTGTCACCACCTGTCACTGCTACCCATTAGATCAGACCCCTATCTGCCCCTAGGGCACCCAATCACCCGCCCACACCCTCAGAACGCCCTCAGACCCCAGCCCTGATCACCTCGCCAGTGCATTGCTTGCATCTATTCCCCCCTCTAATCACACCTTGAGACACCCATAAATCACCTCCTGTCACCACCTGTCACCCCCTAACACACCTACCCATCAGATCAGGCCCTAATTTGCCCCGTATGGGCTCCTGATCACTCGGCCAAACCCTCAGATCCCCCTCAGACCCCCTTCCGATCACCTCCCCAGTGCATTGATTACATCTATTTTCCCCTCTAATCACCCCCTGAGACACCCATCAATCACCTCCTGTCACCCCCCCAGCACTCCTATCCATCAGATCAGGCCCAATACAACCTGTCATCTAAGAGGCCACCCTGCTTATGACCGGTTCCACAAAATTCGCCCCCTCATAGACCACCTGTCATCAAAATTTGCAGATGCTTATACCCCTGAACAGTCATTTTGAGGCATTTGGTTTCCAGACTACTCCTCACGGTTTTGGACCCCTAAAATTTCAGGGCAGTATAGGAACCCCACAAGTGACCCCATTGTAGAAAAAAAAGACACCCCAAGGTATACCGTTAGGTGTATGACGAGTTCATAGAAGATTTTATTTTTTGCCAAAAGTTAGCGGAAATTGATTTTTATTGTTTTTTTCACAAAGTGTCATTTTCCATTAACTTGTGACAAAAAATAAAACCTTCTATGAACTCACCATACACCTAACGGAATACCTTGGGGTGTCTTCTTTCTAAAATGGGGTCACTTGTGGGGTTCCTATACTGCCCTGGCATTTTAGGGGCCCTAAACCGTGAGTAGTCTAGAAACCAAATGCCTCAAAATGACCCGTGAATAGGACGTTGGGCCCCTTAGCGCACATAGGCTGCAAAAAAGTGTCACACATGTAGTATCGCAGTACTCAGGAGAAGTAGTATAATGTGTTTTGGGGTGTATTTTTGCACATACCCATGCTGGGTGGGAGAAATATCTCTGTAAATGACAATTTTTTGATTTTTTTACACACAATTGTCCATTTACAGAGATATTTCTCCCACCTAGCATGGGTATGTGTAAAAATACACCCCAAAACACATTATATTACAAGGGGCCCAACGTCTTATTCACAGGTCATTTTGAGGCATTTGCTTTCCAGACTACTCCTCACGGTCTAGGGCCCCTAAAATGCCAGGGCAGTGTAGGAATCCCACAAGTGACCCTATTTTAGAAAGAAGACACCCCAAGGTATTCCGTTAGTAGTATGGTGAGTTCATAGAAGTTATTATTTTTTTGTCACAAGTTAGTGGAAAATGACACTTTGTGAAAAAAAAAATCAATTTCCGCTAACTTATGACAAAAAATAAAATATATTGTTTTTTTTCACAAAGTGTCATTTTCCACTAACTTGTGACAAAAAATAAAATCTTCTATGAACTCACCGTACTACTAATGGAATACCTTGGGATGTCTTCTTTCTAAAATGGGGTCATTTGTGGGGTTCCTATACTGTCCTGGCATTTTAGGGGCCCTAAACCGTGAGGAGTAGTCTAGAAACCAAATGCCTCAAAATGACCTTTGAAATCCTAAAGGTACTCATAGGATGTTGGGCCCTTTAGCGCAGTTAAGGTGCAAAAAAGTGCCACACATGTGGTATCGCCATACTCAGGAGAAGTAGTATAATGTGTTTTGTGGTGTATTTTTACACATACCCATGCTGGGTGGGAGAAATATCTCTGTAAATAGACAATTGTGCGTAAAAAAATCAAACAATTGTCCATTTACAGAGATTTTTCTCCCACCCAGCATGGGTATATGTAAAAATACACCACAAAACACATTATACTACTTCTCCTGAGTACAGCGATATCACATGTGTGGAACTTTTTTGCACCCTAACGGCGCTAAGGGGCCCAAAGTCCAATGAGTACCTTTAGGATTTCACAGGTCATTTTGAGAAATTTGGTTTCAAGACTACTCCTCATGGGTTAGGGCCCCTAAAATGCCAGGGCAGTATAGGAACCCCACAAGTGACCCCATTTTAGAAATAAGACACCCCAAGGTATTCCGTTAGGGGTATGGTGAGTTCATAGAAGATTTTATTTTTTGTCACAAGTTAGCGAAAATTGTTTTTTATTGTTTTTTTTTCACAAAGTGTCAATTTCCGCTAACTTATGACAAAAAAAAATCTTCTATGAACTCACCATACTCCTAACAGAATACCTTGTGGTGTTGTCTTTCTAAAATGGGGTCACTTGTGGGTTTCCTAAACTGCCCTGGCATTTTAGGGGCTCTAAACCGTGAGGCGTAGTCTTGAAACCAAATGTCTCAAAACGACCTGTGAAATCCTAAAGGTACTCATTAGACTTTGGGCCCCTTAGTGCCGTTAGGGTGCAAAAAAGTGCCACACATGTGATATCGCTGTACTCAGGAGAAGTAGTATAATGTGTTTTGGGGTGTATTTTTACACATACCCATGCTGGGTGGGAGAAATGTTATTGTCCGCTAATTTGTGACAGAAAATAAAATCTTCTATGAACTCACCATGCCTCTCAGTGAATACTTTGGGATGTCTTCTTTCCAAAATGGGGTCATTTGGGGGGTATTTATACTATCCTGGAATTTTAGCACCTCATGAAACATGACAGGTGCTCAGAAAAGTTGGAGATGCTTCAAAATGGGAAAATTCACTTTTTGCACCATAGTTTGTAAACTCTATAACTTTTACCCAAACCAATAAATATACACTGAATGTTTTTTTTTTTATCAAAGACATGTAGCACAATAAATTTGGACAAAAATGTATACAGAAATGTTACTTTATTTGACAAATAAATCATTTTTTTGACAAAATTCATGTCTTTTTTGATGAATATAATAAAAACTAAAAATCGCAGCAGCAATCAAATAGCACCAAAAGAAAGCTGTATTAGTGACAAGAAAAGGAGGGAAAATTCATTTAGATAGTAGGTTGTATAACCGAGCAATAAACCGTTAAATCTGCAGTGGTCTGAATGGAAAAAAAGGCTCTGGTCCTTAAGGGGTAGAAAGACTGTGGTCCTCAAGTGGTTAACCAGAGCCTTTTTTCCATTCAGACCACTGCAGTTTTCACGGTTTATTGCTCGGTCATACAACCTACCACCTAAATGAATTTTACCTCCTTTTCTTGTCACTAATAAAGCTTTCTTTTGGTGCTATTTGATTGCTGCTGCGAGTTTTACTTTTTATTATATTCATCAAAAAAGACATGAATTTTGTCAAAAAAATGATTTTTTTTTTTACTTTCTGTGCTGACATTTTTCAAATAAAGTAAAATTTCTGTATACATGCAGCACGAAAAATATGGACACACATGTTTTTGATAAAAAAAAAACCCATTCAGCCTATATTTATTGGTTTGGGTAAAAGTTATAGCGTTTACAAACTATGGTGCAAAAAGTGAATTTTCCAATTTTCCAGCATCTCTGCCTTTTCTGACCACCTGTCATGTTTCATGAGAGGCTAGAATTCCAGGATAGTATAAATACCCCCCAAATGACCCCATTTTGGAAAGAAAACATCCCAAAGTATTCACTGAGAGGCATAGTGAGTTCGTAGAAGATATTATTTTTTGTCACAAGTAAGCGGAAAATGACACTTTGTGACAAAAAAAAAAAAGTTTCCATTTCTTCTAACTTGCGACAAAAAAAAATGAAATCTGCCACGGACTCACCATGCCCCTCTCTGAATACCTTGAAGTGTCTACTTTCCAAAATGGGGTCATTTGTGGGGTGTGTTTACTATCCTGACATTTTGGGGGTGCTAAATTGTAAGCACCCCTGTAAAGCCTAAAGATGCTCATTGGACTTTGGGCCCCTTAGCGCAGTTAGGCTGCAAAAAAGTGCCACACATGTGGTATTGCCGTACTCAGGAGAAGTAGTATAATGTGTTTTTGGGTGTATTTTTACACATACCCATGCTGGGTGGGAGAAATATCTCCGTAAATGACAATTTTTTGATTTTTTTTTACACACAATTGTCCATTTACAGAGATATTTCTCCCACTCAGCATTGGTATGTGTAAAAATACACCCCAAAACACATTATACTACTTCTCCTGAGTATGGTGATACCACATGTGTGGCACTTTTTTGCACCCTAACTGCGCTAAGGGGCCCAAAGTCCAATGAGTACCTTTAGGATTTCACGGGTCATTTTGCGACATTTGGTTTCAAGACTACTCCTCACGGTTTAGGGCCCCTAAAATGCCAGGGCAGTTTAGCAACCCCACAAATGACCCCATTTTAGAAAGAAGACACCCCAAGGTATTCTGTTAGGAGTATGGTGAGTTCATAGAAGATTTTTTTTTGTTACAAGTTAGCGGAAATTGATTTTAATTGTTTTTTTTCACAAAGTATAATTTTCCGCTAACTTGTGACAAAAAATAAAATATTCTATGAACTCACCATACCCCTAACGGAATACCTTTGGGTGTCTTCTTTCTAAAATAGGGTCATTTGTGGGGTTCCTATACTGCCCTGGCATTTTAGGGGCCCTAAACCGTGAGGAGTAGTCTTGAAACCAAATGTCGCTAAATGACCTGTGAAATCCTAAAGGTACTCATTGGACTTTGGGCCCCTTAGCGCACTTAGGGTGCAAAAAAGTGCCACACATGTGGTACCGCCGTACTCAGGAGAAGTAGTATAATGTGTTTTGTGGTGTATTTTTACACATACAGATGCTGGGTGGGAGAAATATCTCTGTAAATGACAATTATTTGATTTTTTTTTACACACAATTGTACATGTACAGAGAGATTTCTCCCACCCAGCATGGGTATGTATAAAAATACACCCCAAAACACATTATACTACTTCTTCTGAGTATGGCGATACCACATGTGTGACACTTTTTTGCAACCTAGGTGCGCTAAGGGGCCTAACATCCTATTCACAGGTCATTTTGAGGCATTTGGATTCTAGACTACTCATCACGGTTTAGGGCCCCTAAAATGCCAGGGCAGTATAGGAACCCCACAAGTGACCCCATTTTAGAAAGAAGACACCCAAAGGTATTCCGTTAGGAGTATGGTGAGTTCATACAAGATTTTATTTTTTGTCACAAGTTAGCGGAAAATGACACTTTGTGAAAAAAAAACAATTAAAATCAATTTCCGCTAACTTGTGACAAAAAAAAAATCTTGTATGAACTCACCATACTCCTAACGGAATACCTTGGGGTGTCTTCTTTCTAAAATGGGGTCATTTGTGGGGTTCCTATACTGCCCTGGCATTTTAGGGGCCCTAAACCATGAGTAGTCGTCTTGAAACCAAATGTCGCAAAATGACCTGTGAAATCCTAAAGGTACTCATTGGACTTTGGGCCCCTTAGCGCACTTAGGGTGTAAAAAAGTGCCACACATGTGGTACCGCCGTACTCAGGAGAAGTAGTATAATGTGTTTTGTGGTGTATTTTTACACATACAGATGCTGGGTGGGAGAAATATCTCTGTACATGGACAATTATTTGATTTTTTTTACACACAATTGTCCATGTACAGAGAGATTTCTCCCACCCAGCATGGGTATGTGTAAAAATACACCACAAAACACATTATACTACTTCTCCTGAGTACGGCGATATCACATGTGTGACACTTTTTTGCAGCCTAGATGCGCTAAGGGGCCCAACGTCCTATTCACAGGTCATTTTGAGGCATTTGTTTTCTAGACTACTCCTCACGGTTTAGGGCCCCAAAAATGCCAGGGCAGTATAGGAACCCCACAAGTGACCCCATTTTAGAAAGAAGACACCCCAAGGACAGGAGGTGATTGATGGGTGTCTCAGGGGGTGGTTAGAGGGGAAAATAGATGCAATCAATGCACTGGGGAGATGATCAGAAGGGGGTCTGAGGGGGATCTGAGGGTTTGGCTGAGTGATCAGGAGCCCACACTGGGCAAATCAGGCCTGATCTGATAAGTAGGTGTGCTAAGGGGTGACAGGTGGTGACAGGAGGTGATTGATGGGTGTCTCAAGGTGTGATTAGAGGGGGGAAATAGATGCAAGCAATGCACTGGCGAGGTGATCCGGGCTGGGGTCTGAGGGTGTGGGCGGGTGATTGGGTGCCCTAGGGGCAGATTAGGGTCTAATCTGATGGGTAACAGTGACAGGTGGTGATAGGGGGTGATTGATGGGTAATTAGTGGGTGTTTAGGGTAGAGAACAGATGTAAACACTGCACTTGGTAGGTGATCTGACGTCGGATCTGCGGGCGATCTCATGGTGTGGGTGGGTGATCAGATTGCCCGCAAGGGGCAGGTTAGGGGCAGATTGATGGGTGGCAGTGACAGGGGGTGATTGATGGGTGGCAGTGACAGGGGGTGATTGATGGGTGATTGACAGTGGGTTATTACAGGGAAGAACAGTTGTAAATATTGCACTGGCAAATTGATAAGGGGGGGGGGGTCTGAGGGCAATCTGAGCGTGTAGGCGGGTGATTGGGTGCCCGCAAGGGGCAGATTAGGGTCTGATCTGATGGGTAACAGTGACAGGTGGTGATAGGGGGTGATTGATGGGTAATTAGTGGGTGTTTAGGGTAGAGAACAGATGTAAACACTGCACTTGAGAGGTGATTTGACGTCGGATCTGCGGGCGATCTATTGGGGTGGGTGGGTGATCAGATTGCCCGCAAGTAGCAGGTTAGGGGCTGATTGATGGGTGGCAGTGACAGGGGGTGATTGATGGGTGATTGACAGGTGATTGACAGGTGATCAGTGGGTTATTACAGGGGGATAGAGGCATACAGTACACAGGGGGGGGGGGGGGTGTGGGGAGAATCTGAGGGGTGGGGGTGATCAGGAGGGAGCAGGGGGCAGTTTAGGGTTAAAAAAAAAAAAATATGTTGACAGATAGTGACAGGGAGTGATTGATGGGTGATTAGGGGGGTGATTGGGTGTAAACATGGGTCTGGGAGGTGGGCGGGGGGGGTCTGAGGGGTGCTGTGGGCGATCAGGGGGCAGGGGGGGGGAAATCAGTGTGCTTGGGTGCAGACTAGGGTGGCTGTAGCCTGTCCTGGTGGTCCCTCGGACACTGGGACCACCAGGGCAGGAGGCAGCCTGTATAATAGGCTTTGTATACATTACAAAGCCTATTATACACTTTCCGTGTGGTGATCGGGGTGCCAGTAACCCGCCGGCGCTTCCGAACGGCCAGTGGGTGACAGCGCGGGGGGGGGGGGGGGCGGAGCCAGTCGCCGGCGGCTGATCGCGTCACGAATGACGCGATCGCCGCATAACCACGCCCGCCGCCGCCACCGCCGATGGGCGTATTGCGGTCGTTTGGGCCCAGCCCTTGCCGCCGCCCATCGGCCTAAGGCGGTCGGCAAGTGGTTAAAGAGGAACTCCAGTGAAAATAATGTAATAAAAAAAGTGCTTCATTTTTACAATAATTATGTATAAATGATTTTGTCAGTGTTTGCCCATTGTAAAATATTTTAAATCTCTGATTTATATTCTGACATTTATCACATGGTGAAATTTTTACTGTTGGCAAGTTATGTAGCTGCTGCTTGCTGTTTTGGCAGTTGGAAACAGCTGTAAACAGCTATTTCCCACAATGCAACAGGGTTCACAGACAGGAAACTGCCAAGAGTACGTACTCAGAATTTCTTTGTGGGAGGGGTTTTACCACAATATCAGCCATACAGCGCCCCCTGATGGTCTGTTTGTGAAAAGGAATAGATTTCTCATGTAAAAGGATTTCAGCTACTGATTGGGATAAAGTTCAATTCTTGGTCAGAGTTCCTCTTTAAGCCTGCGGGATCCAGTGCTGGGATTCAGCGCTGACTCCCCCGAAAGTTCCGCCGAAAAGCACTGCGCAGGCTCGGCAATATTTACCTTCCCCGCCTTCAGTGCAGTAGCGGTCTTCTGATTGGTTCAGGCAGAAGTTGTTGAGTCTGATCGGGCCCACTCTAATGTGCAGGCACGAGTCACCTGCGTCTGGGCAGTAGAGCAGGCCCGGTCAGGCTTGGCTAACCCTAACCAACTCCACCCCCAACCCTAACAAACCCTCTAACGATACCTAACCCTAGCCAGATGCCTAACTCTATTGACCCCTCTGCTAATGCCTAACCCTAACCAGCCCTCTACCAATGCCTAAGCCTACCTACCCCTCTGCCCCTGCGAACGCTAATGATCCCCCCCTTCCGATCCCTACCACCCCTTCCCCCCCACCGATGCCTACTGCTAACTGACCCCTCCTCCGATGCCTAACCTTAACCTTAAGCCCCCACTCAATGATTCCTAACTTTAACCACCCACTCCCGCGGCAAACCCGACTAAAAATGCGTTGCAGGGAAAAAAAACGAAAAATATTGGGCGCCGTGGAAGTTGGCTCAGCACTGTAGATGTCCATACAGATTCAAGCTATAAGGGGAAATTTAGGCGCCCTTTAGGCGCCATATAAAATAGGACCGCCCACTATTCAAACTGCAGCTACCAACATTTGTATATTTATCCTTGTATGTTGTATCATGTATATTATAGCACACTGGGGGCCCCGGCCAGCACCCAAATTTACCCCAACAGCCGGAATTTGAACAGGCGCCTACAGCTGTACCCAAATTCCGTGGCACCTCCTGCCTCCAAATTTTCTGCTTCCAAGTACGGTAACTATGCCACAGACAGGCAAAAAAAAAAAGGAAGGAAGTCAGTAATGGCTCCCTTCATATTTCCCTTATGTCACACTCCCTGTAACCTCTCAGGATTTACTGTTATGCTTTAACAAGCAGATGCCTTGCTGCTGCTGCGGCTGGTGAGTAAGTTACACTATGACTGTGCCTAGCTCTGTGCAGCTCACCTGGGGATTCCTGGACCCTGCTCACCAGCAGGCTTTTAGTTCAGGGAACGCCTCTGTTTGCACAATTTCTCCCTGTCTCCAGTTTTATTTGCATGAATGCTGAACTACAAATTTGACACCAGCTTTGTTGAAGTGCAGGACAATCCCTCTGCGCTCTCTGCGAACAGGCAGGACCGTCGGCTGGTGCTCCTGGGCAGACACAGGTGCTGCTGGGCTTACACACAAAAGAGGCCATTGAGATCTCGGAGTGTCCATCCCCGGAGTCCGGAGAGAGAGGGAGCTGGTGGCGGTGGTGGATCTCAGCAGGGGATGTAGAACCTGCTAAGGGACGCACAGTATTAAAGGTAGGAGTTTAGAATGACTTCTTGCTCTCTATTGTGAAGTCGTGCAGTATAAAGGATTTGTTTTGCTGTTTATAACCTGAGTACCTGTGTTCTGTGTTCTGAACTTTATGACCTTTTTGTTTAAAGTGTACCTGTAGGGAAAAAAGTGCCCCTATGAGATATTAACCATGGGAGGGGTAAGCCTCTGGATCCTAGAGAAGCTTCCCCATTCTCCTCCAGCCTGTTCCAATGCTGGGACCTCAAAAAGCTTGTTGGTGGCTCACGCATGCATGCAAGCATCAACCCGCTCCAGCTCTGGCGAAACCTGGTCGGGTCGGTGCTACTGCGCACCAACGTCTGCGCCTGCTGACCCAACCAGGCTCGGCGGCAGAGCGGGTTCACTCTACTGCACAGCCACAGTGCAGCCACACTCGGGGGTCTCATCGCTCAATCGGCCTGACAGAAGAGAGGAAGCCTTTCCAGGATTCAGAAGTTCCCCCCTCCCGCGATAAGTATCCACTATAGGCTGCAGCAAATCTGTCAGTTTGCTTTAAAGTTGGCTTGTCAAGAGCCTTCACACTACAGCCCGTTTCTTGCGTTTTGACGCAAAGTCGAAACTTTGCGTTAACCAAGGTAAAATGAAAGTCAATAGACTTTCATTTTAGCTTTCACACCCAACGCTGCCTTTCAGTACGTTGCGGTTCAACGCACCGGGAGCTTTTAATCATCGGGAGATGGCGTTTTCCCGTCTGGTGAATTAATAGCTACTGCTGCTGATTGCGTCGCACCGCAACATCCCGACGACACGCCGCAGGCTAATCAACGCATGCAGGAGAACAGCTCCTGTGAAAGAGCCCTGAGACACCTGTGGCGGCTGCCATTACAGACCTCCCTCTGAAAGATGCGAGTTTTCTGCACGTGGTGCTGATCTTTGGCTGGCTGGACACATGTTTTGTAGACTTTTGCTGTCCAACTTGGCTGCAGTTTTGTAATAATCACTGTACAGATATGCTGCTCAAGTTCTGGTCGACCCGTATGTTCTGGTCTATGGAGAGAGGAGGGGAAGGCAGGTTCACAAAAGCCGCAATGGCAATAGGCGTCAGACAACTAGGCAAATTGTTAGACGGGACGTCAGCAACCTCAGGGGGACCTCTGTGCTTCTTTTACACTTATGGTCGGTGAGATACAAATAGATCCAAGTTGATCTAATGTTTATGTTAATTTCATCCAAATGTATGGAGCTTGAAAATGTACCATTCAACTGAGCCCACTGCCATCAAAATTTTTATGGGCCTCCTAATGTTCTCCCCTAAACTGCCCGCCGACCCACACCTCAGCCAGCCTGGCTCTTCTACTGACCACATATGCTACTGCTCCGTTGTTATTGTCTGATGAAGCGGGATCAAACCTGCAAAACGCGTTGCATATTTGGAGTTCATAAATAAAATATATTGACTGTCTTTACTACAGTCGTTGTGTGTGTCTACTTGGAGGAGGTAAGTCCACCACTACCTCCTCTATTTACCAAGAATTTGGTTTTTAAGCTCATTTAGCTTCCTTTTATCCTTTTGGCGCCTCTGTTCTCCTGCTTAATATTGAGTCCACCCTGGGTGGAGGGTTGAACCCCCTTTTCTCATCTACAGAGAGCGACTTCTTATTCCTGAGTGGGGTCAGGAAAATCTCCCCACCTGCCTTTACAGTGGTTGCCTAATGGTAACCCTGGTTTGTGAGTATTAATATTTACTCTATCTAGTAACCATTTACCAGTACATATTACACTATTGGGGCTCTTGGTGTTCCTTGTTTTTAGCCCTGTGGAAACCATCTGCTGGGAGTAATAATAAGTGTACCCACTATGACCTCTCCCTCCCCACAACAGCGCAGTCAGCGCAAGAGCCATTTCTGGACACATTGGTGCTCCAGGCAGGGTACCATTCACTTCCCCTAATCTTGTGAATAGGAAGATCGAGGGTAGTAACTACAAATCATGGGGCCCCCCAGCAAAACTTTGTTGGGGTCCCTTAATGTTCACGGCCCTTCCCTTGCCTCTTCTTAATAACCCTCACAGCCCTTTCCTTGCCTCTTCTTAATAACCCTCACGGCCCTTCCCTTGCCTCTTCTTAATAACCCTCACAGCCCTTCCCTTGCCTCCCCATGGTGACCCTCACGGCCCTTCCCTTGCCTCTTCTTTATGACCCTCACGGCCCTTCCCTTGCCTCCCCATGGTGACCCTCACGGCCCTTCCCTTGCCTCTTCTTTATGACCCTCACTGCCCTTCCCTTGCCTCCCCATGGTGACCCTCACGGCCCTTCCCTTGCCTCTTCTTCGTGACCCTCACAGCCTGGGGCCCATCTTACAAGGCTCATAAAACAAGTGTGGCCATCAGAATCTTCACACCCATAACATGTGCAGCCACAAAACACCTGATCTGGAGTATCAGAGAAAGTAAAGGTTAGTAGTTGGGGCCTCCATACCTCTGGATACTCCCTGCAGTTGCAGGAGCTGCTTCCCCCTAGTTATGCCCCTGGGAAGATCACAGTCTACATTACGGTAATTCGTTTTGGAAGTACCTATAGCAGTGATGGCTAACCTTGGCACTCCAGCTGTGGTGGAACTACAAGTCCCATGAGGCATTGCAGTACTCGGACAGCTCTAAGCATAACTCTGGGAGGCAGAGGCATGATGGGAATTGTAGTTTTGTCACCGCTGGAGTGCCAAGGTTAGCCATCACTGACCTATAGCAAATGAATAGGTTGTATGCAGAAATAAAGATGTTTCTCAATATAATTTTTTAACGGATGGATACACAAGGCCGGGAACACCTCACTGGCCCAAACTCACCGAAGCCACGTAACGAACCCTTCCTTGTGGTGTGGGGTTTGTAGCCACTTTATGAAGACTTTGTACTGCATATCTACAGCCTGAGCCTGTATAGGTCCCATAGATAGCTCTGTGGTGCTCCCTCCTACAGATGTCACCCTGATCACCTGTCTGGGTTGCCTATGCCTAAAACCGCCCATGCTTCCCTACCGTGACAAGTTTGGCCACAGCAACACCTGCTCTGGAAGGTGGTGGGGAAGGTGAGGGGTGTTGGAGGAAAGGGGGGGGGGGTATTGGAGAAAGGTAAAACATTTACATTTAGCTGCTTTTTTAAAGCTCTGTCCTCCAGTACCTGTTGTTTTGCCCTTGAAGGGCTTTCTCTAGAGTTCAGGAGTAACATAAGGTCCACCTGTTGTAATAGCCTGCTGGTTGCATGTAGCTCTATAGCACAGTCTTATCTGCATTTGGCATAGAACTCTATTTGTTGACACACCACACAGGACTCCAGCTTCCAGCTTTGGTAGCTCTGGCTTTGAAAGGTTGCAGCTTGCGGTTGTTCGTTTTTCTTCTTTTTTTTTTATCAAGGTGACCTCACATAAATAGTATTTCCCCCAGAAGATAATTTTACTACAGGCCAATCCCAATCCGTTGAAATTTGGTTGTTGATGGACCTGTATAGACATGAGATTGTTGCCTAATACGGCCTCAAATTGCTACGTCTAGAGATTAATATCTTACGTCAGAAAATTCGTCTTTGCTCCCATGCCGGTTGCTTCTTTCCATCCTCCCAGGCCACCTCGATCCTCTGCTAGGTGGCCCGGTAAATCCGCCAGTTGGCTCCAGTCGACGCATGCGCAGTCTAGCCAAGTGCGCTCCTCCAGCCGGGAGCGTTCCGCGCCTGTGCCGTAGCACTGTGCAGATTGCCATGGGAGCATGACGGAGGCACGGATGCATGGCTAAGAGCAACTGTATGTACCGGTCCATCCAGCAGGGGATTGTAGCGGCCCGGGGAGACCACGAGGGAGCGATTAGCTTGAAGGGGGCTGGAGAAGCCGCAGGTATGTATACATTTTTTTTCTTCCCCCATCCCAGGTTTCTTTTAAAAGAGCCATTTAAATTTAGGGCCGGTTCACACTTGTTTTAACCACTTGAGGACCCACCCTTTACCCCCCCTTAAGCACCAGCGCTGTTTGTTGTGATCTGTGCTGGGTGGGCTCTGCAGCCCCCAGCACAGATCAGGGTGCACGCAGAGCGATCGGATCGCCCCCCTTTTTTCCCCCCTATGGGGATGATGTGCAGGGGGGGTCTGATAGCTCCTGCTGGTGGCATGTTGCGGGGGGGGGGGCACCTCAAAGCCCCCCTCCGCGGCGACATTCCCTCCCTCTCCTACTTGTCCCCCCAGTGATCCGGGCTGCACAGGACGCTATCCGTCCTGTGCAGCCAGTGACAGGATGTCCTCTGTCACATGGCGGCGATCCCCGGCCGCTGATTGGCCGGGGATCGCCACTCTGCCTTACGGCGCTGCTGCGCAGCAGCGCCGTACAATGTAAACAAAGCGGATTATTTCCGCTTGTGTTTACATTTAGCCTGCGAGCCGCCATCGGCGGCCCGCAGGCTATTCACGGAGCCCCCCGCCGTGCATTGACAGGAAGCAGCCGCTTGCGCGAGCAGCTGCTTCCTGATTAATCAGCCTGCAGCTGGCGACGCAGTACTGCGTCGCTGGTCATGCAGCTGCCACTTTGCCGACGCACGGTATAAGCGTGCGGTCGGCAAGTGGTTAAAAACGCATCCGTAGCTCGTAAGTTTGGGCCCGGACCAAAACCGGACCTGCGGACACCAATGTTTAAAATAGCGGCCGTCTTCACACACTTTAAAATCTATTTTGAAAACCTGAACGGAGACTCCGGATTTGTCAGGACTTCACGGACCCTGTATACACGGAGGGGTAGTGACAGTGGTGTAGCTAAGGAGCTATGGGGCCTGATGCAAGTTTTGCAATGGGGCCCCCCAAGCACTCTATACATAACAATTGATACGGCACACCAAAACCTGCCAATGGCAACTACAGTGTCCGAGGTGCAAGAAGGGGATGGGGAGCAGTTTGTTAATGATTACCACTGTTAAACGTATCTATAGAAGTGATTATTATGAGCACAGGACCAATAGAAGGCTAATACTGTAATTGAGGGAGGGTACTTCGGGGCCCCTCTGGCCCAAGGGCCCTGATGCGGTCGCTACCTCTGCACCCCCTATTGCTACGCCCCTGGGTAGTGAAAGGCAATACAAAAACGGATCTCCCTCTTCACAGGCTATTTTTGTACACAAAAACAAAGGGAGATCCGGATTGCCTACTCCCCTCCTCTACCCCTCAATGCCAGCCCCATAGGTGTTCCCAGGTAGGGAGAGGGGCAGTGGGCACAGCGGCGGGGAGGGGGGTCACCCCCCTCCCTCACCTGGGTCCCCCGTCCCCGCTCCCCCTCTAGCTATTTGGGCTATTTGTAAAGTAATGTAGCGAGCGGGGAAGCAATTACCTTACCTGTGCAACGCTGCCGCATTACAATTATTTTTTGGATGAAAATCTGCCCCACTCTGATTATTTTCGTAGGAGGGAGGGTGGTGCCGCCTTGAGTGAACAGGTTTTCTCGCTTGAAGTGACAAAATGGCTAGAGGCGCCCCTGGTGCAATACATATTTTATATAAGAAGAGCAAGTATTTATCTACTATACACTATATGTGTGTTTTTTTGTGAGATAGTATTGCTGACAGCTCCTCTTTAAAGGGAAGATATTTAATAGCACAAACCCGATCTTCGGCTTCAAGCATTTGTGGGAACTACATTAGCAGACTGCAACAGAAATGTCAAACGATTGTTAACCAACAGGATTGTCAACCTTTTAGCAGCCAATATATTTAGAGGCTTGCTTGTGCTCCAGACCAATTTATTTTAGCACATTTTTTTATTTCTTATTTGTTACGTTTCCCTGCTTCTAATCAGTACTGCTGTAATGTGTATTTATGGCCACTTGTCACTAGGGGGCAGTGTGAGACAATAACAGAGGACTTCTGCTTTCAGTTTCTATATTTTCTGCTAGTGGAGAGAAAGCAAAGCATTCCAAGAATTTACAGCACAAAGTTCTGTCGACTGAGGTCAAAAGCAGGGCACAATGCAAAATGTAAAGGGAAGTGCTGTAGCTGGCGATAAAGGATTATCTGCCAAAGTGATCCATCATGTTGGTCGTTCAAAATGCCTGTGCACCATCCTGGATTGTTTATTTATAGTTCCCTTAAACAGACACTGAAGCAAAAATATATATGATATAATGGATTGGTTGTGCAGTACGGATAATTACTAGAAGATTAGTAGCAAAGAAAATATTCTCATATTTTTATTTTCAGTTATTTAGTTTTTTTTTTATAACATTACATCATTCTCTAATATTTGCAGTTTACACACTATTCAGCATTCTAAATGATTTTACAGAGCAGGCCAGTGGACTTTTGAATTGTTCTCTGCAGGAAAAAAAAAACAATACAGTGCCAGACACTTGAGATAATGAGCTTCAGAAGACAGAGCTCTCTGTGACTTTGAAAGTGGTGGAGCTCAGTAGCTTTTTTGCATAGATAACAACAGGAGTTTCTTAACTCTTCCTGTACTGGAAACAATATTAGACTTATGTCTCTGCTCCTAATGTTTTATTTCTTAGCCGTACTACACATACAAATCATTGTATCATATTTTTTTTTCCGCTTCAGCGTCTCTTTAAGCTGCCTTTTGTGCTTTGGATTTTCAAACCACATCTGATAGATGAGTAGTTCATCGTTCATTTTTTACGATTTTGTTCTGCTCTTGTGTACGTGGCTTTTGGCACAAGACCTTTGCTTTATAACTGGATGTACGGGCAGCAGTCGGCTTTTATCTGTGGCGACGTCATTATCCGCAATACAAATATCTTTTCCATCGGATTCTTTTCATACAGGAAGATGAATTCCTCCCAGGACAAAAGACAGATATCAGCTATTTCTGTTTGGATATGGTATGCGGCAGCTTGTTGGCGGATCGCGGCCGTAGCTCTGCCGTATCCAAGGCGAGGGGACAGCACTCGTTGCTCTGCAAACACCACGCACGTCTAAAGTGGATTAATACATTAGGATTTAACTGGGGCCCTCATGTCGCAACATGTAAACTTTAACTGCATATTTGATGGACGTCAGCAAGATAAACACTAAGGCCGCGACAGCCTGACGCTTCGGACTTTGTGTAACATTCTCTGAATAGTGTCTCTTCTTCTCTGAATTAAAGGCCAACTGAACTGAGGGATATTTAACCCAGGATTGAACTTCATCCCAATCGGTAGCAGATACCCCCTTTCCCACGAGAAATGTATACCTTTTCTCAAATAAATCATCAGGGTGCTCTGTATGGCTGATATTGTGGGGAAACCCCTCCCACAGTATGATGTCAGGACCGAGGTCCTGACAGTTTGCTGTCTGGGAACCTTGTTGCATTGTGGGAAATAACAGATTTGTCCAACGTTTACAGCCTTTTCCAAATGCCAAGCAAGCACAGAACTCTCAGTATATGAACATTCTGTACAGATCATCTGGCAGAACTAGACAAGACAAATAACGTTTACTTTGTGCTTTTCTCCTGGTGAACTCAAAGCACCAGGGCTGCAGCCAGTAGGACGCGCTCTAGAGGCAGTAGCAGTGTTAGGGAGTCTTGCCTAAGGTCTCCTACTGAATAGGTGTTAGCTTACTGAACCGGAAGATCCGAGATCCAATCCCTCGTTTCTTGTGTCAGAGGCGGAGCCCTTAACCAGTACACCATCCAGACACTACAGAACTAAAGATGTCACCACTAGTCATCCATTTCAGAATGTAAATCAGGGAGAGGAAAGATTGTACATTGGGCTAACACTGACTAAATCATTTATACATGAATATTGTGAAAAATAATAAGCAATTTTATTTATTATGTTATTTTCACTACAGTTCCAATGCACATTGATTGGCTGTCCTGCTGATCCTCTGCCTCTTAAGCTACGTACACACATGCGACAACGATCGTTCGTTGTGAACGACGAACAAACTTTTAATTGACCAAAGAATGACCTAAGTAAAGTTCGTGTTTAAAAGTGTGTAACGCTCTGATCGTCAGAACGAACGTTACATCACGTAAGGCAACAATTGCGCTTGCGCACAAAAATGAAAAGTTCCATGGAGAAATAGCGAAATGCGCATGTCAAGCCTAGAACGAACGACCGTTTCCAACGATGTACTACTTTTACAAACGATCGTCGTTGGAAAAAATCCGCCAAGCTAGATCGTTCGTTTTTAACGATCTAGCTCGTCCGTCGTTAGACTTAATGGTCATTGGCTGCTTTTTTTTAAACGATCGTAGTTTGAAACGATCAGGGAACAATCGTTTCAAACAACTATAGTCGCATGTGTGTACGCACCTTAATACTTTTACCCATAGACTCTGAACAAGCATGCCGATCAGATGTTAGATTGAAGTCTGACTGGATTAGCTGCATGCTTATTTCAGGTGTGTGATTCAGACACTACTGATGCTAGAATGGTCAACAGGATGCCAAGCAACTGGTATTGTTTAACAGGAAATAAATCTAGCAGTCTCCATATCCCTCTCACTTCTGGTGTCCTTTAAATCAGAGCAAATTTTTTGGAGTCCTCTTTTGTCATTTTGGAAGCCATGATCAATGTCACACCAACCGAGCCCCTGAATAATGGCAAGCTGACACCTCACTAAAGGTGCCCATACACTAATCGATTTTCCTTGCCACTATAATCGAATCTGCTGGAGATCAATGCCCTAACATGTCTGATGATTGTAATTTTGATCCATTTCCGGATGAAAGACAGGGCCGGATTTAGGCTTAGGCCACCACAGGAGGAAGGGCACCAAAGCAGCTGACTAAACTGGCGCAGCATTTGCAAGCCATCAGGTGAGCACCTAATCTCCCTGCTACCAGCCACCTGTGCAGCGGCCACCTTGCTCTCTGTGCTTGTTGGCGTTGTGCATCTATGGACTTGGGCAGCATTGGAAGTGGAGGGGAAGAGGAAGCTTCTGCACTGGAGACAAGCAGAGAAGTGAGTGACACTAATGGCTGCTGCGGTGTGGAGGTGAGCTGTACTGAAAGGGGAGTGGGAAAGGGAGGGATTAAGGAAGTCATCTGGCTACCTATACTGGGAGGGGGTGGGGTCATCAGGCTACCTATACTAGAGGGAAGGGGGAGGGGTCATCTCGCTACCTATACCGAAGGGAGGCGGCTGGTGACATTGGCCTTGGGCGGTAAAGAGAACAAATCTGGCCCTGATGAAAGATCTCTCTGGAAAGGGGGCTGGGGATCAGGGGTAGTTAATTGCATATGGCCCCAAAGACGGCTGATAGACCCCCATGTCTGCCCCCAAATAAGACCTGGGGCTCACTAGAGTGATTCGACCCCCAGTATTAGGTAGGCAGAGAGGGTCCCCCAGTATAAGCAGCCACAGAGAGCCTTCCCATAGAGGTATACAGAGAGCCCCCCATCTATAGGTAGCCAAAGAGCCCCCCCAGAATTGGTAGCTAGAGAGCCCCCACAGTATACTGTATGAAGTGAGTAAGAGTGGAAGTAACTCACCTCTCCAGGATCCACGCACGGCACATCTTCCTCTTCCTTCTAGGCATTCCATCTCATTGGCAACAGCCCTGCCTGAGATGGTTACAATTTCAAGGCATGAACATTTTGCTAGCGTGTGAGCATGGTTTGGTTTAGTAGTGGCTCTGTCTTTGACATGGGTGACCAGGGTTCGAATCCAGGCTAGGGTCAGTACCTCTTCAGTAAGAAGTCCTTGGGCAAGACTTCCTAATCCTAACACTGCAGTGTGGCCTTTTGAGCACGCCCTTAGTGGCTGCAGCTCTTCAGCATTTAGAGTCCAACAGGAATCGAAAGTGCTAAGAAAAAGCGCTATACAAATATTAGGATTGCATGATTTTCAACCTATTGCTGCACACTCTGCATGCTCCCATGCCCCTCCTTTTCTGTCATGCCTTCTGTCATGCTGCCCCTATGCTTTGAAACTCCCTGCCACACCCAATCAGGACATCTCCATCCCTGGAAACATTTACCGTAAGCATACCTCCCAACGTTTTGAGATGAGAAAGAGGGACACTTAAGCCACACCCCTGCCACACCCCTGATCACGCCCTTTCACACACCTTAGTCACACATTATTTATTTATTTATTTATTTATTGTATTTATAAAGCGCCAACATATTACGCAGCGCTGGACAATAAATAGGGACAATAAATAGGGATATCATAAAGATTTCATAAGAAAAATATGTTGTTTTATAATTCAAACCACACTGGTCCTTTCTATCCTGGTTCATTTTCCTTCACATTAACATTTTAAAATGAGTAATATATCAATTTAAAGGATGGGAATAAAGTTTAGAGTCAATCAAATACATTTTTTTAGTAGAGAAATATATATATTTACATAGAAAGAGGGACAAAGTCCTGAAAGAGGGACAAATGAGGAGGAAAGAGGGACAGGGCTCCCAAAGAGGGACTGTCCCTCCAAAAAAGGGACAGTTGCGAGCTATGCGTAAGTCCAAACTAAAAAGCCTGTGTTTAGTCTGGCGTTTACAAACACCTGACTATTCCCTCTGTAACAAACACAGTCCAGCCTGCTTTGAGTCCTATGGAAGAAAAGCACTTTACATATGTTATTGAGCATTGTATAACTGTACCCACACTGTACTGTCACCAAAAACATTTCCAAAGGATCTGTATGGTTGAAGAAAATCTAGAATGTCTATGAGGATTCACAATCATCTGAGAAACGTCAAAACTGGACAGTGTGGGTAACCCGGCATTCACCCTGACCCCTGGGCTTACCTATTGGCAATGTCACTCTACATCCATATTACAGGCCACAGCGTGATAGATATGAATTGCACCCATGTTTGTTAATCTTTGACAAAGCTCAGGATTCCTGTCTGTGTCCTTGGCACCGAGCGAAAGCGCTGGCAGCAAAAGTAAATATGCTTTGCTGTCCCTTTGTGTTTACTTTACTGTTTGCTTCCTTATTTCTTCCTTCTGTTCAAACTTGTTGGCTTTCAAGGACATAAAAGGTGACGTCAAAGCTTATAATTGTCTCTTTTTGTGGGCCTGTTGTATGGTTTTATTCTTAGCCTCACTTCCTTGCTCTATCAGTGTAGTATTAGGTAGGTGACATTCAGTATACTAGGAGATGACTGTTTGTACTGTGGTATCATTGTCGCTTTGGTTATTAGTGTTGGCTTTATCTTATGTAGCTCCTTTTAAAATACACACTTGTGGCCTCCTTAAAGGTCAACAGTAGGTAAATACATTATTTCAGCCTTGATATATGATATGCATGAGCATAGATGATGAAGAGAGGCACAAGGGGAACAGAAGGAGGCACAAGTGGGACAGAGGGATGCACAGGGGGGCAGAGGTAGCACAAGGTGACAGAAGGAGGCACAGGGGGACAAAAGGAGGGACAGGGGGACAGAGAGAGGCACAAAGGTGGACAGAAGGAGGCACAGTGGGACAGAGGGATGCACAGGGGGGCAGAGGTAGCACAAGGTGACAGAAGGAGGCACAGGGGGACAGAGGGAGGGACAGGGGGACAGAGGGAGGGACAAAGGTGGACAGAAGGAGGCACAGTGGGACAGAGGGATGTACGGGGGGGGGAGAGGTAGCACAAGGTGACAGAAGGAGGCACAGGGGGACAGAGGGATGCACAGGGGGGGGGGGGCAGAGGTAGCACAAGGTGACAGAAGGAGGCACAGGGGGACAGAGGGAGGCACAAAGGTGGACAGAAGGAGGCACAGTGGGACAGAGGGATGTACGGGGGGGCAGAGGTAGCACAAGGTGACAGAAGGAGGCACAGGGGGACAAAAGGAGGGACAGGGGGACAGAGGGAGGCACAGTGGGACAGAGGGATGTACGGGGGGGCAGAGATGGCAAAAGGGGATGGGAGGCACAGGAGGACAGAAGGAGGCACAGGGGGATAAAGGAGATATAAAGGGGGACAGAAGGGGACACAAGGGCAGTGGATTTCTTCAGCAACTATGTGTGGATTAACCATTTGGGAACCGACTGCCTAACCCCCCTCAAGGACCAGGCGATTTTGCATGGGGGGCACGTTTGGGGGGGTCAGGCAGCCGGACCCCCACTTTTGGTAGCTGGGCATGATGTCCCCCCTGTAGCCAGCAGCATTTACTCACCTCCCAGGTGAGCCGCTGTGGACCCCTCCGCTCTGGCCGGCATCCCTGCTCGTACTGATGTTATTTTCCAGGTCGCGGCTCGATGACATCATCAAGCCGGGACCCGGCACTTATGTCAGAGCAAGCGGGGATGCTGGCCAGAGCGGAGGGGAGCGCAGATCGCCGGGGGAACGGCAGGAAGGTGAGCGGATCCTCTACTGCCTCCCCCCTACCGCCACACCAGTAACAGGGATCGCGGGACCAAGAGCCATACGCAGTCAGTGAGAGGAGACGTCAGCCTAGAGCAGCCAAAAGTGCGGCGTAGGATTTACTTGTGTCAGTCCGCAAAAGGTTAATTAATTTTCATTGTACGCTGTGCAAGAGTTCGGGTCCACTTTAAGGGAAGCTATTCAGAGGATGATGAATTCTGCATCCCATGACTCTGGTTTTATAGATAGCGTATTTCTCACAATGAAGGATAATTACTCTCCACTCCCATCCTCTGCACACTGACAAGGCGCTTGTACGCACACAAGGTGCATCATCGTCTCTCAGAAGAAAAGACCATTAACAGCCTTGTAAAGGTCGGCCAAGAGCGCGAAGCTGAGACTGGCTGCTAAATTGGTTAGTGTTTGTGCTGTGAAATCTCAGGTCCTGGGAAATGGCTCTGTGTCTTCTCGGTTTCTCCTGCGCTGTCATTGTGAGCCGCTATATAGGAGTCACCTGTGAATGGGCCATTGTTAGCGGACTGTCATTATAATCCGCTGTACTGTGCCTGGATCCCGGGGCTCTGCGCCACTGGAGATAACCCAACCGCCTGCAGATCACACAGGCTTCTCATAGGCCGCTGCCAACATTCCTCACTGGAAACCAGAGATAATAGAATCCTACCTCTTGATATGCATAAAGGTTCATTGTACTTATAAACTGGCCACAGCTACCTTAAATCGCACTTAAAGTGGGATTGTCAGTCACAAAATCAAATTCCATTTACCCACTGCTCTGTGTTTATTATGTAGTCTACAAACTGACCTTGCATTGCAAGCATTTCTATATAATCATAAATGTTTCTGCTGTAATGAATCTTATCTCAGTCAGCCTGGCTCTATTCTGGTAAATTGCTGGGGAGAGGGAAGCTTGTTATCTCCCCTCCCACATTCCTGCCCCTCACTGATTGGCTGAGGGCAGTTCAGTGTGACATGAGGCTTAGAAGGGAAATGCATCTCACCCCACTGCAGGAGCTGCTGAAATACTATCTCCGTGGGCTCACGTGTGTTTACAAAGCAAGCTAGATATGACAGTGCAGTTTCTAAGAGAAAAAAAGAGAAAAGGAGGAAATGACATCAGGATTGGCTTCAGTGGGAGGCAGTAATGATGGAAAATGTCTGGAGTAGTTTTCTCTTTATTTGTTGTATAAACTTCACTGAGATCCAAACATTGAAGGCACAATACTTATGTTATATAAGTAGAACAAGTACCTATTTATCTACTTATATATGTGTTTTTCCCTGTGATAGTATGGCTGTCCCTGCTTTAACCACTTCACCCCAAGGCGGTTTTTACCCTAATGGACAAGAGCAATTTTCACCTTAAAGGCCTAGTGCACACCAAAAACCACTAGCAGATCCGCAAAATGCTAGCAGATTTTGAAATGCTTTTTCTTCTTTTTCTGTAGCGTTTCAGCTAGCATTTTGCGGTTTTGGGAAGCGTTTTTGGTGTAGTAAATTTCATGTATGGTTACAGTAAAGCTGTTACTGAACAGCTACTGTAACAAAAAACGCCTGGCAAACCGCTCTGAAGTGCCGTTTTTCAGAGCGGTTTGCGTTTTTCCTATACCTAACATTGAGGCAGAAACGCATCCGCAATCCAAAATCTGCAGCAGCCCGGGAGTATGCGTTTCTGCAAAACGCCTCCCGCTCTGGTGTGCACCAGCCCATTGAAATACATTACCCTAGCGGATCCGCACCCGCAAGCAGATCGCAAACCGCAGCAGAACCGCTCTGGTGTGCACTAGGCCTCAGTGCTCATCCCTTTCATTTGCCAGTAGCTTAATCACTACTAATCACAATGAAATGATCTATATCTTGTTTTTTTCACCACCAATGTGGCTTTTTGGGGTTGATATTTGTTTTCAGTAATTACTTTATTTTCTATGCATTTTAAAGGGAAATACAAGAAAAAAATTAAAAAATACACCATTTCTCCAATTTCATCCCCTATAGTTTTAATATAAACACTGCTACTGTACATAAAACCCACACATTTTATCTGCCCATTTGTCCTGGTTATCACAAGATTTTAATTATGTCCCTAATACAAAGTATGGTTACATAGTTACATAGTTATTTTGGTTGAAAAAAGACATACGTCCATCGAGTTCAACCAGTATAAAGTACAACACCAGCCTGCTCCCTCACATATCCCTGTTGATCCAGAGGAAGGCGAAAAAACCCTTACAAGGCATGGTCCAATTAGCCCCTAAAGGGAAAAATTCCTTCCCGACTCCAGATGGCAATCAGATAAAATCCCTGGATCAACATCATTAGGCATTACCTAGTAATTGTAGCCATGGATGTCTTTCAACGCAAGGAAAGCATCTAAGCCCCCTTTAAATGCAGGTATAGAGTTTGCCATAACGACTTCCTGTGGCAATGCATTTCACATCTTAATCACTCTTACTGTAAAGAACCCTTTCCTAAAAAAATGGTTAAATCGTTTTTCCTCCATGCGCAGATCATGTCCTCTAGTCCTTTGAGAAGGCCTAGGGACAAAAAGCTCATCCGCCAAGGTATTATATTGCCCTCTGATGTATTTATACATGTTAATTAGATCCCCTCTAAGGCGTCTTTTCTCTAGACTAACTAAACCCAGTTTATCTAACCTTTCTCGATAAGTGAGACCTTCCATCCCACGCATCAATTTTGTTGCTCGTCTCTGCACCTGCTCTAAAACTGCAATATCTTTTTTGTAATGTGGTGCCCAGAACTGAATTCCATATTCCAGATGTGGCCTTACTAGAGAGTTAAACAGGGGCAATATATCGTTTGGAAATAAAGGTGTATTTTTTGGGGGGTGGGTTTTTATTCACAATTTTCACGTGCACGGGGATGCACGTGCACGCACGGGAGCGCGAACATGCACGCGCACAGCAGCACTGTCTGACTTATAAAAACATCCTGGAGCCATTAAGAGGCTCTAGCGGGACGTTTTTATAAGTTAGCATGTCATTAAGTGGTTAAAGAGGAACTTTACCGAAAAATAGTAGTAAGTGGGGAAGGGGAAATATAGATCAATGCATTGCAAAGTGAGAAAATAACAAAATAGAAGAGAGATCAAGAAATGATTGTTATTCGCCATGTAATTCATTCATGTTGCTTGATCCACAATGAACCGGCACGTCACCATCTTTACTACTGGCAGACAAGAAAAAAAAAACTAGACGGCACCAACTGCCATTATCTATAACCACACCCCCTAGTGATGTGATAGGATAAAAGTTTTTTTTATAGTTGTAGAGGTCCACAGAAAGGAAACAGTCATGACATAGCATAACACCCTGGGACAGATTCACCCCGATACCATGCTGCGCCACGTAATTGCACTGGCATGTGTGCAGTGGGAGTGGAGCTACAGCTAGCACTTGCAACCCCCCTTCCCCAACTGGATCCCAGCTGCTGCAGCACAACTCCCTGGATCACTCACCCCCCCTCCCCCCCACGCACACTACGCAAAATAAGTGCTGGGGGGATGTTTATGTGGGTGATCTAGAGAATGGATTGGAAAAGGTTTGACTCGGGTGAGGTGGCTGAGACTCTAGCGTGTGTACAGGAGACCCCTTACAGTATGTCGCCTAAAGATCTGGGCCTCGATTCATCAAGACTTATTGAATCAATTACCGACAGCTCGATAAAATACCAAACTTGATAAGTTGATTTCAGGATTCATCAAAGTTATCTACAGCTGTTAGCGAGCATTCGGTAATCATTCGGTAATGATGCGAGAAAACGGAAGAAAGTGCAATTCATGACAATGAAAGTGGGCGTGGTTTAGCGTTACATTTAGGATTAGTTATCTCCTTCACTGCTCTGTCGTTATTCCTGTCAGATTATTGCTGACAGAGAAGATGGAGCCATTTGAAGTGGTTATGTATCAGCTGAGAGTGATTCAAAGGCACAGAAGGGCAAGAATAAGGTCTAGAACAGCCTTTCTCAACCTTTTTAACCTGGAGGAACCCTGCAAATACCTTTTGGATCTCAAGGAACCCCTGCAAACAATTTTTTGGTCTCAAGGAACCCCTGCATTTATTTTTCCGGAGGCGTGGTCTTTAAAAGTATGTGTGGCTGTTTATTTCACTGCCTCCTATTACACTGCCACTCATTATACCGTGCTCATTATTATTCTGACCCCCAATTTAGTGCTTCTTTTTACAGTACCCCCTATTATAATGTGCTCTATTATACTTACTCCACGATAGGGGAAAATGCCAAAGAACCCCTGCAGAGTACTCAAGGAACCCTGGTTGAGAAAGCCTGGTCTAGAACCATATCAATTTGCAAGATAATGGATTTATTTGCTATACCAGGACATCTGCATTTCTCTTGAATCATCTTGTAAGAGAACACAGGCAGTGCCAGGGTTAGCTAATTTGCTAGCTGCACTACATTTTTCAGAAAAGGCTCCTATCAAGCCGCAGTTGGCAAAATTGTGGGATTGTCCCAAGCCACTTCCAGAGTCCTGGTCCAGGTGTTAAGCCCTATTCGGAATGTTGCTACGTGGTGTTCAAAGGACTGCCTTTTACCCACAGTTCCACGGGAATCTTACGGCCTTGTGTTAAAGTACAGCTGTAAAATGGAAATATCGACACGTTAACGAATGGTTACCGCATTATTATCGATATTTTATCGAATTCACACCGAATGCGGAAAAACCTTGATGAATACAACTAGAAATCGATAAACTTTGAATTCGGTAATTTAACGAACTGTAAAAAGTTATCGCAAAGACAATGATGAATCGAGGCCCTGGTGTGCCGGATGTGGTCTATAAAATATCCTATAGGTTGCATTCACAGTGGGACGTTATGGTCTTATAACGCAGCTTACTGCACTGCAATGCTAATCCTATGGGCCGCTCACAGTGCGACGTTAAAGTCACGTTAAAAAAATGTTGCGTTGTGGTAACTCACTGCTTGCAGTGCGTTACCTCTTAATGCAGACACATTGCAACTTTAACGTCGCATTAAACCGCAACGTCCCCCTGTGAATACAGCCTTAGACTTATTTTTCTCTCTTTGGGCCAGTGCACACCAAAAACCGCTAGCGGATCCACAAACACTAGCGGTTTTTGAAGAGGTTTTTCAGAGCAATTCTAGGCATGTTTAGAGCGATTTTCTAAACATGCCTAGCGTTTTTTGGAGCGTTTTTGTGTAGCAGATTACATATATTGTTACAGTAAAGCTATTACTGAACAGCTTCTGTAACAAAAACGCCTGGAAAACAGCTCTGATCTAGCGCTTTTCAGAGCAGTTTTCCACTTTCCTATACGTTACATTGAGGCAGAAAAGCCTCCGAAATTCGCAAAAATGCTGCAGGACCCGCGTTTGCGTCTGTGCACCAGACATGAGGCCTTAAAAATGCTCAGAACTGCTCCTGGTGTGCACCAGCCCTGAGGCCTGAACCACCAGGACCACTTTTCTGAGTGCTTTGTGTTTGAAAGGCTCTTGCTAATGTAATGCTATGGGTGTGATCCCACTGGAGCGATGTGATTTTATAAAAATCCCCCATAGCATTGCATTAGCAAGAGCTTTTTCAAATCACTAACGCTTAGAAAATGTTGCTAGTGGGATTGAGCCCTCAAGGTAAGCATCTGATTTTGTGTACCCGAGCTTCGGCTCACGTACACTTTAAGCTGGTAAATGTGTGTAATTGAGAGAAGTTTGTTTTTCACGTGTTTTGATTTTGACCCATGTGTCATCACATACCTGAACCGATGACTAGATGATGTTCCCTCGAAAGTCTCCGATAATTCTTTTCGCATGAATTTTCATAAAAATTTTGTTACATTCGACTTTCAAGCAAAAATGCCATGGAAAACCATTTTGGAATAAGTTTATTATTATTAGTATTTATATAGCGCCAACATCTTCTGTAGCGCTGTACAGAGTATATTGCCTTGTCACTTTCCCTCAGAGGGGCTCACAATCTAATCTCTACCATAGTCATATGTCTATGTATGTATCGTATAGTGCATGTATCGTAGTCTAGGGCCAATTTAGGGGGAAGCCAAGTAACCTATCTGTATGTTTTTGGGATGTGGGAGGAAACCGGAGTGCCCGGAGGAAACTCACATAGACACGGGGAGAACATACAAACTCCTTGCGGATGTCGACCTGGCTGTGATTAAAACCGTGGGACCCAGCGCTGCAAGGCAAGAGCGCTAACCACTACGCCACCGTGCTGATTTTTTTGTGAATTAAAGTAAACGATTTTTTCATTTTTGCTGTAAAAATAACGAATTTCCACTGTAAAATTAGTCTTTGCAAATTTTCGCCTTATTAAATTTTCTCAAAATTGAAAAAATGCCATTTTCCATGCAAAAATGCGTGAGCAAAACTGATCATTAGGACTGAAGAAGTTGCCCTGTGAGAGCGACGAAACAGATCGGTCGAACGCATAAAAGTATCCAGTTAAAGAGGCCTTATTATTTTTCTTTGGGAATACCGTGACCTGAAATCATGAGAACCTCCTGAGAGAATACAGAAAAGGTAACATTCGGCCACTCTGCTCCCTGAGCTATCAGACGGTATATTTAGATCCATGCCTGGAGGTGGGGTTTAGGTTTCATACGTTCTGCAGAAACCAGATAACTGAGAATAAAGGGCTAGTGTGGAATCGTACAATAGCCGGCACACACGGGACGCGTCACTCACGGGCTCCAGCTAGGAGGCGATGTGCACAGAGCGGCACGTGACGCAAACACTGTAAACATAGTCACTATTATGAGACTAAACAGCAATAAAGGTAACCTGAATCTGCCATTGTCCTGTGCCTGATAATGGGTTGTATAATGCCGTAACACAGAGGTCTTCCTGCCTCTTGTCTGATCGCTTTGTGTTTGTTGCAGGTGCAGAGACAGAAGGGAACACGCAGCCTCCTCGCTGGGGAAGTCTTTGTAGAGGAGCCTGCAAGGATGGATGGAGCAGAAGAAAAGGCCCTGGAAGATGACAGCAATGCAGAGGTGACTGTAGGACGATAGAATGATGCTTATTTATAGCAGGCCATGCATAGTAGAGTTAGAATCAAAAGCGTAGCCACAGTGACTGCTGTAGGGCCCCGGACTAGAGAGGGCCCAGGTGGCTTTTAAAGTCATTGGGAACCGCTTTATAAAAAAAAGAAACCAGATACTTACCTAAGGAGACGGAGGCTCTGGGTCCTAACGAGCCTTCCTTCTCCTCTCCCAGTGCCTGTGGTGCTGCGCTGTCCCGGGAGCAGTATTTGAAAAAATTGGTCAAATACTGATCCTTCCGCCGGCAAAGGTGACTTCGGAAAGTCTTCAGGGAGCCTGAGCACTCCCGAAGACGGGCCACTCCATACGAGCGTCCTCTATCGCGCAATTGTGCATGCGCAGTATGGCGCTGCCTGTTTTCGGGAGGACTCGGCTCCCGAAGTCCCCCACGGCGGGGGATTTGAACGGGGGGAGCCAGCGCTGCAACGAGG
Organism: Hyperolius riggenbachi; assembly: GCF_040937935.1. Lineage (NCBI taxonomy): Eukaryota > Metazoa > Chordata > Amphibia > Anura > Hyperoliidae > Hyperolius > Hyperolius riggenbachi. The sequence continues at coordinate 44,449,917 of NC_090654.1, forward strand.
GCACCGGCAGAGGAGAGGGAAGGCTCATTACGACCTAGAGCCTTCCCTTTACTTAGGTAAGTATCTGGTTTCTTTTTTAATAAATCGGTTCCCAATGAATTTAAAGGATACCAGAGCCCAACATTCTATGATTACAAAACATGTTGTGCAGGTGGGAGGGTGTCATAGTTCACTTACTGCTCCATTTGTTTCAAGCTGCGTGGCTCCGTTCCTCCATTTCAATCCCCCGCTACGGCTCCAGACCAGAGTATCCAGTATGGAAATACTGCGCCGCGCATGCTCAGTATTTCCTTTCTTCTCCCCTGTAAATGTGCTCCTCTGTCTTTCCTAGTCCTGCAGGCATCCTGGCATGCGCGCTCCACAGCCCTCTGCAGTAGGGAAGACGGAGGAGCGCATCACAGGGGAGAAGAAAGGAAATACTGAGCATGCGCGGCGCAGTATTTCCATACTGGACACTCTCTGGTCTGGAGCCGTAGCGGGGGATTGAAATGGAGGAACGGAGCCACGCAGCTTGAAACAAAAGGAGCAGTAAGTGAACCAAAGACACCCTCCCACCTGCACAACATGTTTTTTAATCATAGAACGTTGGGCTCTGGTATCCTTTAAAGGACAACTGAAACAAGAGGGATATGGAGGCTACCATATTTATTTCCTTCTAAGTAATACTAGTTGCCTGGCTGTCCTGTTGATCCTCTGCCTCTAATACATTTAGCCATAGACCCCGAACAAGCATGCAGCAGATCAGATGTTTCTGACATTATTGTCAGATCTGACAAGATTAGCTGCATGCTTGTTTCTGGTGTTATTCAGACACTACTGCAGCCAAATAGATCAGCAGAGCTGCCAGGCAACTGGTATTGTTTAAAAGGGAATAAATATGGCAGCCTCCATATTCTTCTCACTTCAGTTGTCCTTTAATGTGTTTATGTGACTTTTTTGTGTCTATGATCTATGCCAGTGCTTCTCAACATTAGCGTAGCTTGTACACACGTATGAGTGGCTGGATAGTGCAATGGTGAAGGGCTCTGCCTCTGACACAGGAGACTTGGGTTCAATCTCCTGTTCTGTAAGCCAATACCTGTTCAGTAAGGAGACCTTGGGCAAGACTTACTAACACTGATATTGCCTATAGAGCGTGCCCTAGTGGCTGCAGCTCTGGTGCTTTGAGTCTGCCAGGAGAAAACCGCAATATAGATGTTATTTGTTTTGCCTTGTACAAATGCTTTGTATACATTCTGTTATACATTAAAAGTGTACCTGTGGGAAAGAAGTGGCCCAAATAGATACTTACCTCAGTATAGAGTTCCCCCGGTGCCCTCTTCCCTGCCGTTCCAGTGCGTGGACCCCTGAAGCTCCTTGCCAAAGGCTTGTGGAGCATGGCCGGACTGCGCAGGTGTCTCGCTTCTGTGCAGCAGCACAGAGCCAATCTGGCTCGGCATTTTCCCCTGAGACTGAGTGGCATCTCTGTGCTTCTGTGCAATTGCAAGGCGTCCTGCGTGCGCTTGCACAGTCCAGCTCATACTCGTACAAGTACGGGAGCCCGGCTGCAAGCTTTCAGAGGGTCCTGCCGAAACTGGTGATCTGGAGGGGGACCTGGGAAGCCTCTATCAAGCTCCCGGTAGGTAACTGACTTTTCTATTTTTTAAACTTACAGTGAAAATAAAATGCTGATATAAACTATTTTACCTAAAGTAGAACTTTCCTGAACTCCCACTGTCTTGTTTTGGTTTAAAAGGTTAAAAATCTGAGTTTTGACTTCCTCGGGTGAATGATAATATTTATTCAGCTCCCATACATAGACATCTTGAACTACTGAACTTTTTATGCTCCATGCTGTCATCATTGTTTTTCTCATCCTCACGGGCGATTCGCAACTTGTAATTAGTTATCAGGGAGAGTTATGCATTTCAGATTGCAAAGAGAATTTCATTTAAAGCCCTGAATTCTTGATCCTTACAGTGAAGGAAAAAAGCAAAAAGAAATGCAGGTTAGATTTATATAGAACTTTATGTACGACTGGGACTGTACATGCATGTGTTTATTTCATCATGTTTTATGTCACTTCAGGTACAGAGACTCTACAATTGTATTTACAACAATGAGACTGCTATGGAAGTGCAGATCATTCAGGATAGCTAGAATTAGGACAGCGTTAAAGGACATCTGAGCTGAAATGTTAAAGATTAGATCTACTTACCTGAGGTTTTTTTTACAGCCCGTAGGAGTCTATTTGGTCCAACGTCATACTTCCACTGCCCACGTGCACTGGTGTGTCTGTGTGGCTCTCTGGATCACGCTCCCGTGGCTGGGAGTGTCCTGTACTTGCGCAGTTTAAGGCTCCCTGCACACTGCATGCGATTACGATTTTTAATCGGTTTTTACATTCGATTACGATTTTTAATCGTTACTGCATGCTGCATTTTTTCCTCTGTTTTTCTGTTGATTGTATTCAGGGAAAGTCGGAATTGCAAATTGGAAACGGAATCGGAATCGCAAAACGGATTTGCAGTGTGCAGGGTGCCCAAGACATTGTCTACAGCACACAATGTTCACAGCTACGGGAGCGCAATCGAGAGAGGTGCGCGGGCGCGTTCTACACATGCGCAATAACCCACGTCCACACCTGTGGTTGGCAGTCTTTTCAGAGGTGCTAGCGGCACACTGGATGGCAGCGGGACTACACCGGGACTAAAATGACTCGTAGGCAGTGCTGCTCGGATACCCCTTTTTAAAATCCGAATTGATTCGGATCCGGATACCCAGATATCTGGATCCGAATCGGATATCCGAATCTGAACTTTTTTGTTATCCGAGTAAACTCGGATATCCGAACCCAATATCCGGCCAGATTCGGATATCCGTATAGAAAACTGGAAGTGACCTGAAAATGGCTTAAAATGCATCCAAAAGTCTAACGAAATGGCAAAAACCTCTTTCGGAGGTCTCTCTCTCTCTCTCTCTCTCTATCTCTCTCACTCTCTCTCTCTCACACACACACACTCAGTCTCTCTCTCTCTCTCTCTCTCACTCTCTCACTCTCTCTCACACACACACACTCAGTCTCTCTCTCTCTCTCTCTCTCCCTCTCACTCTCTCACACACACACACACACACACACTCAGTCTCTCTCTCTCTCTCTCTCTCTCCTCTCTCTCTCTCTCTCTCTCTCTCTCTCTCTCTCTCTCTCTCTCTCTCTCAGGCATCTCTCTCTCTCTATCTCGTCCTGGATACCTTCGAAAGGGATTTTTGCCATAGAAGGTGGTTTTGGCTTCTGCTCGGGTATCTGAACTAACTATCCGGCCGGATTTCGGATTTCAGATGGGTTTGCTCGAATAGTCTATTCGGATTTTAAAAAATATCCGAATTGCTATTCAAAATTCGGATAGTGGAAAAAGTTCGGATTATCTGGGTGGTTCGGATATCCGAAATCTTGTTGAGCACCACTGCTTGTAGGTACTGGTAGAAGCCTCAGGTTAGTAGATCTTCAGCTCGGATGTTGTGCTTCAATGTTGGTGAAGCATTTAGAAGCCATTTAGAATAGTATGATTGTATGTACAACCTATGGGTTATGCCAGGTGACATTATGCCTGTCCTTTATATAGCTTGTCACCAGCTGAGCTCTCTTACGTCTGCACTTTTATGTACTTTACAGATAGTGCCCTACTCACAAACACTCCTGCTACAAACGTATCATACCTGCAAACAAAGTTGTCCTCGTGTACAGAATGTGCTGTACTGTGTTTATTTTTGATATTGCGTGTTACAGTATTGTGTAAACTGTTGCAAGTTGTTTAACCACCTCAGTGCCAAGTTTCTCAGAGCATTTTTTTTACAATCCTCACCTTACCAAATATAATCTTAAAGTAGAACTGGAGCGAGAGGTATATGGAGGCTGCCATATTTGTTTCCATTTAAGAAATACCAGTTGCCTGGCTATCCTGCTAATCCTCTGCCTCTAATACTTTCAGCCATAGGCCCCAATACAAGCATGCAGCAGATCAGGTGTTTCTGACAATTTTGACAGATATGACAAGATTAGCTGCATGCTTGTTTCTGGTGTGATTCAGACACTTCTTCAGCCAAATAAACCAGAAGAGCTGCCAGGCAACTGGTATTGCTTAAAAGGAAAGAAATATGACTGCCTCCATATACCTCTCACTACAGTTCTCCTTTAAAGGACACAGCCAAGCACTTTAAAAATACAAAAATCCACTTACCTGGGGCTTCCTCCAGCCCCTGCCAGCCGTCCTGTGCCCTCAACTCAGCTCTGCTCCACGCTGGTGGTCCGGGGTCCCCTCTGGCACAAGATGCTGACTACGCCTGCGCGAGCGGCTCTCAGAGTCGCACTAACATCATCCCGACTGTACTGCGCAGGCGATTTCATATGTAATTGTAATGTTTCATAATTTTGCATCATTTTTTGTGTAATTTAGTGTAATTTTGTGCCGAGGTTAGCTGTTAATAGCAAAACCCCCACACAGGCTATTGGCATACATTTGAGACTTGGGCGCATGATACAGCCAGTATATGGCTGATCCTGCTTCTGCACAAGTCCCGGCTGTGCTATTTACATATTCCCCCTCCAGGCCGCCATGGATAGTGGGGAATGATATAATTCGGCTCCCAGCGATTGCTGGAGGGCGAATTATTGTGTTTTAAAAGAAGACAGAGCCGACGTTACTCACTGAGCGTGCTATAGTTGTAATTCCTATTACAGTCTATGGTGGCGCTGGCTGCGCCCAAATCTACCTGCGCTGAAAAGCACTGCTCCACCCACTTGACACCAAATTTGCTGGGTATGTTAAGGACATGGGTACGGGTATGAGATGGGTGCAAGTCAAAAAAATAATCTTTCAAAGAGATTTTGTAGTTACTGAGAAAATCAATTTTAAAAATGCAAAGAAAAATAGTTTTTAAACTCATATTTAGGATTTTTTTTTACCTGTACCCACTATTCTCCGTAACATATGTAGCAATTTTGGTGCCAATAGCAGGTATGGGGGCTTTTCTGTTCACTGGCACTGCTAAAGTCAGCACACAATTATGTGAAAATTACGCAAAATGTTATGTGAACTTACGAATGACTATGAGAAATCATTTGAATGTAAAAATCGTAATTATGTATGGGCGTAATTGCAAAAATGTACGCAAATTTGATTTCGTATAGTGATATAGTGATGTCGCCTAAAATTTCATGTCATTTTCGCATAATTTCGTGCCGAATTTGGCAGTGAATAGCAAAGCCACTATACGATACATAGTAGTGACACCAAAATTGCTGCATGTATACTATTAAGGAGAATCTTGGGTATAAGTCACAAAAAGAATTTTCCAAAAAGACCTTGTAGTTTTTGAGAAAATAGATTAATTTTTAACCACTTGAGGACCTAGGGCTTTCTACCCCTTAAAGAGAATCTGTATTGTTAAAATCGCACAAAAGTAAACATACCAGTGTGTTAGGGGACATCTCCTATTACCCTCTGTCACAATTTCACCGCTCCCCGCCGCATTAAAAGTAGTCAAAAACAGTTTTAAAAAGTTTGTTTATAAACAAACAAAATGGCCACCAAAACAGGAAGTAGGTTGATGTACAGCATGTCCACACATAGAAAATACATCCATACACAAGCAGGCTGTATACAGCCTTACTTCTGAATCTCAAGAGATCACTTGTGTGTGTTTACCTTCTGTCCCCAGCTTCTCTCATGCACTGAACATTACAGGCTTCCTGCAGACAGCTCTACCTATGTCGTTAATTCCTCAGTATGTGACAGACTAGCTCCTTTCACAGCCTCCAGAGGAGGATTTTTATCCAGCTCTCTTCTATCACTGATAAGATAGCAGAGAAGCTGCTGGCTTATGTAAATAAAACACACACTGGAGTGTGCGTAGAGGAACAGTTCAACACTAAAGAACTTGGCAGCCTTCCAGACACAGGCCGACAAGTCTGACAGGGGAAAGATACATTGATTTATTACAGAGATGGTTATAGTAGAAAGAGCTACAGTAAGCCAGATCACATTAGAATAGGTTTAGGAACTTGTAGGATGGTAGAAAAAACGTTTTAATTTTTGTTACAGAGTCACTTTAAGGACCGGCCACTTTTTTTCCATTCAGACCACTGCAGCTTTCACGGTTTATTGCTCGCTCATACAACCTACCACCTAAATGAATTTTGGCTCCTTTTCTTGTCACTAATAAAGCTTTCTTTTGGTGCTATTTGATTGCTCCTGCGATTTTTACTTTTTATTATATTCATCAAAAAAGACATGCATTTTGGCAAAAAAATGATTTTTTTTACTTTCTGTGCTGACATTTTTCAAATAAAGTAAAATTTCTGTATACATGCAGTGCGAAAAATGTGGACAAACATGTTTTTGATAAAAAAAAAAACCATTCAGTGTATATTTATTGGTTTGGGTAAAAGTTATAGCGTTTACAAACTATGGTGCAAAAAGTGAATTTTCCCATTTTCAAGCATCTCTGACTTTTCTGACCCCCTGTCATGTTTCATGAGGGGCTAGAATTCCAGGATAGTATAAATACCCCCCAAATGACCCCATTTTGGAAAGAAGACATCCCAAAGTATTCACTGAGAGGCATAGTGAGTTCATAGAAGATATTATTTTTTGTCACAAGTAAGCGGAAAATGACACTTTGTGAGAAAAAAAAAAAAAAAAAAGTTTCCATTTCTTCTAACTTGCGACAAAAAAAAATGAAATCTGCCACGGACTCACCATGCCCCTCTCTGAATACCTTGAAGGGTCTACTTTCCAAAATGGGATCATTTGTGGGGTGTGTTTACTGTCCTGACATTTTGGGGGGTGCTAAATTGTAAGCACCCCTGTAAAGCCTAAAGGTGCTCATTGGACTTTGGACCCCTTAGCGCAGTTAGGCTGCAAAAAAGTGCCACACATGTGGTATTGCCGTACTCAGGAGAAGTAGTATAATGTGTTTTGGGGTGTATTTTTACACATACCCATGCTGGGTGGGAGAAATATCTCTGTAAATGACAATTTGTTAATTTTTTTTACACACAATTGTCCATTTACAGACATATTTCTCCCACTCAGCATGGGTATGTGTAAAAATACACCACAAAACACATTATACTACTTCTCCTGAGTACGGCGATACCACATGTGTGGCACTTTTTTGCACCCTAACTGCGCTAAAGGGCCCAAAGTCCAATGAGTACCTTTAGGATTTCACAGGTCATTTTGAGAAATTTCGTTTCAAGACTACTCCTCACGGTTTAGGGCCCCTAAAATGCCAGGGCAGTATAGGAACCCCACAAATGACCCCATTTTAGAAAGAAGACACCCCAAGGTATTCCGTTAGGAGTATGGTGAGTTCATAGAAGATTTTATTTTTTGTCAAAAGTTAGCGGAAAATGACACTTTGTGAAAAAACACAATTAAAATCAATTTCCGCTAACTTTTGACAAAAAATAAAATCTTCTATGAACTCACCATACTCCTAACGGAATGCCTTGGGGTGTCTTCTTTCTAAAATGGGGTCATTTGTGGGGTTCCTATACTGCCCTGGCATTTTAGGGGCCCTAAACCGTGAGGAGTAGTCTTGAAACGAAATTTCTCAAAATGACCTGTGAAATCCTAAAGGTACTCATTGGACTTTGGGCCCTTTAGCGCAGTTAGGGTGCAAAAAAGTGCCACACATGTGGTATCGCCATACTCGCCATAATCGCCATACTCGGGGTATGGGGTGTATTTTTACACATACCCATGCTGGGTGGGAGAAATACCTCTGTAAATGGACAATTGTGTGTAAAAAAATCAAAAGATTGTCATTTACAGAGGTATTTCTCCCACCCAGCATGGGTATGTGTAAAAATACACCCCAAAACACATTGTACTACTTCTCCCGAGTACGGCGATACCACATGTGTGGCACTTTTTTGCACCCTAACTGCACTAAGGGGCCCAAAGTCCAATGAGTACCTTTAGGATTTCACAGGTCATTTTTGTTTCAAGACTACTCCTCACGGTTTAGGGCCCCTAAAATGCCAGGGCAGTATAGGAACCCCACTAATGACCCCATTTTAGAAAGAAGACACCCCAAGGTATTCTGTTAGGAGTATGGTGAGTTCATAGAAGTTTTTATTTTTTTGTCACAAGTTAGCGGAAACGTAGTATAATGCGTTTTGGGGTGTATTTTTACACATACCCATGCTAAGTGGGAGAAATATCTCTGTAAATGACAATTGTTTGATTTTTTTTACACACAATTGTCCATTTACATAGAAATTTCTCCCACCCAGCATGGGTATGTGTAAAAATACACCCCAAAACACATTATACTACTTTTCCTGAGTACGGCGGTACCACATGTGTGACACTTTTTTGCAGCCTAGGTGAGCTAAGGGGCCCAACGTCCTATTCACAGGTCATTTTGAAGCATTTGTTTTCTAGACTACTCCTCGCGGTTTAGGGCCCCTAAAATGCCAGGGCAGTATAGGAACCCCACAAGTGACCCCATTTTAGAAAGAAGACACCCCAAGGTATTCCGTTAGGTGTATGGCGAGTTCATAGAAGATTTTATTTTTTGTCACAAGTTAGTGAAAAATGACACTTTGTGAAAAAAAACCAATAAAAATTAATTTCCGCTAACTTTTGACAAAAAATAAAATCTTCTATGAACTCGTCATACACCTAACAGAATACCTTGGGGTGTCTTTTTTTCTAAAATGGGGTCACTTGTGGGGTTCCTATACCGCCCTGGCATTTTACAGGCCCAAAACCGTGAGTAGTCTGGAAACCAAATGTCTCAAAATGACTGTTCAGGGGTATAAGCATCTGCAAATTTTGATGACAGGTGGTCTATGAGGGGGCGAATTTTGTGGAACCGGTCATAAGCAGGGTGGCCTTTTAGATGACAGGTTGTATTGGGCCTGATCTGATGGATAGGAGTGCTAGGGGGGTGACAGGAGGTGATTGATGGGTATCTCAGGGTGTGGTTAGAGGGGAAAATAGATGCAATCAATGCACTGGGGAGGTGATCGGAAGGGGGTCTGAGGGTTTGGCCGAGTGATCAGGAGCCCACACGGGGCAAATTGGGGCCTGATCTGATGGGTAGGTGTGCTAGGGGGTGACAGGAGGTGATTGATGGGTGTCTCAAGGTGTGATTAGAGGGGGGAATAGATGCAAGCAATGCACTGGCGAGGTGATCAGGGCTGGGGTCTGAGGGCATTCTGAGGGTGTGGGCGGGTGATTGAGTGCCCTAGGGGCAGATAGGGGTCTAATCTGATAGGTAGCAGTGACAGGGGGTGATTGATGGGTAATTAATGGGTGTTTAGGGTAGAGAATAGATGGAAACACTGCGCTTGGGTGGTGATCTGATGTCGGATCTGCGGGCGATCTATTGGTGTGGGTGGGTGATCAGTTTGCCCTCAAGGGGCAGGTTAGGGGCTGATTGATGGGTGGCAGTGACAGCGGGTGATTGATGGGTGGCAGTGACAGGGGGTGATTGATGGGTGGCAGTGACAGGGGGTGATTGATGGGTGATTGATAGGTGATTGACAGGTAATCAGTGGGTTATTACAGGGGAGAACAGATGTAAATATTGCACTGGCGAATTGATAAGGGGGGGTCTGAGGGCAATCTGAGCGTGTAGGCGGGCGATTGGGTGCCCGCAAGGGGCAGATTAGGGTCTGATCTGATGGGTAACAGTGACAGGTGGTGATAGGGGGTGATTGATGGGTGATTGATGGGTAATTAGTGGGTGTTTAGAGGAGAGAATAGATGGAAACACTGCGCTTGGGTGGTGATCTGATGTCGGATCTGCGGGCGATCTATTGGTGTGGGTGGGTGATCAGTTTGCCCGCAAGGGGCAGGTTAGGGGCTGATTGTTGGGTGGCAGTGACAGGGGGTGATTGATGGGTGATAGGTGATTGGCAGGTGATTGACAGGTGATCAGTGGGTTATTACAGGGAAGGACAGATGTAAATATTGCACTGGCGAATTGATAAAGGGGGGTCTGAGGGCAATCTGAGCGTGTAGGCGGGTGATTGGGTGCCCGCAAGGGGCAGATTAGGGTCTGATCTGATAGGTAACAGTGACAGGTTTTGATCGGGAGTGATTGATGGGTGATTGATGGGTAATTAGTGGGTGTTTAGAGGAGAGAATAGATGGAAACACTGCGCTTGGGTGGTGATCTGATGTCGGATCTGCGGGCGATCTATTGGTGTGGGTGGGTGATCAGATTGCCCGCAAGGGGCAGGTTAGGGGCTGATTGTTGGGTGGCAGTGACAGGGGGTGATTGATGGGTGATAGGTGATTGGCAGGTGATTGACAGGTGATCAGTGGGTTATTACAGGGAAGGACAGATGTAATTAATGCACTGGCGAATTGATAAGGGGGGGGGGGTCTGAGGGCAATCTGAGCGTGTGGGCGGGTGATTGGGTGCCTGCAAGGGGCAGATTAGGGTCTGATCTGATAGGTAACAGTGACAGGTGGTGATAGGGGGTGATTGATGGGTGATTGATGGGTAATTAGTGGGTGTTTAGAGAAGATAACAGATGTAAACGATACATTTGGGAGGTAATCTGACGGCGGGTTTGCGGGCGATCTAATGGTGTGGGTGGGTGATCAGATTGCCCGCAAGGGGCAGGTTAGGGGCTGATTGATGGGTGGCAGTGACAGGGGGTGACTGATGGGTGATAGGTGATTGGCAGGTGATTGACAGGTGATCAGTGGGTTATTACAGGGAAGAACAGATGTAATTAATGCACTGGTGAATTGATAAGGGGGGGTCAGAGGGCAATCTGAGCGTGTGGGCGGGTGATTGGGTGCCCGCAAGGGGCAGATTAGGGTCTGATCTGATAGGTAAAAGTGACAGGTGGTGATAGGGGGTGATTGATGGGTGATTGATGGGTGTTTAGAGGAGAGAATAGATGTAAACAATGGATTTGGGAGGTGATCTGATGTCGAATCTGTGGGCGATCTATTGGTGTGGGGGGGTGATCAGATTGCCCGCAAGGGGCAGGTTAGGGGCTGATTGATGGGTGGCAGTGACAGGGGGTGATTGACGGGTGATTGACAGGTGATCAAGGGGATAGATGCATACAGTAAACAGGGGGGGGGTGGTCTGGGGGGGGGGGTCTGGGGAGAATCTGAGGGGTGGGGGGTGATCAGGAGGGGGCAGGGAGCAGGGGGGGGGATAAAAAAAAATAGCGTTGACAGATAGTGACAGGGAGTGATTGATGGGTGATTAGGGGGGGTGATTGGGTGCAAACAGGGGTCTGGGGGGTGGGCAGGGGGGGGTCTGATGGGTGCTGTGGGCAATCTGGGGCAGGGGGGGGAGAAATCAGTGTGCTTGGGTGCAGACTAGGGTGGCTGCAGCCTGCCCTGGTGGTCCCTCGGACACTGGGACCACCAGGGCAGGAGGCAGCCTGTATAATACACTTTGTAAACATTACAAAGTGTATTATACACTTTGTATGCGGCGATCGCGGGGTTAACATCCCGCCGGCGCTTCCGTATAGCCGGCGGGATGTTGCGGCGAGCGAGCGGTGACAGGCGCCGGCGGAGGATCGCGTCACGGATGACGCGATCGCTCCGCCCATGCCCTTAGAAGGACCGCCGCCTCTGTGGGTGAGCCGGTCCTTCAGGGCTCCACTTCCCGGCCGCCTCTGTGCGTTAGGCGGTCGGGAAGTGGTTAAGAATAATGGTTTTTAGACTGTCATTTTTTTTTGTTTAAAAAACATTTTTTCTTTGCATTTTTAATCGATTTTCTCAAAAACTCCAAGGTCTTTTTGGAAAATTTTATTTTGTCTTGTACCCAATATTCTCTTTAACCTATTTTGGTTCCTGGACGTAGAAACTACGTCCAGGAACCATGCTGATTCACTGATTCCTCTCCCCCGCTGAAAAAGCGACAGCTTCTCTCGGAAGCTTTGCTTTTTCTGGCCGTTCCCTCCCCGATGCGTCACTCTAAGCGTGTGTTACGCTTAGAGTGACGTCATGTAAACAAACTCATGGCCGCCATCTTGTGGCCAAAAAGTAAAACTTAAACAAAAAGTAAAACAAATTAAAATCAACACACATTTACATTAAAAAACTTTGGTTTACATCCCCCCCTCCCAAAAATACCCAAATAAAATGTTTAATATAAAAAAAACCCATTACAATTAAAAAAAAAAAAAAACATGTAAATATTTACCTAAGGGTCTAAACTTTTTAAATATTAATGTAAAGATGAATTATTTCTATATTTTTTTTATTTTAAACTTGTAAATAGTGGTAGATGCAAAACGGAAAAAATGCATCCTTTATTTCCAAATAAAATATTGTCGCCATACATTGTGATAGGGACATAATTTTAACGGTGTAATAACCGGGACATATAGGCAAATACAATACGTGAGTTTTAATTATGGAGGCATGTATTATTTTAAAACTATAATGGCTGAAAACTGAGAAATAATGAATTTTTTTCCGTTTTTTCTTATTCTTCCTGTTAAAATGCATTTACAGTAAAGTGGCTCTTAGCAAAATGTACCCCCCAAAGAAAGCCTAATTGGTGGCGGAAAAAACAAGATATAGATCAGTTCATTGTGATAAGTAGTGATAAAGTTATAGGCTAATCAATGGGAGGTGAACATTGCTCAAGTGAAAACGACGGAACGCGAATGGGTTAACATATGTAGCAATTTTGGAAGCAATAACATGTATGGGGAGCTTTGCTATTAACCGGCAGAGCTGATCAGAACAGCTGAATTCCGATTTCGTCGAAATTTCGTGTACCGCATGCGAAAACCGAGTTTCGTGTTCCGAATTTTCGTGTTCCGAGTGCATTTCTATTGAATTAAATAGTGTTAACCTCTGCGGTTAATTGTAAAGCCCCCGTACATGCTATCATCACCAAATTTGGCATGTATGTTAAGCAGATGAGTAGGAACATGGTAAAAAAAAAATTTGTGAAAAGAGCTTATAGTTTTTGAACAAATCGATTTCAAAGTTTCATAAGAAAAATGTTTTTTAAACTGTGTAAAATGACACTGCTGCAGAGCAGGTTACTGCATTCTGAGTTCTGTATACATATTGTATACATTTCATGAAAACAGACAGCGTGGGGTCCCCCCTCCCAAGCCTCCTTAACCCCTTGTCCCACATGCAGGCTGGGATAGCCAGAATGCGGAGTCCCGGCCACGTGGGGCTTCGCACCCTGAGCTATACCAGCCCGCATGGTCCATGCTATGGGGGGGCTCTGGAGGAGAGGGGCGGCCAACCTCCCCCTCTCCCCCAGAGCCCTTGTCCAATCCATGGACAAGGGGCTCTTCCCCACCTCCGGTGCCCCAGGAGGAGGTGGGGGCCGCTGACGTCCTGGGGGCTTCATGGTGCCATCCGGGGTTCCCCTTTAACAAGCGGACCCCGGAAGCCACCCCCTCCCCAGGAGAAATGAGTATAGGGGTACACGGTACCCCTTACCCATTTCAGCAGAGTTAAAAAAAGAAATAAAAACACGACAACGAAAAAAGTCCTTTATTGTTCTAAATTAACCAGGGATACTTACCTTGCAATAATCTCAAGCCAGTAACCTCAGGAGTGGTCCCACGCCAGTATCCTCTTATGACATCCCACCTCCCTCCCACACTGACGAACTCCCACCACTGAATGGTCACAGTCAGCCTCTGCATCTGTATAGCAGAGGCTGAGAACACGAAAATTTTGCCTTTAAAACAAGAAATTTCGGCAAACAGTGATGCAATCAAAATGGCCACTGGGAAATCCCTGATCGCTGTAGGCCACACTAGAGTGGCGAAACCAGTGATTTTTCACATAGATGGTGGGTCCAGGTGACCAGAGCAGGAGGTGCCCTAATCCCCTGGACCCACCCATTCATGTGAAATAACGCGTATTCTGACACTCTGAGGTGGCCTCCGGGGAACGGGGGTTCCCCAGCAGCCATTTTGTTTATGACACTGTTTGCCGAAAATTCTTGTTTTAGCAAACAATTTTCGTGTTTCTAGCTTATGCAATACAGATTGCAGAGGCTGTCTACAGCCATTCATCCCCAGGAGTTCTGCAGGATCGGCAGGTGCGCGGGATCTCCTAAGAGGATAGAGAGGGGCACAGCGCAGGAAGGTGGGAAAGTGGGCACAGAGCGGCAGGGAGGGGGGGAAGCCTCCCCACCCTCACCTAGGGCCCCCCCTTGCGCACTCCCCCCACCTCCAGAATTCCAGCCAGCCAGCTCAACGGCTTACCGAGAGCGATAGCTCTGTGTGCCGCTGGTCTGGTATTCTGCACTGACACTGTCCAATCACGCTCTCGCAGTACTTCCTGTGAGAGCGTAATTGGACAATGCAATGCAGGAGACCAGACCAGCAACGGCACACAGAGCTCTTCTCTCGGTAAGTGAGTCTTGCCACTCTTGGAGAGTTTTCCTCACTTTCTTGCCCATATGCAATTCACTTTTTCTCCTGAGTTTTCTCCTAGGAGATAATTTTTTATTTTCTGTTTAACTACTTCAGGACCATAGGCTTACACTGGTAGACTGGTAGACCGATGACGGAGCGGCACGCATGATCTGCAAAACCCAGCCTTTCGGTGTTAGGCGGTCCTGGGGCTGCCACCCAGGTGGTTTAAAAGGGATTTGATTTGATTGAGAAGTTTAAAAACATCACCTAGTAGAAAACTCAGGAGAAAAGGTTAATTGCATAAGGGCCTCTGTCTGCACAGGAAATGAAAAAAATTATCCAAGATGGGGACAACGTATGGTTACAAAAATCCTCCCGTATACACGATCCAAAACTAAAATAGGCTTTACAAAAGAGTTTCCCTTTAACCTTTTTAGCATTGTCATGAGTCCAACTTGATACAAGCTAGGAGCGGTTATCCCGAGCTGCACTAGTGGTAGCCACCGGGAGGTCTATGCAGAGCAATGCGAGCAGCGGGTGTTTTTCACTCACCTCCTGGGGGATCCCGACGTCGGCCGTCAATCTTTTTCCTCTCCTCCGAGGCTCTGCTTCCCCCTGGTGAGATCGCATCTGTCATGACGACAGCCGGCAATCTCACTATAGGGTTACAGTGCCACCCGGAGGACAGAGGGAGAACTGCAGCGCTGGAACCCAGCGAGGTGAGTGATTGCTGGGGCTGTGCAGATCTCTCTGCGGTGTGATTTTTTTCCCCCGGTTTTAGGGTCTAAAAGCATGCAAAAAATTGCACTGCTTTTAGACCCTAAAATTCAGAAAGAATCAGACCGCCAAGAGGGTTAAAGGACAACTGAAGTGAGAGAGATATGGAGGCTGCCTTATTTATTTCCTTCTAAGCAATACCAGTTGCCTGGCTGTCCTGCTGATCCTCTGCCTCTAATACTTTTATCCATAGCCCCTGAACAAGCATGCAGTGTATTAGGTGTTTCTGACATTGTCAGATCTGACATGATTAGCTGCATGCTTGTTGCAGGGTTGCCAGGTAACTGGTATTGTTTAAAAGGGAATAAATATGGCAACTTCCATATACTTCTCACTTCAGTTGTCCTTTAATGCATATAACTGAGACATCAGGCTGAATGCAGATTGATGTGAATGCTACAAATGAAGTCCGGTTTACTGCCTATCCCAGGCAGAAGCAGGAAATTTGGGCACCCGCGGCTAATGACAATTTGGGCGCCACAAAGGCACTAATGCAAATATCAGCTATTGGGTGCCGAAAGCAGAAATTTGGGCGGACAAAAAATATCACTAAGAAAATTAGAATGTTACAGTTTTTGAAATGTATTTTGTTTTAAGAGCAATTAGGACGTTATAGTTCTTTGAAGTTTTTAATCTTTTGAAAATGAGAAAGTTATAGTTTTGGTCTTTTGTATTTAACAATCTTTCTTTCTTGAAAATTATTGTTTTCAAATTTAATTAGAAAGCTATAGATATTGAAATTTTATGGGTTAGGCATCAGGAGAGGGGGTTTTATGGTTAGACCTCAAGAAGGGGCGGTTTTAGGGTTAGGCATCAGGAAGGGGGGTTTTAGGGTTAAGAGACAGGAAGGGGGGTTTAGGGTTAGTAGAACATAGAAGGTATGAGGTCGGCACTTCTATGCGCTTCTACGGAGCCTCCGTAGAAGCGCATAGAAAGCGCGAAACGGCCGTAAGGCTACCACCAGCACCCAGCACCCACCACCAGCTCTCAGCCTTCTTAATATGGTATGTTTACCCGTTTTTGTACCTGCACGTGTTTAAGTGTTTTATATTTGTGGAATAAACACACCATTTTCAGCAGTGCCGACCTCATACCTTCTATGTTCTACTACCAGCATCTGAATACCTGGGCCTGAGCACGCTGATTGTAACCACTAATCTACTTCGCCACAACCCTGCTGGTCTCATACACTTCATGTAGATCCAACTGCAGTGCCGACCTCTTCGTATATCCTTCCTTATCTCCTACAGTACAGGGTTTAGGGTTAGGCATCAGGCGTCAGGAAAGGGAGTTTTAGGGTTAGGAATCAAGAAGGGGGGGTTTAGGGTTAGGTGTCAAGAAAGAGGGTTTTAGGATAAGGAATCAGGAAGTGGGATTTTAGGGTTAGGCGGCAGGAAGGGGGGTTTTAGGGTTAGGTGTCAGGAAAGGGAGTTTTAAGGTTAGGCATCACAGGGGGGAGGGTTCTGTGTGAGAGTTGGGTTAGGTTTAGCTGTAGTAAAATATCGGTAAAATCTACCAATGTTTGACTATCGTTATTATCATTGTAAATATTTTTTAGTTTTCATCTGGCCCCCGATTCACAACAGTATTTATGGTTTATACTTTGCCCAGCACCCATTTTTCCTTGCGCCCCTATTTGATGCACACGTCCCAGACATGACTGGCGTATAGTAAAGCCATTTCCATGAACTGTTACTCTTTATATAATTAGCATTATAGAGCAGTGATTCTGGTACCTGCACACTCTGTTCTGATTCTGTTTCCTGTGTGTCAGAGGGAAGACTTCCTGTCCTGCCTTACGGATGAAGAGAAGGAGTGCTTACAGTATTTGCTAGAAACCATTGATTCACTGGATCAAGACGAGGATGAAAATGCAAATGACCAAGGTAAGACATTAAGGGTACAAGAAATCAGGGATACACAATACACACCAACAATAAGAAGATATCTGGGCCGTAACTAGAAATCACAAGGCCCCCCTGTGAAAATTTGGATGGGCACCCTCGAGGCCCGCTCAGGGAAGTTTTGGGGGGGCAGGAGTGGTCGCAGCATGAGGAGAGAGCATGGCCACCTTCATTGGTGGGAAGGGGGCAACTCCTCCCCCCTCCCTCACATCGGGCTCTCCCCTCAGCGCTCCCCCCCCCCCCCCAGCATCAATCATTGGCAGCAGCGGCTGGCAGGAACACATACCTCCACGCATCGTGTGTACCCAGCATTAGAGAAAATAATTATGTTGGCCTCCATATCACTCTCAGTTCAGGTGTCCCTTAAAGAGGAACTCCAGTGAAAATAATGTAGTAAAAAAAGTGCTTCATTTTTTTACCATAATTATGTATAAATGATTTAGTCAGTGTTTGCTCATTGTAAAATCTTTCCTCTCCCAGATTCACATTCATGTATTAAGGCTCTTTCACATTAGGGCAGATTTTCTGCGTTTCAACGCAAAGGATAAAGTTTGCGTTACCCAAGGTGAAATGAAAGTCCATAGACTTTCATTTTAGCTTTCACATATAACGCAGCCTTTTTGTGCGTTGCGTTCCACTGCACCCAGGCGCAGTTTTTTGGCCAACGCTAGCTTTATGCGTTACAATGTTAGTCAATGTAAAACGCACACTATGCGCGTTTTTAATCCGTTAACGCAGGCAATCAGTCCCAGAATGCAACAGAGGAACAATGTAGAAAGTTGACAACTAAAAGAAAAAAAAATTACCTGCGTTTTTCTATGTGCAGTAACGCATTGAAAACGGATTAAAAACGCACACTCACTGCAGTGCAACGCATATCAAAACGCAGTAAAAGGCATACAACAAAACGTATGCTTTGAGCGTTCTCCAACGCAAGCTTTGATGTGAAAGAGCCCTTACATGGTGACATTGTTACTGTGGGCAGGTTATGTAGCTGTTTCTAGCTGTTCTGGCTGTTAGAGACAGCTGTAAACAGCTAATTCCTGTCTGTGAACCTTGTTACATTGTAACAAACTGCCAAAAGTACCGCGGTCCCAGAGCTTCTTGTGACAGGGGTTTCAGCACAAAATCAGTCATACAGCGCCCCCTGATGGTCTGTTTGTGAAAATCATTATATTTCTCATGTAAAAGGGGGTATCAGCTACTGATTGGGATAAAGTTCAATTCTAGGTTGGCTACTTAAAATCTCAATTTACTGAGATTTAGTACAGTGCAGAGATCCACTTAGATTTGGTACAGTGCAGAGACCCACTGAGCTTTGGTACTGTTCAGAGATTCACTACTGTGCTGCGATTCACTGACATTTTATACAGTGCAGAGATCCACTGAGATTTAATATAGTACATAAATCCACTGATACTTGGTAGAATGCAGAGATTTACTGAGATTTGGTACTGTGTTTATATTGTCTTGTCACACAATCTGCCATAGTCATATGTCTATGTATGTATCATAGTCTACGGCCAGTTTTAGGGGGAAGCCAATTAACTTATCTGTATGTCTTTGGGATGTGGGAGGAAACCAGTGTGCCTGGAGGAAATCCACGCAGACATGGGGAGAACATACAAACTCCTTGCAGATGTTGACCTGGCTGGGATTCAAGCTGGGGATCCAGTATTGCAAGGCGAGAGCGCTAACCACTAGGCCACCGCCAAGGTATACAGAGATTTGGTACAGTGCAGTTTCACTGAGATTTGGTACAGTGCATTTTCACTGAGATTTGGTACAGTGCATTTTCACTGAGATTTGGTACAGTTCATTTTCACTGAGATTTGGTACAGTGCATTTTCACTTTGGTACTCTGCCAAGGTGCACAGAGAGTGGTACTATACAGAAATTAATTGAGATTTAGTATTTTCCATAGATTCAGTAAGTTTTGGTACTCTTCCACTGACTTTTGGTGCTCTACAGAGATTCACTTACATGTCACACCTTACAGACATTCATTGAGATTTGGCACACTGCAGGTATTTTGTATTATATTGATGCACAGACATCCCCTGAGATTTAGTTCCCTACCAAGAAGATTCCTTGAGATTTAGTATTCTACCACGATTACTTGAGATTAAGCATTCAACCAAGATTCAGGGCCAGTGCACACCAAAAAGCTCTAGCATAACCGCAAACGCTCAGCGCTTTTTTAAGTGATTTTTCTAGGAGATTCTAGGCATGTGCCTAGTGCCACGGAAGAGCCGTGACACCAGAAAACGCAATCGGTTTCCTGCACCGATTGTCGTTGCATTGCCAGATCAAGATTTTATGTCTAGGGGGTAGCAGACTGTTGAGCCTGGGGTCTTCTTTTGGAAATCTAGCATTTCAGTTGTTAGCAGAACTTTCTTTTCATGAGACAAGTGGCTCTCTGAGAAGACCTGGTTGTGTAATTAACTTCATCAAAGAGTTCCTTCCTGGGCCAGTGACACCAAGGTGTGAAAGCTTTCTAGCAGTAAACCCCAAATGGCAAAGTGTTGCTGCCTTTTTGAAGAGACAGGATAACCTCCACAGGAGACCAGACTGCTCCACTCCATTGGAAGCAGAGAGAAAATGAATGCTGTATATTATTTTTAGCCTGTTTAACCTATTTTGGTTCCTGGACGTAGAAACTACGTCCAGGAACCATGCGCGCTACCGCGCGCTCCCGCGGCCGATCGCGCGCGTGCACGCGCACTCCCGGCCGCGGATTCGGTAGCCACGGAATCAATGTAGCGGGCTATGGTGCCCGATCACTGATTCCTCTCCCCCGCTGAAAAAGCGACAGCTTCTCTCGGAAGCTGTGCTTTTTCTGGCTGTTCCCTCCCCAATGAGTCATGTAAACGAACTCATGGCCGCCATCTTGTGGCCAAAAAGTAAAACTACAACTAAAATAAAAAAAAAAAAAAAAATAACACACAATTACATTATAAAACTATACTTTACATCCCACCCTCCCAAAAATACCCAAATAAAATGTTTAATATAAAAAAAAAACCATTACAATAAAAAAAAAACATGTAAATATTTACCTAAGGGTCTAAACTTTTTAAATATCAATGTAAAGATGAAATATTTCTATATTTTTTTTATTTTAAACTTGTAAATAGTGATAGATGCAAAACGGAAAAAATGCACCTTTATTTCCAAATAAAATATTGTCGCCATACATTGTGATAGGGACATAATTTTAATGGTGTAATAACCGGGACATATGGGCAAATACAATACGTGAGTTTTAATTATGGAGGCATGTATTATTTTAAAACTATAATGGCTGAAAGCTGAGAAATAATGATTTTTTCCGTTTTTTTCTTATTCTTCCTGTTAAAATGCATTTACAGTAAAGTGGCTCTTAGCAAAATGTTCCCCCCAAAGAAAGCCTAATTGGTGGCAGAAAAAACAAGATATAGATCAGTTCATTGTGATAAGTAGTGATAAAGTTATAGGCTAATGAATGGGAGGTGAACATTTCTCAAGTGAAAACGACGGAACGCGAATGGGTTAAGGAATAACGTTCATATGAGAGGTATGAAGGTTATCTCATTCTGCTGGTCAGGATCTAAGGGAATATTTTACTGTAATATTAAATTGAGGCCACTGACATATCCAGAACGCGAGGTATTCTGCTACTTCGTAACCGGACATGCGACAGCAACCAAGTTTGATGTCATATGAACTGTCATATTCTGAGGAATATGAATCTGTGACTGTTGTGTGTGCGGGAACCCCACCAGGAGGTTAACCGTACCCTGCCCAGCCCCTGGGCTGAACCTGAGAGCCCACCCAAAAATGTGGGTCATTCAAAAGAACTTGCCAGGGGCTCCTCCTTTAGTCCTCCAAATCCCATCTTCACGAGTGCATGCTGCTGCTAGCCAGAGGACCATGTGGTTAGTAGCCATCTTGTCTGAACTTTGCTCCTGAACTGAAACAAAGGAACTTCACGTGTTTTCCCAGAAAGGACATATTTCCACATGAACTTAAGTATTCGTATTTTCTTCCCTTTTTATTTTTATACAGTGCTACGATTGTCTCTATAATTGTTGATTTTAATGATTTTCTGTATATATTAATTATTTATATTGCATCTATAATAAACGACTAAAAAGTAATTTATTTGTTCAGCTATCCCCTGCTATTCAGTCGCACAAACAGAACCCTAGCTTCTGAAGAGTCGCTACTACTGTTGATAGCTAGATAAAATAGCGTGTGTTTAACCGTTTTATTTGCAGGTATTAGTATCAGTGTAGAGGTCTCCTACCCTTCTCTAGGAGTGGTGGCAGTTATACCCCAAAATAGTGTGTAATTTGTATTACTGTAACCCACAAGCTCCATTCTAGTTGGGCTGCTGCCAAAATCCCAGCGGTTTCTGCGCACCGATTGCGACCACAGATTGCATGGTCTGTGTGCTGAAACTAATTGGAATCCATTGTGCGGTCCGGCCACCAGGGGGCGTGTGACACCTAGCAATTTTGTAATCATGCCTAGAGATTTTTGGAGTGTTTTGGTGTAGTGTTTTTTTATTTTTTGTTACAGTAGAGCTGTAACTGAACAGCTTCTGTAACAAGAACGCTTTGAAAATCGCTCTGATCTAGCACTTTGCAGAGCGATTTTCCACTTTCCTAAACTTAACATTGGGGCTGAATCACCTCAGAAATCAGCAGAAACGCTGCAGGACCTGTGTTTGCATTTAGGAGAAAATCACATCGCTCTGGCTTGATCCATCCCATTCAAATACATTAGCCAAGCGCTTTTCAAAGCGCTGGCATTTTTAAAAGCACTCAGAAGCGCTCTTGGTGTTCACTGGCCCTCACTGTGAGATTTGGAACCCTACTGACTGTGTGGCACACTGCAGAGATTTAGTAAGATTTGGCATGCTGCATAGATTACCTGAAATTTAGTATCTCTACAGTGCTCCACTGAGGCTTGTGCCCTAAAGAACTTAATTGTTATCTTCATTGTTATTTTTTTTTAACTACCTCGTGTATTAACCCAAGAGTTGCCCTGCTTTAATTTTTTTTTTGGGGGGGGGGATTGTGCATGAAAAATTGTGTTTGCGTGTGCAAATTCGCGAAAGCGAAAATGCGTTCAAAAAGGGTCATGATATGAGTTATCACAGTTTAGTGAATCAAGCCCTTAGTGTAAATAAGCAATCTTTTTTAAATTTCTCCAACACTATTTTGTTAACAGTAGCCTATATGGCCTGGATAAATGTAAATATATTCTCACGCACCTCTCAGTTTATGGCAGAGGTGCCCAAACCTTTTAGGTTAAAGGCCATATCTCCATTCTTGAGAGTGCTTAGCGGGCTGAACTAGCAAAATTAAACACAATTTTGATTGGTTGCCAAAATTGCTAGATATATGGCACCTTTATTTTCTGAAGGGATCAAGGGGGTTTCGTTTTTGTTTTTTTAACCACTTAACAACCGAATAACGCTGATAGGCGTCGGCAGGTCGAAGTGGTGTTACCATGGACGTTCCATGTCAGTACACGGAGGGTGTCTCCGATCGTGGCTCGCAGGCTAAATGTAAACACGCGGGGAAGAAATCCCCTGTGTTTACATCCATGCTGCGCAGCAGCGCCGTAAAGGAGATCGGCGATCCCCGGGCCTCTGATTGGCCAGGGATCGCCGGCATCTGATAGGCTGAAGCCTATCCTAGGCGGCGCAGGATGGATATCCGTCCTGAGCAGCCCATAGCAAGAGGGAGAGGGAGGGAAGGGCAGAGAGGGCGGAAATCGCTGCGGAGGGGGGCTTGAGGAGCCCCCCCGCTAAGCAGAAATAGCCGGCGGCGATCAGACCCCCCCAGCAGGACATCCACCTAGTGGGGAAAAAAGAGGGGAAGTCTGGTCGCCCTGGCTCAATCCTGATCGGTGCTGCAGGCTGGAGAGCCCACGCAGCACCGATCATAGGAAAATCCCCTGGTCCTTACTACACTATAACAAAAAAAAACTGTAACATGTCTTGAAATAGATTTCTGGTGATTTTGAAGGCTAGTATATTTTGATCCTCTTTAGGTATGCTATACATGTATTTTCTTTGAGAGGACTACTCCACAGTTGAGTATAAATGCTTTTAAGCGTTTTTATCATTTAAAGGAAACCTGCAAGAAAAAAGTGGCCCAAACGGGTTCTCACCTTGGGAGATTAAAGCCGCTGGATCCTCCAGACACTTCTCCCGTCCTCCCCGCCGGGCTGTTCCAGCGCTGTCCCCACCACAAAGCCGTCTACAAGCATCAAGGGCTTGTCAACAGCTTGTGCATGCCCCTTGCACAGAACCAATTGGACTTCGTGGGTCTCAGTGCTGGAATAGCCTAGCAGAAGAGGTTGGAGGTCCCAGAGGCCCTCCCTCTCCCGAAGTGAATACAGCAAAGTCCCAGTTATCTGGCACCGGCGGGGATTGCCTGATTCCGGATACACGTGCTTGCCGGTTGCTTGAACAATGGCTGAAAAAGCACAAACATACTCCCCCCAAGTCCCCCTACCCATGCAGCATAAAATACAGGAGCACCGCAAGGGTGTGTTTTGTCCCCGCTCCTGATACACCGACAACTGCACCTCAACTGATGACTCTCTTAAGGTCATTAAATTTGTGGATGACACGACAATCATTGGCCTCATCAGCGGAAATGGTGAACATGCCTATCGTAGCGAGATAGACAAGATCTGCAACCGGTGCAAAGACAACAATCTCGTCCTCAATGCGGCAAAGACTGTTGAACTGATTGTGGACTTTTAGGAAACGCCCACCCTCCCTCCTACCAGTTCACATCGGGGAGACCGAGGTCTCCTGGGTTCCGTGCGTTCTATTCCTTTACACAACCATTACTAATGACCTAAGATGGAGGGAGAACACCACCAAAATCCAGAAGAAGGCACAGCAGAGGTTATTTTTCTTGCACCAGCTGAAAAAATTTGGCATCCCATGTGAGCTGCTCAAGTCAAGAGCTTGCCATCCTTTGCTCCTCCCTCATCGCCTGGTAAGCAGGGGCATCTGCTAGTGACAAGTATAAACTGCATAGAATAATCAGCACTGCAGAAAAGATCATTGGAGCGCCCCTGCCACCCCTTGATCTCCTCCATACTGCCAGAATAAGGACGAGGGCCACCAAGATCTTGCATGACCCCACTAACCTCGGCAGCCGCTTCTTCAAACTTCTCCCGTTGGGCCGCCGTTTCAGAGCCATCCCCTCCAGAACCACCAGACACTGGAGTACCTTCTTCCCTCAGGCGGTACACCTTCGGAACTCAACCTCGAGCCCCCCATGACCAGTTTAGCCAGCCCCTGGACAGTATTATTTTACCCCGCCGCCCTCACTAGCCCCTTACCCCAAGCTACGAAAGTCCATGACTGTATCCCTTGTTCTGCATGTATGATCCCTAGCCTCATACCATGTGCGTCATGTTTTTATTTTTTATGTAGTCTATGCTATGTCTGTATATGTTCGACTGTCATGCCATGTGTACCAAAAACAACTCTGGGTACGTCATCTGACGTACTTGGCGAAGAAAGCTGATTCTGATTCTGAATACTTAGCCAGCCTTTGCGGCG